>NC_055988.1:87831308-88173357 GCF_018446385.1 Zingiber officinale
TGATTGAGGAATTTAACCTAGGGTTTAATTAAAATACCTAAGTTCATTTTTTTATTTCCTCTTCCATTCCTCCCTCGCTGATTTCCCTTCCCCCCAATCTTCTCCCCTCTTTGCACTGAACACGAGCTCTTCATCTTCCCTAACTGACGCATCCTTCCGACGCCTCTTCCTCTTCTCTTCCTTTTTCTTCTCTTCTCCTCTCACCGTCACACACAACCATCCCGATTTCTTCCTTCCCCCATGCCCTAACCTCACCTCTTCCCTCATCGCCGACGCCGCCAACAACAACGCGCAGACTCCATCGACTGCTATGGGCCGACATTGGAGCATAGGCATCGCCGTTTATCCCTCCGAGTCATGCCCTAGCTTCCATCGTGGCGCCGACTCCTGATCCATCGGATTCCCCTTTCTTCCTCAGCCATCTCAGCATGGATGCACCTCGACGCCATCGCCGGCCAAGCTTCTTCTTTCCTCTTCTCCCAAGTTGATCTTGATCACTAGGTGTCGTCAGTGCAAGAAAGGGGAATCGACGCATGAAGGTGAGCAATCTTTCCCCTACCCAATCTCACCCCAACAATTGACGCTGCCCTATGCCGTGAGCAGCTAACACTAATACCTAATTACTTCGCCCTCTGCTCCCGTAAGCAACCGGTTCAAGGTAAATTATGTTTGAGGATTAGTTTGCATTTTAGTGATGGATTGATCGATGTGGATGTGTTGATTTTTGATTTAGGGCTTTTGAATTTGTTGTGGTGATCTTGCTTCAGTTGAGGATTGGAAAGAAGGAGGTTGTTAAGGTTAGATTTTATGTCAAACATTGATCTGATCAATGAATGTATTGGAATTAGTTTAGAATGTGTTATTATGTGGGATTGTGATTCTTTATGGATGACTTAGGGTTTCCTGATTGAAATTGGATTTAGGTATCTATTAATGTATGAAGGGTTTTGGTTGAAATTGTATGATTTGTTGCAGGATACTAGTTGGAGACATATCCTAATGTGGAGATAGTTCATGACGATCTTCTTTTTGAGGCGGGTACCTTTGACTTATCTTTTTGATATTGTCATTTGATATGCTTAGTAGGTTATAACTAGTAGTAATAGTTATATTTTTATCTGCTTGATATGTCACTACTTGATACCTGTAGTATGCCCATTTTGTGATCTGTTATGCATTTATGTTTATATCCTCTTGATTCTTGCCATGTGTACTTATGTAGTGACATACAATGCATTACCGGATACAGGTCTAGCTACTAGATATACTTGACATGTGTACCTAGTTTATTACTTGGCATATGCAGCTAGGTTTATTTTCTAGCATGTGTACCTAGATCATTGTTTTGGACTTGGTTTCCTTTTTGGTACACATTATGAGGAGGTTGGTATTTTTCAAGATATACATGCTTTAGTGTCATGCACCATTTTGCATGATTGCATGCTGAGTGATTGTCGGCTCCATTGTTGTTGAGCACATCGCCAGTTACATGATCTGCACACATAACCACTCATGGGTTAGTGGTTTATCAGACAGAGTGTGTGACATTTTTGCTCTGTCAAGCTCAGCTGGTCCACTCATGGGTAGTGTTGATTGCAGCATGGTAGCGGGTAGGGATCCCTCCTCTTGACTATGACATAGGGATATGAGAGCTTTGGCTCCCCCACTTTGTTTGGGATAGGAGGATAGATGTACTCCAACAGTATCCTGTCCACTTGGTTACTCAGGAGTAGTGATGACAGAGTGCACAGTTGGCATAGCCCTACCCACTCGATCTCACCATCGCGTATGAGGTGGTTGACTAGCGTCAGCGGTGACCATGTCATTTGCATAATTTGCATAGATTGCATTTATTGCTTGTGATTGCTGCATATTGGATGCTGCATTTTTGTGGTTACATATGATTGACATGCATAGAGGAGACATGAGGTGTTTGGTCTGATGACCCTTATATCCGGATAGGAGGTCATAGTGAGTACAACTTCTTTGCTTGTTCAGTTTTCGTATTTCCTGTTATTGATAAGGAGACTATACTCCATGATTATTATTATTAGATATATTTTACTATGCATGTCAATTCGATACCCGCTGATTTGTTGAACTCACTCCGTTGATTTATTTTCCTATTTCAGGTTGAAGCTGTCAAGAGCTTCCAATCACAATCCCCACTCCACATCGTGACGGTTTTCAGTCTTTTTTGTTCTTGTTATGTGTATACATACTTGATGTGTGTGCCTTGCACTCGTGGATTTAATATCGTGATTTGGGTATGCTTCCCATGTTTTTAGCTGCAAAGGTTTTCCGTTGTGAGTTGTGTTTTCCTCGTTGTAGTGGAATAGGTTTTTATTAAACTGCGTGGTTGTGATTATCAGCTGGAGGCTGTACTATATAAACTGTGTGGATTGTCTATTTAATTATTGCATATGTTCCGACCGTGTTGGCCGAGGATTGAGAGATCCTAAGGGTTGTGTATTTAAGTTTCAGATTATCACCCGTACAGGCGATATGCTGCCGAAATTTTATCAGTCGGGACTCCTCTGGGGCGTGACTCGTCATTTGATGATGATCCTTGCTCATGGTTCACCTGAGCTCGGTCCTCTGAGGGCGTCTGGAACAACACGCAGTGGAAGGGGATCGACGCATGTGGTGCTTCCTCGTTTGTGCCGGTCGGTCTCCTATTTTGTCCTCGAACGGAGAGATGATTCCCTCAGTCTTCTTGTCCTGCTTGCACTCCCGTCGTTGACAGCGCAAGCTTCGAGGTCTGCCGATAGACCAATGCATGTAGTTGCTCCTTCTCGACTATCTTCGCTGCTCGAGCTTGTATAAGCAGGTCAAGCTCCTCCTTTGTAAGTATTATGGTAGTGAGTCGTCCAGCATCCTCCATCTACTTGATTCGAATGCAGGTAAGTTTCCACAGACGATGCCAATATGATCCTGTTCGAAAATCATGGAGATGGAAAGCTGGGGATGTGGCTCCTTGCTGGCTCCTCGCTGGCTGCACGTAGGCGCCCCTCCTCTCTGCAACACAAAAGTCATTAGTGCCGGGTCGGGGAAGGGGTTCCTAGCGTTGGCCCTCCGACGCTCAACTCAGTCGCCAGAAAAGAAGTGGAGCAATAGAATAGTAGAGAACAATGCACGTATGAAAAAGCGTACGTTCGTCGATGCTTGGACCCCCCTTTATATAGAGTTCCTGTAGTGAGCATGCACGCTTCCCAAGGAGAGCACGCATCTTGAACTTTCCCATAAAAAGACTTGTCAGTAAAGTGTACCTAACACCATGCCGTAACAAGGCGAGCATATCTCTGATATGACAGTAGAAGCTTCCGCCGTACGATCTTCCTGTCGATCATCCTCGGTGTCAGCAGTGCTCTCTCCCAAAAGGATATGGGGAGATACGTCTGTAGTGGCGGTGCGCGGCCAAGCGGGATGGTCGCTCGGCCGGGGCTTCTTCTCCCGACCGGCCTCAGATGACTCTCCCTATGATGGTCGGGCACAGTAGTTGGTGCTCCTTGTTTGAACGACTTCCCGTCTTCTTAACATTTCGCTGCTATGCGCTAAGGCCCGACCATTCCAGTCCTTGTCTTGAGCCGAAGGGAGGGTTGGCTCGGACCAACCATCTTCCGATCGGCTTACTGGTCACCTGTCCAGCCGTTGCCCTTGTCGTCCGTTTGACCACTTGACACTCGAGTGTTGACCGCTGACTTTGACCACTATTGTGGCAATTGACTCCGGCCAAGTGAGCTCCTCCTTATCGCCGCATCAACAACTTTATAAAATATAAAATTACGCATTAGTATTGTTCACCCACTGTTCGGCTACAAATGGATGAACATGACTCACATGTTCGGAATTAAGTTACCGAACATATTCAGCTATATTCAGAAACAATCAACTGAACATATTTCGTTATGTTCGGTTTCCAAAAGCTGAACATTGCTCAAACTGTTTGGCCTGGTGTGACCGAACACTGCACGTTTGAATAACTTTTAGACTGTTACAGTTCAAATCGCAATGATACAAATATATAATTATATTACACGAAAAAATTTTTAAAAAAAACTTACATTGTTTGTGGGAATTGAATCTTCATTGTCCATTTTGATTTGTTACAAAATAAAGTTTTGTGAGATATTAGAAGAGAAAAAAAGAGAGCTAAAAACGAGGTGCGGAGGAAGGAAATATAAATTTTATAAAATGGACGTTTAAACTTTTTTATGTAAAGATATTTTTGAGAAAAAAAAAAATCAGGATATGTTTAATGATTCATGGGTGTGTATAGCCGCTCCCTTGTTTTAATTTGGAACATTAAAAAAAGTACCTAGTCCAGAAATGGTTGTTAGAAACCCAATGTATCGTGCAACAGTTTCTAGTGCAGCGATGATTGTCTTAATATTTTTTTTCTATAATATTATGATTTATATTTAAATAATTTTAAATTTACAATTTTTAATTACAGGTAACTTATAATTATTTTGCTCCTTCTCTGATATTATTAAATTTAAATTTTATATATTTTAGTTTTACTTTATTAAGTTTAAAATTACTTTTATTTTTTTTTTTGAGAATCAAATTTATCATTTACTAAAAACTAAACTTGAAGTGAATTAAATAAAATAATATAATTCAAGTCATAATAAGAGTTTCAGTTACTCAATTAGCAAAACACATGAAGACTTCAACGGCTTGTGAGTAGAGTCGTAGAGATAGTCAAACGGGTCTATCTGTAATGAGCCAAGCCAACCAACTAAAAATTTAATATCTGACGGGGTGGAGCAGGCTAACTCAGTATCCCGACATATTATGAAATCTTCAACTGAATCCAATTGAAGACGAATTACGGATTAAGCGGGTTAATTCACAAGCCTGTAAAAACATAAAATAAATAAAAAAACATAACTGATCAATATGAAAAATCTATTGGGTTCGGAGCACAACGGAAGACATATAATAAATCATGGATCTTTTATGATACATATAGTTTTACACAAAATTATATAAAATATACCTCGAGTCCTCGATAGGTGTAAATAATATCACGGACAAATAAGACAGATAAGAGCCCCACGTGTGACTCCTCTAGCGGTATCCACGCGCACGAGATCACGAACTTGACACGATCCGTTAGGTGCTAGCCACTTGGATCGACAAAGTCTTGGAAGCACTACCGATCTCATCCGGTGGAAGAAGAAGTTGACGATGGAGAAAAGGAGAGAATGAAATCCCTTACCTTGATTCTTTTCGAGGATGGCTATTTATAGCTTCCAAGGAATACGAAGAGTTAAGCTTTCAATTAATTTATCATTTATAATCTTCATTAATAAGGAAGATGAAGAGTTATAGGCTCCATAAATTCTTCATTTATAACCTTCATTATGATAACTTTTCAAATTCTTCATTAATTATAATTATGATGACTCTTCGAATTCTCCATTAATCATCATGATTATGGCTATTCGAATTCTCTCTTCTTTGTATCAAATAAATCTATATTTGATCTTGATCTCGACTAGCTTCCGATACCATTGTTCATGTCTACGTGCTATGCATGCGACCCTCTAGGTTTTATACACGAAGGCAGTGTAAATCCATACACAGACTAAGGTAACCGTCTAGCAACAGTTTTTAGCAACCCAACGCGATAAAATTAATATCAGTCATAAACTGTAAACCACTATGAACCGATTACTGTGTAATTCAATCTCTTCATCTAAAGCCTACATCCCAATTAATTCGATACATTATGCATCATTATCAAATTAATTGTTTTACTTAATTTTCAAGATATAATAGACTCCTCTTGAATGATAAATCATTCCTCCCATGGCCATGGATTTTGAGTCACTAATATCTCTATCAAGCGGCCAGGATGTTAACTCCTAATCCAAGAGAGCGATGAATCCTCTATTGACTCAACACTATTCTCTCTACGCTTTGTCATACACCCAACTACCGTATTAATCACAATCCGATTAAAGACTGCTTTTAACGGCATCAAAGCACATAACTCCACGCATAGAATAAATGAAGGTCTCAAGTCAAAAGATCAGTTACACTCGTTCATAAGAGGAATAACCAATGATGCTTAATATGTGGTCTCCTCTTGAGCGGATCGTGTCCAATGTACCTCTAAACTCAAGGCACCCCCAAGTACAACTTGGATATTCATCCCTCCGGTCTATCTCGACCTAGTTATACTCAGCGTTGATCTAGATATCCATGCCCCCTCTAGATATCTATCCAATCAAGGACTGTTTTCAGATTAATATACCCATTAATCTGTGGGACTTTATCATTAATCATATACGTACAGAAAAGTAAATAATTAATGATAAATTCTTGCCTTTATTAAATAATTATCCACAAAATACATAAGGAGTGTCTTGGCACATAAGTGCACACACTAACAATCTCCCACTTGCACTATTGTCAAACACTACGGACTCTCAGTCCTAGGCTCCTCACATGGGTCTCATGTTTCTGTAGAGGTAAGGCCTTTGTGAGTGGGTCTGCAATATTCTCACTGGTATCTACTCTGCTAACCAACACATCACCCCTATGAACAATCTCCCTAAGGAGGTGATACTTCCTTAGTACATGCTTGAATCGTTGGTGAGACCTTGGCTCCTTTGCCTGTGCTATGGCCGCATTATTGTCACAATATAGCACAACTGGATCAACAATGCTAGGAACCACTTCAAGCTCCGCTATGAAGTTCCTGATCCACACAGCTTCCTTTGCTGCCTCTGAAGCTGCTATGTACTCGGACTCAGCTGTTGAATCTACAACTGTCTCCTGCTTGGAACTCCTCCAGCAAACAGCTGCACCATTCAAACAAAACACATATCCTTGTTGCGACTTCAGATCATCCTGATCTGTCTGAAAACTTGCGTCAGTATATCCTCTGACAACTAATTCCTCGTTTCCTCCAAAAACTAAGAACATGTTCTTTGTTCTTCTAAGATACTTGAGGATAGTCTTTACCGCAGTCCAATGACCCTCTCCAGGATCTGACTGATATCTACTCGTCATGCTTAATGCATACGAGACATCTGGTCGAGTGCATATCATAGCATACATTATGGACCCTATAGCCGAAGCATAAGGTATCTTGTCCATTCTACTTCTTTCCTCTTGTGTTCCTGGACACATAGCTTTGGAAAGATGCACACCATGTGATACTGGTAAATATCCTCTTTTGGAGTCCTGCATACCGAATCTATTCAGCATTTTATCAATGTATACACCTTGACTTAACCCTAGTAACCTGCTTTGTCTATCTCGGTATATTCTAATACCTAAGACATAGGTTGCATCTCCAAGATCTTTCATTGAGAAACACTCTCCCAACCAAGTCTTGGTAGATTCTAGGCTAGGGATGTCATTGCCTATAAGAAGTATATCATCAACGTACAACACTAGGAATGTAACCTTACTCCCACTAACCTTCTTGTAAACGCAAGGTTCTTCTTGATTCTTGACGAAAGAAAAATCTTTAATGGCTTCGTCAAATCACAGATTCCAACTCCGAGATGCTTGCTTTAGTCTATAAATGGACTTCTTGAGCTTACATACTTTATTGGCGTTCTCGGATTTTATAAACCAGGAGGTTGTACCATATATACTTCCTCCTGTAACTTTCCATTCAGGAAAGCAGTTTTAACATCCATTTGCCAAATCTCGTAGTCCTTGTAAGCTGCTATAGCTAGCAAAATTCTAATGGACTTAAGCATTGCAACGGGCGAAAATATTTCATCATAGTCAATTCCATGATGTTGATTGAAACCCTTTGCCACAAGCCTAGCTTTATAGGTACTTATGTTCCCATCCATGTCAATCTTTTTCTTGAAGATCCATTTGCACCCTATGGGTTTTACCCCAACTGGCACATCAACCAACTCCCAAACTTGGTTGGTGTACATGGAGTCCATTTCAGATTTCATGGCTTCCAGCCATTTCTCAGAATCATTTGAAGCAACTGCTTTCTCGTAAGTCGACGGTTTATCATCTTCGATGAGTAGCACTTCCTCATCTTGGGTTACCAGCCAACCATATCTGTTTGGCTCTCGGTGTATTCTTGTAGACTTACGTTGATCTCGCATTTCTTGAGCAGTCCCGGATGAAGGAGACACTTGTGCTTGTGGCACTGTCTCATTGTCCAACTGTTCATTTTCCAACCTATTTGTAGAGTCTATAATTTCTTCAAGACTAACTTTACTCCCACTATTTTCTTTAGAAATAAATTCTTTTTCCAAGAAAGTAGCATACCGAGCAACAATAACTTTGTGCTCACTTGGGAGATAAAAATAATATCCCATTGTAGTTTTGGGATAACCTACAAACATACATTTTATGGATCTTGCTGCAAGCTTATTAGAATTTTCATTCTTCACATAAGCATCACAACCCCATATCTTTAGATAAGACAAATTTGGTTTTTTCCAAACCATAACTCATAAGGAGTCTTATCTATTGTCTTGGTAGGAACTCGATTAAGTGTGTATGCTGCTATTTCTAAGGCATAGCCCCAAAATGACATTGGAAGACTTGCATGACTCATCATTGATCTAACCATATCCATGAGTGTACGATTTCTCCTTTCCGAAACACCATTCCACTCCGGTGTTCTAGGAGGTGTAAGTTGGGAAATTATCCCACACTCTTTTAGGTAATCAATGAACTCTTGACTTAGATACTCGCCACCTCGATCACTCCGAAGGGCCTTAATCTTCTTGCCACGTTGATTTTCTACTTCATTCTTGAACTCCTTAAACTTGTCTAGAGTTTCAGACTTATGTCTCATTAAGTAGATATATCTATATCTACTTAAATCGTCAGTAAAAGTCACGAAGTAGGTATACGCTCCTCTAACCTGAACTTGCAATGGTCCACAAACATCGCTATGTATGAGTTCTAGTGGTTCCTTTGCCCGTTCACCTATCTTGGTGAATGGCTTCTTGGTCATTTTTCCTTGTAAACACGTTTCGCATGTATCTATGGGCTCTAATTCAAAAGAGTCCAAATACTCATTATTGAGTAGTCTAGCGATGCGTTTCTGGGTTATATGACCAAGTCTACAGTGCCAGAGGTATGTTAAGTTTGAGTCATGTAATTTCTGCTTCTTACTTTCAATACAATAGATCGGTTCATCTAAGTTAAGAACATAAAGACCATTATTCAATGAACCATTCCCATAGAATATATTATTCAAATAAAAGGAACATAACTTGTCCTTGAATTGAAATACAAATCCCTTGGTGTCTAAACTTGACACCGAAATGATATTCTTTGAGAAACTAGGAACAAAATAACAATTTTATAAGTTCAAAAATAAGTCCGCTAGGCAAATTTATTGAATATGTTCCTACAGCTAACGCAGCAACTCTCGCTCCATTGGCTACTCGTAGGTCCATTTCGCCCTTGGACAACCGTCTGTAGTCACTTAGACCCTGCATGTTCGCACAAATGTGAGAACTACTTCCAGAATCTATGACCCATGATGAAGAAACAAAAAAATTACACTCTATCATAAAGATACCTGAAGCATTCGCTCCACTGGCATTCTTCTTCATGAAAATATAGCAGTTTTTCTTCCAGTGACCTTTCTTGCCACAATGGAAGCACATGGCCTCCTTCTCATCAGATTGGGGTACCTGCATCCCTTTCTTAAACTTCTTTTGAGCTTGATATTTAGGATTCTTCACTGCATTAGCCTTAGAATTAAACTTCTCAGTGCCAGGGCGCTTGTTGGTCTTTCTGACCATCATTGCATGCAGTGAAGGATTTACCTTCATATCCTTCTCAGCGGTTTTCAACATTACCATCAGATCAGTCAAACTCTTGTCCATGCTATTCATGTTGAAGTTCAACACAAACTGAGAAAATGATGGAGGTAGTGACGACAAGATTAGGTCAACAGCCAAGTCTTGGTCCAACTTGGAACCTAAGCTCTCGAGCCTCTCTATGTACCCGATCATCTTGAGTACATGAGACCCAACTTGGTTTCCTTCCTCCAGCATGGTACGAAATAGTGCTCGAGAGGTTTCATACCTCTCTACTCTCGCACTCTCTTGGAAGAGCTTACGCAAGTGCTGATCAATCTCCTTAGCACTCATGTTCTCATGCTGTCTCTGCAACTCGGGAGACATAGAAGACAGCATGATGCATTGCATATCCAGTGCATCTTCCATATATTGTGAATAATATGACTGATCTTCCTCTGAAGCATCGGGTGTAGGCTCTTTCAGTGGTTCGTCTTCAAGCACATAAATTTTTCTCTCATGTCTTAAGACGATTTTCAGTTTCCTATACCAATCTAGGTAGTTTGAACCGAGGAGGATATTCTCTTTCTCGAGAATGCTTCGCAGTGATAAGGTACTTGTGTTTGCCATCTAAAATTTAAAGCAGAGTTTTAGTATTTGTGGAATTATTTAATAAAGGTCTTTTATAACTCCTATTATTTTATTCAAGTCCAACATCCCTCACTGTCAGAATCGGGAATTAGTTGGTAATAATTCCTAATAGGACCGAAACCCTGAATTATATAGAATGCACACAGCTGAGCTGTACCTACATGCTACATTCATCAAGTAGGCCTTAACTTGCCAATCACAAATCTATGTGACTTTCGGTATATTCTTGTCGAGCCTTATATTCTCAACTCTCGCCCCTCAAATCAGTTAACTTTAGCTGAGCTAAACAAGTCAACGAATTTGAGTTAAGTCGACCCACTAATAATTATGATAAATTATAGATGTTTTGACACAAGCCCACAGCTGAGCTGTACCGACTTATGTAAAAACTCTAACTATCATCATAGTTATTAGTGGAGGGCATTTAACAAATCTTGACTTTAATATATTTAAGGGATTTTTTTAATTATTAAAATGTCTCACCATAATTAACTACTTGTGCATTTGCACAATCTCATTACGGGATGTATCTCCATTAATCCTTATAGTCTTTTAAGACAAATAGGTCTCGGAGAGTTTTAGCATGTTAATCTACTTATGCCACAAGGAATTTATATCTAAATTACAACATGAATTACTTCACATGTTTTTAGATAAAATTAATTTCTATCATGAAATGCTACGACATATAACTTGAAATAAAGAAATTAAGATTTCTTTGAAATCTCTCGAAACACTGAATCCTCAAATAAATTTTGAAGAATCTGCTTCGTACTATATGATCCAACCACGAATCGCTCTGATACCACTGTTGGGTTCGGAGTGCAGCGGAAGACATATAATAAATCATGGATCTTTCGTGCTACATATAGTTTTGCACAAAATTATATAAAACATACCTCGAGTCCTCGATAGGTGTGAATAAAATCACGGACAAATAAGACAGATAAGAGCCCCACGTGTGACTCCTCTAGCGGTATCCACGCGCACTAGATCACGAACTTGACACGATCCGTTAGGTGCTAGCCACTTGGATCGACAAAGTCTTGGAAGCACTACCGATCTCTTCCGGTGGAAGAAGAAGTTGACGATGGAGAAAAGGAGAGAATGAAATCCCTTACCTTGATTCTTTCCGAGGATGACTATTTATAGCTTCCAAGGAATACGAAGAGTTAAGCTTTCAATTAATTTATCATTTATGATCTTCATTAATAAGGAAGATGAAGAGTTATAGGCTCCATAAATTCTTCATTTATAACCTTCATTATGATAACTCTTCAAATTCTTCATTAATTATAATTATGATGACTCTTCGAATTCTCCATTAATCATCATGATTATGGCTATTCGAATTCTCTCTTCTTTGTATCAAATAAATCTATATTTGATCTTGATCTCGACTAGCTTCCGATACCATTGTTCATGTCTACGTGCTATGCATGCGACCCTCTAGGTTTTATACACGAAGGCAGTGTAAATCCATACACAGACTAAGGTAACCGTCTAGCAACAGTTTTTAGCCACCCAACGCGATAAAATTAATATCAGTCATAAACTGTAAACCACTATGAACCGATTACTGTGTAATTCAATCTCTTCATCTAAAGCCTACATCCCAATTAATTCGATACATTATGCATCATTATCAAATTAATTGTTTTACTTGATTTTCAAGATATAATAGACTCCTCTTGAATGATAAATCATTCCTCCCATGGCCATGGATTTTGAGTCACTAATATCTCTATCAAGCGGCCAGGATGTTAACTCCTAATCCAAGAGAGCGATGAATCCTCTATTGACTCAACACTATTCTCTCTACGCTTTGTCATACACCCAACTACCGTATTAATCACAATCCGATTAAAGACTGCTTTTAACGGCATCAAAGCACATAACTCCACGCATAGAATAAATGAAGGTCTCAAGTCAAAAGATCAGTTACACTCGTTCATAAGAGGAATAACCAATGATGCTTAATATGTGGTCTCCTCTTGAGCGGATCGTGTCCAGTGTACCTCTAAACTCAAGGCACCCCCAAGTACAACTTGGATATCCATCCCTCCGGTCTATCTCGACCTAGTCATACTCAGCGTTGATCTAGATATTCATGCCCCCTCTAGATATCTATCCAATCAAGGACTGTTTTCAGATTAATATACCCATTAATCTGTGGGACTTTATCATTAATCATATACGTACAGAAAAGTAAATAATTAATGATAAATTCTTGCCTTTATTAAATAATTATCCACAAAATACATAAGGAGTGTCTTGGTACATAAGTGCACACACTAACAAAACCATCACTGATTAACAATTTTTTCCAAATTCTAATAAACTCTAGAATCCAAAAACAATTTTTTTTTTTCAAAAACTCTAAATAATAGCATAAATTAATTTTTTTTATTAGCCCTATGAATTGTAGAACAAATGAATTAAAACACACAAGATATACTGAGCCTCAAAAGAAAGAATTGGTATTGCAGAACAATTAACAAATACTAAAACATTAGGGAGTTGGGTCTGTATGGACTGCGGATTACTGGAAAATAGAAGGAAATTAGGAAAGGAAATCAAAAAATTTATCTTAAAGTCTCAAACAAGAGCTTGGAGACTGCCGAACTAATGGATTCAAGCTTATCGTCTATCGAAGTCGGACTGCCTTCTTCAGCACTCTGCAGACTTCACACGACTACGGGGAGGCGTTGAGGTAGACGCGCTCTAGGAGGAATGCCGTTTTGCTTCACGGCCACAAGGAGGCATCCGCTAATGAGGCAGGTGCGTGCGAGCTTGCGACTCTGCTAGAGCGAGGTAGGTGGTGATTCAACGACAGGTACGTGCAGCATGTGCGCCTATGACTTTGTGAGTGCGAGGTAGGTGGTGGGCCGACGGGATTTGACGAAGGCGAAGCGCCAAAGTGGTCAGGCAGATAGATAAATAGAAATAGGGTTTTAACGTTTAACTTTTACGTTTTATTGTCATAGCTACAGTAATTTATAAGTTCTAATCTATTTTGAAATATTCATTGATTTTTTTTTTTCAAATACGCGGACCAACCCGAGCTCGCCATGGGTTGGCTTGTCAGGGCCCATGACCCACACGGGTTGATCCATTTAGACCTGTCAAATGATTGGTTGATAAATTTATAATTTAATCCATTTAAATTATTTAACGAGACGGATGACGAGCTCAACATAAATTAACAGACCTACTTATGAGGAATGTTGAATTTGGGGAAAATAAACAAATAGGTACAGTTCGATTGCCATAAATATGAGAAGTTTCAGTATTAAATATTGTATGGGACCAAAGTCGTGAAGTCCAACCAATTTGTCGGTGGATCTAGATTAGATATCAACCAAACTTTATCTCTGCAATTATAATCTCTTGCTTATGTACTTGTTTCATAATTGTCTTTTTAAATCTAATACTATTAAATTTAATATATGTATATATATACACACACGCACACTGTCTGAAACATAAAGAGATGACATAGTAATAACGGTGGCTTGATAGTTAACTGAAATAAAATATTTTACTTCACGAAGAAGCTTCCTTTCAATTTTGTCCACACTCAGACAAGCTAACAAAATATCAGCATCTAAAACCAAGGAGGGGGTCTCTGGTGAAGGCCCTCCGACGCTCAAGTCAGTATAATTCCGACCTGGTGAATGAAGAACCGTAAAAAACGTATGCGCGAGAGTAAGGTTCCGATGTTTAGATAACATACCTTGCCAATGGAGAGGACCCTCTTTATATGTCATCTCTCATAACTTCTGCAATCATAAGGTGAAATAGAATGTCAGAATGTCAGAAGTTGTTAGATAATGGAAAATGTGTAACCTATACAATAATTGTTCGAGGAATCTTGCCTTACCCACATATATACCTCTTTTATCGTTTACAGCTTAGGCCTTTGATGAGGTAGCTAGTTAAAGGAATATGTTGTCATAAGTGATTGACTGATGAGAGACATGATAATCTATGAAGAAGGTTCTAGAAGAATATTCTTTGACATATAGTTGTTATTCTCACAGGTTGTTGGCTGAATATATCTCGTCTGACCAATAAGGTCAGCCGTCTTTATGCCTGTGCTCACACTAAGCTGCTTGGTTATGTACTGAATATTATTTACAATCCGTTCAGAAAATAATATAATGTATTGGGTATGCTGGAAATTCATTCGAGAAGTAATATGATAAATGGTGCACTAGAAGTTCATTCGGGGAGCAATATGAATCTAAGTGTCTTAAACTTGTCCGACCTTTTATTTGGCCAGTCATGCATAGAGAGATTTATGAGCATCAAGGAGACCGACCCTTATTCTGACCCTACATGTGGTTGGTCGGTTGTGAGGTGGGCCGGATATTATTTTGGCCGATCTATAAGGCCAACCTTCTTTAAAACCGGTCGGCTATTGAATGACCGGTCATGCTATCTTTTCAGTTCAAGAGCAAAGCATTAAATCTCTTATGTTCGACTGACTTTATGGCCAGTCGACCCTCTCCCGAACGGCTTGTAATCCGGTCGGACTAGATCTGAGAGCCTTAGCACTAGGCATGCAACGAAGCCAATTGGGCAATGCTCCCTTCCCATGATATTGAACTACACATCACCTTGACTTTGACCGCTACGTTATTTTATCTTTGACTACCATTTCATCTTCTAAGTCGGCTCATTATAACCCGTATCAATATATATTCTATTTTTCTTTATTAAACCTAAAACTTTTAATTTTTAATATTTTTCAAAAAATTTGAATTTAGCATTTGCACCCTTAAAAATAAACTCGAAGTGAGTTTAAAAAATATATAATTCAAGTCATAATTAGAGTTTCAATTTCACTATTTCAGTAAAACTTGTGAAGCTCCAAAATTGAAGCAAATGATGCAGACGAATGAGAAAACGCCAATTGAGATAGGCACAACGTGAAGACTCATTGTCAAAAACATGTTGAATCAGGTAATACCAAACATTAGGTCATCGAAATTTCAGAGGATGAAAAAGAAAGAACTCATGGTGGGCTATTTAGAAGTCTGACATTTATGATTGCGCGTCATTTTAAAAAAAAAATCTTTATAAATATATCATAGTTAGGATTCGAATGCCTCGATGACAACTTCATATTCTTCCTTGCACCATAGTCCCGAGGACATGAAGACCCATTGTAGCTTGTGAGGAATAATGAATTTGGTAAAAATAAACAAACAAACAAATTAACAGATACCATTCCAATACGATAAATATGAGCGTTTTCAGTATTAAATATTGTTTGGGACTCACGCCATGAAGTCCAGCCTCTTCTACTTACTTTTCTTTTCATCGTGACCATGATCAAATTAAAGAATGAATTGACTAGCAATTACTGGTTTTTCTTTTCATTTAGATCATGATAAATTAGAGAGGAAGCAAGAATCAAGAATTGATGCAATTACTGGTTTTCCTCTTCATCTTGATCATGATCAAATTATAGAGGAAGCGAGATTTGACTAGCAATTACTGGCTTTCCTTTTCATCTGGATGATGATCAAATTTGATCCAACGTAACTCCTTGGCATTGCTTTGCTTAGCAGGCATAGCCTACCGATGTTTAGGTTTAGTTAACTTTAATCTTCTATCCTGGTTGGTTCTCAGAAAGTTGAGTAAGATTTTATACTGATTTAGTCGCTTTAATTTTCTCTTTAATATTTTAATTTCCTATTTTTTTCTATCTTAGTATGCTCACACAATCATCTTAATATCTTCATATTTTTTTCAATTCTCATTTCTTTGCTCATGTGTTGGTTTCAAAACCCAATATTTAATTTCATATAACATAATTTAACTCTCATTTTATAAAACTTTCTTTTAAATTTAAAACATAGTTTACTATCTGTAATATACGACACCAAAATAATACTTAAATAATAATGTTATTTAAGGGATAACCTTAACAGAATTTTTAAAAATTTTCTGAGAATTTTTCAGAGTTCGTATGGTGTATGTTAAGAGGATAAATTATTGAACTAAGGGAAAATCTATTTAAGCTACCCTATTTGAACGAGAAAATGTTTAATTTCCTTAAATACTTTTGTTTCCTTTTTCTTTTATTCTTTGCTCGTGCCCTATAACTTTCCTCGCCGAACCTACTTCCTCTTCGTTGAGCTCACACCGCCGCCTCCCGATCCTCAACTCGATCGTTTTTTTTCCTCACCGCGACATCGCGATCTTCTCTTCTCATCGTCGGTCGTCTTCTCTGTTGGAGCAATCCCAATGGTCCGCGGGACCATGTGTTTTAGTGTTTGGGCAAAGGGTTTAAGTTAGGTTTACCCTTGTTATTTGATATGTGTACTTGAGTTGTGCAGGACTGCAGGTGACACATATGACTCAGGTTGACGGCTTCGGGTCCGGTGAAGGATGGAGCATCCGAGGGACCGTGGACAAGGCAGCGAGGACAAGGGTTGAGGGAAGCGACTTCGAGGCATACGCGAAGGATGGCATTGGGGACGAGCCGCAGGCTTGGATGCATCCGAGGGACAAGAGCCAAAGGAAGTAGGCTTGAAGGCAAGAGGTCAAGGCTGCAAAGAAGAGTCAAATGAGTCGTGAGGATACGAGTGCATGAGAGATTATACTCGGAGTAAAATCCTAGTTTTAGGGTTTTACTGTAGCGGTACTGTAGCAGTTACTGTAGCGTACTGTAGCAGTTACTGCAGCGTACTGTAGCAGTCGACTGGTGTATGGACCAGTCGACTGATGCACTGTAGCAAAGAACCGTTGGGCTGGCACCAGTCGACTGGTGCAAGGACCAGTCGACTGGTAATGGGCAAATCAGGTTCTGATTTGTTCCAAGCTCTATAAGAGGGAGCTTGGTGTGGCCGGTCAAGGCGACGAAATTAGACTTGGTTAAAGCCTAATTAGTAGTCACCAAAGTGCTCAAGGTCTCTTGTGTCCAAGTGTTCTTGGTTGGTGTTGTGGTGAGGTTTCTCCACCCACAAGGAGTTGCTTGAGTAGCCGGAGTTTGCCGGGGGCTAATCCACCGAAGGATTGGGATTGTCCACCTTACGGACAGCCGTGGAGTAGGAGCATCATCTCCGAACCACGTTACATCGACGTGTATTGATTTTCTTGTTCTTTTCTTTGTCTTTAGCTTTCGTATTCGTAATTAGTATTTGTATTTCCGCTTGCGCACTAACGAATACGTAGGAAGCGACTTTTTGGGGGTGCCGTCTATCCAACCCCCCTTCAAGCCGGCCACCGATCTTCCAACATTCTCCTCTTCCCCCCCCCCCCCCCGAGTCGCACATCGCCGATTTTCCCCTCTCGCGTCACCCCTAGACACCACGGGCCGACGCCGGCAGACGAGAGCCACCCGAGCGCCACTCGAGGATCGCCTCTCCGATCCTCTTCTTCCTTTCCTCCTCACATCTCTGCTCTAGAGTGATTGTCGCCGACCCACTGCCCTAGATCGTCGAAAGCCGAAAACGCGAGTAGGCGACAGAGGTTGGTTGCTTGAGCTCCTCCTCGAATTCCATCTTTTGTTGATCTTTGTCGTGCCTTGTCTCCTCCTCAGAGCAGTAGTGATTTGGCTATGTGACTGAAAGGTGAGGGCATAGTTCTTAATCCTGTCCTCTGTTTTGGTTCGATTCTGCCGTGAACATCACCAGCGATTGGAGTGGAAGAGAAAGGTGTATCCAGCAGCGGCAGCTTCTTCCGGCAGCACCCTCCCTGGCTGTGAGTTTAGGTAAGGTGTAGAGAATTTGATTTCTTTGTTATAGCCTACACCCGGATTGAGGCTAGGGAAGGTTAGGAATGAATTATTCTTAATTTGATTTAAGGTTATGTTGATTATGTATAGATTTTAATCTAATTGAATAGTGGGATGGTTAGAGTTAATAGATCTAACCCTAGTTTACCTATGGATTATAATTAGTGAATTAATCAATAGTTTGGGTTAGTGATTATATCGATTACGGGATTTTATTTAGCCATTTAACTCCTATGATTTAGCTAAATAAAAGTTATACTTATGATTGACGCAGGACTTTGATTTCGAGACGGGCATCTCGACATAGGATTTCTGGTCACGATCTTCTTTTGAGGCAGGTACCTCTGACTTATCTCTTTTGATATGGTCATTTTTGGATATGCATAGTAGGTTATAGCTAGTAGTAATGATTGTGTTTACATCTGCTTTGGTATGTCACTACTTGGTTCTTGTAGTCTGCCTATATTCTTATCTGTTATGCTTTCATGCTCATTTTCTCTTGATTGTTGCCATGTGTACTCCTGTTTATAGAAATAGTGACATACATTGCCCTACTGTGTAGTAATCTAGTTATTTGACGTATCTGTTTTGTGTACTTAGATTTATGATGTCTAGATCATTGTATGGATTTATTTTCCTTTTGGTACAAATTATGAGGATCCGAGGTTGGTATTTTCAGGATTTACATGCTTAGTGTCATGCACCATTTTGCATGATTGCATGCTGTGCGATTATCGACTCCATTATTGTTGAGCACATCGCCAGTTACATGGTCTGCACACACAATCACTCATGGGTTAGTGGTATATTAGGCAGAGTGTATGTAGTTTGCTCTGTCAGTGCTCCGCTGGTTCGCTCATGGGTAGTGTGATTGCAGCGTGGTAGCAGGACAGGGATCCCTCCTCTGGACTGACTTAGGGAGATAAGGGCATTGAGCTCCCCCACTATGTTTGGGGTAGGAGGATAGGTGTACTCCAATAGCATCTTGTCCACTTGGTCACTCAGGAGTAGTGATGGTAGAGTGCACAGTTGTCATAGCCATACCCACTCGGTCTCACCATCGCGTGTGAGATGACTGACTGGCGTCAGGGGTGACCATGTCATTTTTGTATCATATGCATGGATTGCATTTATTATTTGTGATTGCTGCATTTTGTACGTCGCATTTGTTTTATGGTTGCATTTGATTGACATGCATACAAGAGACATTCTGTATCTGGTCTGACGACCCTTATATCCGGATAGGAGGCCTTGGTGAGTACAATTTCTTCAGCCTTTCCAGTTTGCATTTCCTATTATTGATCAGAAAATTGTACTACATGATTATTACTGATAGTTATATCTTATTATGCATCTCTATCCGATATCCGCTGAGTTGTTGAACTCACACCGTTGATTTATTCCTATTTCAGGTTGAAGCTGTCAGGAGGTTCCAGTTGCTAGTCCCTTTGTCACAAGAGTTATCGTATTGGTCTTTTGGTTTCCTATTTATTTGCTTAGAAGCTATGTTCCATACTTTTATTGGTTTTGCACCTTGGGTTTTTTTTTTATGGTTTTTCGTAAGGAATTGTACTGGTTAGACTTTGCTTGCTCGGAGGATTTTTATTTGGTATGTTTTGCTACGCGCCTGTCGGACGACAGAAGAGGTAAGTTTGGATGTTATTTTTGTTTTCTTTTTGTGTTGGGATGACAGCCAGAGACTGATTTATTATAACTGCGTGGATTGTTTTATTTTTGTATAATATATATTCCAGCTATGTTGGCTGATGATTGTGAGCCTTGAGGGCATTGTAGATAAGTCTTAGATTGTCACCTGTACAGGGGAGATATTGTCGAAATTTCCTCTGGTAGGTACTCTCTCGGGGTGTGACACTATCACAAAGAATACCTATTGTTATCCTCCATTTCAACTATCTTACTTATATAGTATATAGAATTATGTTTATCAACATCTCTATTCTTTTACAATAATGATCCTATATGCCATTGGAGCTATGATACAATAGCAAAGTGCTCAAGCACCCATAGTTCGAATTCCAATTATGGCGCACTACAAGATAATTTTCTCTAGTAGAATGAAAAATCTAAGACGTTGGCTGCTGGACGAAAAGTTGCTCACAATTCCAGGTTTGCCTGGTGACTGATCTGTGGGGGTCGAGCCGTCCATCTCCTAGACTAGTTAGACTGAAGGCTCGGATGGATTATAAAAAAAAAACCTATATACCTAATGCTCTAAGATACAAGTTACTTATAATCGTCTTACTATATTTTCCTCCCATGAAGACCCGTTCGAGTTACTTCATGAGATTTCCCGATCGACTATGTTCTGTGATAGTTTAAAGTCTCCGATTCCTCCCATGAAGACCCGTTCAAGTTACTTCATGAGATTTCCCGATCGACTATGTTCTATGATGATAGTTTAAAGTCTCCGTTTCCTCCCATGAAGACCCGTCCGAGTTACTTCATGAGATTTCCCGATCGACTATGTTCTGTGATAGTTTAAAGTCTCCGGTTCCTCCCATGAAGACCCGTCCGAGTTACTTCATGAGATTTCCCTATCGACTATGTTCTGTAATAGTTTAAAGTCTCCAATTCCTCTCATGAAGACCCGTCCGAGTTACTTCATGAGATTTCCCGATCGACTATGTTCTGTGATAGTTTAAAGTCTCCGGTTCCTCCCATGAAGATCCGTCCAAGTTACTTCATGAGATTTCTCGATCGACTATGTTCTATGATAGTTTAAAGTCTCCGGTTCCTCCCATGAAGACCCGTCCGAGTTATTTCATGAGATTTCCCTATCGACTATGTTCTTATGCTGAATTATAATGTTTGTACTGACCTTGTATTGGTTTTAAGGCATCTGAGTTTTTCTTAAGGAATCTGGGTAGATCTTTAGGGTTCCCAATGGTTGACCATTCAAATAGATTTATAAAAGTTTGGCCAATGATTATCAAACTGTTTGAACCGCATTTATTTCTTAGGTGATGTTTGTCTTGCATTGCATTTGAAAGAAATAGAGTACATACTATAAGCATGCTTGTCTTCAATTCGCCGGGAATTTTGCCTCAACTAATTCATATTTGCTCTTCCAGATATACTCTTGAATAATATAATCTAGTTAGGTTCGGTAAGGCTGTAAGTGATTTGCACTCCAGGGAGATTCAAGAATTCTTCCTTCAATATCCTGAAGATAATATGAACCCGATGCGAGTTTCTCTACTACTTTGTAAGGTCCTCCCCATTGTGGTGCTAACTTGCTGATGTCCCCAACGGGTTTAATACGCTTCCATACCAGATCTCCCACTTGAAAAAATATTGGGATAGCTTTTTTGTTATAATTTTACCTCATTCGTTGTCGATATGAGGTGAGTCGAGCTGCAGCCTTGTCTCTAATTTCTTCTATCAAGTCTAGCTCCATGAGTCGTCCTCCATCATTGTCTGCATCATATAATTATTTTCTATCAGATTCTACTCCCACCTCGATGGGAATTATTGCTTCTCCTCCATAGACTAATTGAAAGGGAGTAATTCCTGTAGCTTCTTGAGGGGTAGTATGATATGCCCAAAGAACGTTGGGTAACTCATCTACCCAGCTACCTCCAACATGATCCAGTTTGATTTTTAAACCCCTTATAATTTCTCTATTAGTTACTTCCGCTTGACCATTACTTTGCGGATAAGCTACAGAGGTGAAGGCCTGAATAATACCATAACTTTTGTACCAATCTAAGATTCTATCCCCTTGAAATTGCCTTCAATTATGAGAGACTAATTTATGAGGAATGCCGAATCTACATATGATATTTTTCCACAAAAATTTAATAACTGCATCTTCAGTAATCCGGGCAAGTGGTTCTGCCTCTACCCATTTAGAAAAATAATCCACTACTACTAATAAAAACCTTCTTTGTGCAGCTGCCATAGGAAACGGGCCTACTATGTCCATGCCCCATTGATCGAAGGGACATGAGACTATAGAGGTCCTCAATAACTGTGTAGGATGATGCAAAATATTTTGATGTTTCTGACAAAAAATACAAGTTTTTACCAACTTGTTGGCATCCTCGTGTAGAGCAGGCCAGAAATATCCTGCTAGTAAAATTTTGTGAGCCAAGGATCTTCCTCCTATATGACTTTCACATGAGCCTTGATGAACCTCCTGTAAAATAAATTGTATATCTTCTGTGCCAATACACTTGAGCAGAGTTCTAGAAAAAGCTCTTTTATATAACTGCTCTCCTATCATAGTATACTGAGCAGCTCTTTTCTTAAATATCCTGGCTTGTTTAGCATTACTCGAAAGAATACCCTGCTGTAGATACAATATGATTTGGGCCCTCCAGTCGCCTTGTATTTCTGCATCAGCTTGTCTTTCAATACAAGATATTAATAGAATTTGTTCCACTAGCCGATCCAAATTCCATGGTGTTATAGCGGAGGCCAGCTTAGCCAATTCATCTGCTACCTGATTTTCAAATCGAGGAACCTTTTGTATATTTACTTCTTGAAACTGGGACTTCAACTTATCAAATGCCTCAGCATATAACTTGAGCCTGTCATTATTAATTTCAAAATTACCTGATAGTTGTTGGGCTGCTAATTGAGAATCAGAATAGATGAGGATTCGAGCTGCTCCTATATGCCGAGCGGCTTGCAATCCAGCTATCAAGGCTTCATATTATACCTCATTGTTAGTGGATCTGTAATTCAATCTGATAAAGAGTTGGAGTCTGTCTTCCCTTGGAGATATAAGGAGAACACCAATTCCGCTACCTTGTCTGGTTGAGGAGCCATCTACATAAACTTTCCAAATATTTTCTTCCTCAGGGCCTTGAACTTCTATAATGAAATCTACTAGAGCCTGTGCCTTGATGGCCGAGCGAGGTTGATACTGTATGTCATATTCACCAAGTTCAGTCGTCCATTTGATCAGCCGGCCTGATGCCTCTGGGTTGAGTAGCACCCGTCCGAGGGTACTGTTGGTCAATACAACAATTTTATGTGCTAAGAAATATGGGCGCAACCTCCGAGCAGTCAACACTAATGCGTAAGCCAACTTTTCTAGTGTAGTATATCTACACTCAGCTCCTTTTAATAAATGGCTAGAGAAATATACAGACTGTTGTTCCATCCCCTCTTTCCTAACTAATACAAAGCCTACAACATTTTCATTAGCTATCAAATATACCCAGAGGGTCTCTCCTACTATAGGCTTAGCTAATACAAGAAGAGTAGACAAGTAATCTTTTAACTCTTGGAAGGCCTTATCATATTTCTCGTTCCACTGAAATTTGTTTGCCTTCCGGAGTATCTTAAAGAAATGGAAGCTACGATCGACCGACCTGGAAATGAACCTAGACAAGGCTGTAATCCGGCCAGTAAGTCTTTGAGCTTCCCTCATGTTGCGCGGAGGCTCCATGTTCTGAAGTGCCTTGACTTTGCTTGGGTTGGCCTCTATTCCTCGCTCGGACACCATATATCCCAGGAATTTTCCCCCTTTTGCTCCGAATAGACATTTGCTCGGGTTCAGCTTGAGCCCATATTGCCTCAATGTCTTGCAGGTCTCCTCTACATCCTTGCACAGATCAACAGCTTGAAGAGACTTAATCAAAATATCATCGACATATACTTCCATATTTCTTCCAATTTGCTTCTGGAAGACCTTATTCATAAGTCTCTGATAAGTTGCTCCAGCATTTTTTAGTCCGAAAGGCATAACATTATAACAATAAGTACCTTCAGATGTTATAAAACTGACCTTTTCTTGATCCTCTTTAGCTAAGGGGACCTGTGTTGGTTGCTACTCGAAAAACCTAATGGTTCCACTGTACAAAAATTTTGTACAAAGGTTTGAACCTTTTCCTAGCTACCATGTGTTCTTTTAGATTAAACTTGTATCGCCTGCGGAACTTAACACGTTTGATCCAAAGTTTAATCTATTTGTTCTTTTAGGTTTTGACTTGGATCTCCTGCAGAACTTAACACGTTTGATCCAAATCACCTAGGTTATTAATTCCATTAAATATTAGTTTTCAAAATTGGCTCCCAGTACTGACGTGGCGAGGCACATGACCTTCTTGGATATGGGAACAACCACCACCGACTAGACAAAGCCTTTTAAGGAAAGTTAATATTTAATTTCCTAAAATAACTTTAGGTTAACCGAAAGGAACAATCAAATCACAAGGAAAAGAAAAAACAAAGAACACAACATCGAAAATAAATTCGAAATACTAGAATCGCATGTCTCTTGTATTTGGTATTATTTCCATAAATAACTAGTATGATGTGGAAAGGAAAAATACTAGTTATACCTTTTAGAAAGACCTCTTGATCTTCTACCGTATTCCTCTTCTAATCCCGGACGTTGTGTGGGCAACGATCTTCCGAGACGAGAACCACCAAACCACCTTCTTCTTCTTTCCTTCAAGTTTCGGCCAAGCAAGACTTTCAAAGGAAGAAGATCCTCTTCCACCAACCAAGCTCCAAGGGATGCAAGCTTTCTCTCCTTCTTCTCCAAGCTAAGATCTGGCCACCACTTGATCTCCAAGAGAAAAGAAGGTTTCGGCCACAAAGATGGAGAGAAGAGAAAGGGAAGGGCCGACCACACCAATGAAGAAAAGAGGGAGAAAAATAATAGAGTTGTTCACCATAAAGGCTCCTCTACCCCCTCTTTTATAATCCTTGATCTTGGCAAATAAGGAAATTTAAATAAAAACTTCCTTAATTCTTTTTCCATGAAAAGAAAAAATTTATTTAATTAAAAATATTTTTTCTTTTCATTATAACATGGCCGACCACTTATTTCCCCAAATCAAGGAGAGTTTTAATTAAACAACAATTAAAACTTCCTAATTTATTTTCGGAAATTTATAAAAATTTCTCCAATATTTTTTATCCCTTCATGATTGGTTTATAAAAAGGAAATTTAATAAATTAAAATCTTTCTTTTAAACATGTGGATAAAAAGAAAGTTATCTCTAAAAATTAAAATATCTTTTAATCTACAAATAAGGAAAGATATCAAGTCTTTTCTTAATCTTTTGTAGAAACTTATAAAAGAGAATATTTAATTTTTTAAACTCTCTTTTAAATCATGAACATGGTTAAAAAGGAAAGTTTTCTTAAAATTTAAAATCCACCTTTTAATCAACAAATAAGGAAAGATTTCAAATTTTAAACTCTCTTTTAAACATGTAGATGATTTACAAATAAGGAAAGTTTTTACCAAAAATTAAAACCATCCTTTTAATCTACAAATAAGGAAAGAGATTAATCTCTTCTCTTAATCTTTTGTAGAAAGTTATAAAAGGAAATTTTTAATTTTAAACTCTCTTTTAAAACCATGATATCCACATAAGAAATAATTTTAATAAAAATCCTTTTTGATATTTTAGTGGCCGACCACCTAAGCTTGGGACCCAAGCTTTGGCCGCCACCAACTTGGCTCATCCACTTGGTCTTGGCCGGCCCTAGCTTGGGTTCCAAGCTAGCTTGGCCAGCCCCATTGGATGGGTAAGAAGGTGGGTATATGGTGAGTATAAATCTCTATATACAAGAGGCTACGATAGGGACCGAGAGGAGGAATTGGTTTTGGTCTCCCGATAAAATTAAGCATCCCGTGTTCGCCCCGAACACACAACTTAATTTTATCAATAATAATTCATTCCACTAGAGAACTATTATTGAACTACCGCACCAATCCCAAATTATATTTTGGGCTCCTTATTATGAGTGTGTTAGTCTCCCTGTGTTTAAGATGTCGAATGTCCACTAATTAAGTGAGTTACTGACAACTCATTTAATTAATATCTTAGTCCAAAAGTAGTATCACTCAACCTTATCGTCATGTCGGACTAAGTCCACCTGCAGGGTTTAACATGACAATCCTTATGAGCTCCTCTTGGGGACATTCTCAACCTAGATTACTAGGACACAGTTTCCTTCTATAATCAACAACACACACTATAAGTGATATTATTTCCCAACTTATCGGGCTTATTGATTTATCGAACTAAATCTCACCCATTGATAAATTAAAGAAATAAATATCAAATATATGTGCTTGTTATTATATTAGAATTAAGAGCACACACTTCCATAATAACTGAGGTCTTTGTTCCTTTATAAAGTCAGTATAAAAGAAACGACCTCAAATAGTCCTACTCAATACACTCTAAGTGTACTAGTGTAATTATATAGTTAAGATAAACTAATACCTAATTACACTACGACCTTCCTATGGTTTGTTCCTTTCCATCTTGGCCGTGAGCTACTGTTTATAATTTATAAGGTACTGATAACATGATCCTCTGTGTGTGACACCACACACCATGTTATCTACAATATAAATTAATTGAACAACTATATTTATCATAAATGTAGACATTTGACCAATGTGATTCTTATTTCTAGATAAATGTTTATACCAAAAGCTAGGCTTTTAGTATACATCCTAACAACCTGATGATAGCCTTGATAAGCGTCTAACATAGAGATGTACTCACACCCAGCAGTGGAGTCTACCAGTTGATCTATCCTGGATAATGGATAATAATCTTTTAGACAAGCCTTGTTGATATCCCGAAAATCAATGCATACACGCCATTTGTTTCCTGGCTTAGAGAGTAGAACCACATTAGCTAGCCATCTAGGAAATTGTACCTCCCTGATGTAACCAGCCTCCATGAGTTTAGTTATTTCTTCCTTGATGATCTGATTCTGCTCCGCGCTAAAATTTCTTTTTCTTTGCATGACCGGGCTGGCATCTGGGAAGACATGTAAAGAATGCTCCATGACTGCAAGAGAAATGTCGGAAACCTCTTTGGGCGTCCAGGGAAACACATCATTATTCTTCTTCAGGCATTGCACCAGTTCAGCTTTTAGAGTGGGATCAAGATCAGCCGCAACATAAGTAGTAGCTTCAGGTCGCCCGGTCTGAATCTGGACTTCTTCCTTTTCTTCATAAACTAGCACAGGTGTCCTTTCCTGAATGGCATTGACTTCCATTTTTTGAATTTTTCGGGCAGCATTAGCTTCAGCCCGAACGATCTCTACATAACATTTTCGAGTTGTCTTCTGATCACCACGTACTTCTCCAACCTGATCATCAACAGGAAATTTAATTTTTTGACAGAAAGTAGAAACAACCGCCCTAAACTCATTTAAGGTCGGTCGACCCAGTATCACATTATAAGAAGACGGAGCATCCACCACCATAAAATAAGATCTTCTTGTTCTCATTAGGGGCTCCTCCCCTAGAGATATGGTCAGCTTTATTTGACCAAGCGGTTGTACTTCACTTCCTGTGAATCCATATAGAGGAGTTACCATCTGTTGAAGTTCGCTCGGGTTGATCTGTAATTGATCAAAGGCCTTCTTAAAGATAATATTGATAGAACTACCAGTGTCAATAAAGGTACGAGAAATAGTATAGTTGGCTATCACAACCTTGATTATCAAGGCATCATCATGGGGTATGTCCACCCCTTCAAGATCTCTAGGTCCGAAACTTATTTCGGGACCAGCTGCTCGTTCTATGCTACACCCCACAGCATGGATCTCAAGCCTTCGTGCATGTGCTTTTCTGACTCTATTAGAATCCCCATCAGTGGGCCCACCTGCGATCATATTGATATTGCCTCGGGCGGCATTACTCCTATTTTCTTCTTGTCTGGCTGACATGGTTTCAGAAGGAGCCTTCTCCGGTACCTGGCTTGTACCGGCCGGGGTAGGCAACGCATCCTGCCGAGGTTCGACCGAACGATATTCCAATTTGAGCGAACTTTGCTGCCTAGGATACTGCTGCCGATAATAGTTTTGCCTTTGGTAGCATTCCCTATTTGCTCTTTTATTTCTTAAAACAAAACAGTCTTCGGTATGATGATTGCTAGTTTTATGATAAGTGCACTATCTTCTTGGTGCCTCTGGCTGTATCTCCACATGTTGTACTGCTTGCGGGCGGTATTTTGGATGGCGATGAGGTGGATGAACTGCCCGAGGTCCTCTAGGTGGAGGAACAGGAGTAGGAGCTTTCTCCTTAATCAGAGTAGGAGAAGAAGTAGTGCCCTCTTTTCTGCGGGCGGCTTGAGCTTCCTCAACATTAATAAATTCAGTGGCTCATTCAATTAAGGAGTCAAAATTGGCAGGAGGATTTCTTACCAGATCTTTAAAGAAATCATTATCATTTAAACCTTGAGAGAAAGCGCTCACTAAGATTTCAGTGGTAGCATTGGGTACGTCAATAGTTACCTGATTGAACCTTTTGATGTAGGCTCGGATGGACTCTTTGGATGCTTGTTTAATTGAAAATAGACTCCAGGGAGTTTCATACTAGAAAAGTGATGTAGAAAGACTTTCTTGAAGTCCTTAAATTTTCGGATAGATTTTTCTGGCAATCTCTTGAACCAGCGTTGTGCGGCTCCTCCGAGTGTAGTAAGAAACATCCGACATTTCACCCCATCAGAGAATTGTTGTAATAATGCTACATTCTCAAATTTCAAGAGATGATCTTCTGGATCTGTAGTCCCAGTGTACTCACCGATCTGAAGATTTTGATACCGCTTAGGAAGCGGATCATCCAGTACACTTTGAGAGAAGGGAGAGATGACTTTTTCTGGTGAACTATCACTGGTTATCATTTAATCTTACGCTTTTCTTTATCTGGTGCTTCGCCAGAAGATTCTTGGAACACGGGCCTCCGACCCCCCTGCTCTAGGGGAGTGCGGAGAAAGGCTCGCGGATGCCGCGTCGGAGAAACTGTAATTGGAGGAAAATATGCATGTTCTTCCTCTTCTGGCTCTTTTCCTTTCCGGTGCTCAGTAGTTGAAATCGCTGGATTATGAGCTATTGGTAGAGTAGCTCCAGTATGAGCTTGAAGTTGCTGTTGTTGTTGCAAGGCTTTTTGTACATGAGAATTAATGAGGAAATCCAGATCCTCTCGGCTAATGGTGAGTAAGTTTGATTTTCCAGCCTCTTCCATCTTGTAGTCTCAGATTCAGGTGAAGATTCCCACAGACGACGCCAAATTTGATCCTATCTGAGAAGCTTGATAAAACAGAGAGTTAGAAGGAAAAAACCTACTGCCTCGATGAAGAATAATGCCTGACTGAATGCCAATCTGAGAAACCCAAAGCGGATTGGGGAGAGTAGAATCACAGAATACCTTCCCGGTGCAAAGTCCCAATGACGAGAAGTAAATCTGACAGAAGAAAACCTGGATCCGGAGCTTCCAAGGCTTCTTGCGCACAAGAGACCGACCAACACTATCGTCAGTGACCTAAGACCGGGGTGGGAATCCCTAGCTAGGCCCTCCGACGCTCAAGTCAGTGATCTCTCTTGGTGGGGAAGAAAGAAGATGAACAGTAGCTAAAAATTAGGGTTATGAATGTGCGCAATGATGTGAACTTACCCAGCTAACGGAGAGGATTCCCCTTTTTATACCACTTCATATAACCTCCGTAGTCATGAAGTGGACCCCGGTTTGTTATAGTTTGTTATGAGATGACGTAAGCTGCATACTTGTGGTAAATGACTTTTAAGGAATCATTTTTGTACCCCAGATGTACCTTCTTTGTCGTCTAGTACCTGTAAAATAGTCTAAAAATACATTTCCCGCCAAATATATAACACCTGTTACATAATCATATACTACAAATATCTTCATTAATTATTTAAAATATTTACTTCTATCCTGTTTCTCAAGTCCTTTTAAAGTGTTTCTATCTTTCCTACTCGCCCCTCCTATTTTTGCTATATCATAGATAGCTTAATATAACAATGTTCCTTGTATCGGTCGAAGCTGGGCTTAACTAGGTTTGATCAATTATTATTATCTCTCATGAGGCTCCTGGGACAATGTCCGTCCGTGCTCCTCTATGTTTATTATCCCAGCTAGCACTGGGCTATATTTTATCAAGTATGTAATTTTTATCAAGTATCTTTTCAAGGTATTATTCAGCTCGGCCGATATTGGCTTTCATTCCTAAAGGCATGCATCGATCGATACTGGTCTACTCGAAAGTATATCTCGGCCGATATTGGACTTTCTCTTTTGAGGTATATCTTGGCTGATCTTAGCCAACCTTCCTGGAGGTATATCTTGATAGATATGAGTCTGCCTCCTTGGAAGCATATCCTGGTCGATATTGGCCTACCTCCTTTGAGGTATATCCCGGCCAATATTGGCCTACCTCCTTCGAGGTATATCTCGGCTGATATTGTTCTTCCTGTTCGGAAGTATGTCCTGCTCGATATTGGCCTACCTCCTTTGAGGTATATCCTGGCTGATCTTAGCCAACCTCCCCGGAGGTATATCTTGATAGATGTGGGTCTGCCTCCTTGGAGACATATCCCGGCCGATATTGGCCTGCCTTCCTGAAGGTGTGTCTCGATCGATATTGGTTTGCTGGTGTCAACCATATTACATGTCACGTGGTACATCAAATTAATTAAAATTGAAACATTTCAATACTTAAAATAAGAGATGTAGTATGAAGTCCCAAGTCGTGTTTTCCAAGGGTAACTAGCAAATAAGCTTGAATTAGATTGTAAAACTCTTATTGGGTACTCGAATTTCCAAAGAAGTTTATTAATTGAACCTAAAGTCTAATTTACAATCAAATGTGAAACTTCAATCGGACTATAATCTAAATTCTGTTTTTATTCATGTTCAACTCAACCTGAAGGTTTATCTAATGGATTTTTTTTTTCTCAACAACCACTGTATTAAATTTCCAAACTAGAAAAGGAATGCAAAACAAGTGCAAATTAACTAAGTGTTCAATAACAACTTATTCCAGCAACTCTAACTACTAAAACTGGATTGATCCATGCTGATTACTAAAAGGAAAAGAAATACTACAACAAGAACGGAAATGAAACCTTAAGCTAACAAAACAATTCAACTACTTTACCACTACTGAAATTAAACTTCACTGCAGAATCTAGCTCTAAATTGACCTATCAATTGATACCAAACAAGTTTTCAAACTTCAGTAAATCAGATCTCAATCTAAACTACTTATTCAAATGCAAATCGAAGATTCAATAAAAGAAATCAAGACTGTGCATTCTGCATAGCAAACCATAACCGTCAACAACACATAACCAAACTCTAGAATCAATCTAAGCGTTAAACAAACATGGGATTTGTTCGGGTAAGAAGATAAACAAACAAACACAAGATCTGCAACAGTTAATCTAAGATCTAGGTTAAAATAAGCATTCACAAACTCCCAATCATAGACCAAATCCTTTCTCTTTGCTGATCTGCAAAGGAGCCGTAGAGAACACCCTGATGACTCTCAACAGCTGCATCAGGAATCTTCAGCCAGTGATTGAGGATCTTAGAGCTGCAGAGAACGCCCTTCCAGCTCAAGATCCTATTGCGTGAAGAACAGAGGAAGGAGATGACGATCGAAGCTTCAATCGGGTGATCGGTTTAATTTTTAACAGCTCCGAGCTGATGTGGAAGCGGAATGATTGCGAAAGCTTAAGGAAAACTCCAGTTAACTTCTGCAAATGTCAGGAAACCTCAGATCTAGAGAACGCCCTTGGATCTGAAGAGGAAGCAGAGCTGCGGAGGAAGAAAGTGTCGCGGATCTAGAGAACGCCCTTGGATTGCGATGCTGCTCTTCTCTTGCTGATTGCCGTTGATTCCTGAATTCGCTGTTGAAGTTGGAATTGAGATCGAGATCGGGAAAAAGTGAACGAGGCCTGCGTCCCGTGCGCGGAGGAGGAAACGACACGATGAATAGTAGCGTAACCCACTGTTCACCATGCCACCCCTGGGTTTCTGTCTCAGTTCCAAAACCGGTTCAGCCATAGTTCGGTTCATTCACAGCTACAACTTGGTGCATGGGTTCGATTCAGGTGCAACAGCAATCTGACTTGATCCACCAAGTTCAACAGTGCATCAGCTCGGTTTGAGTCCATGTCCAAGCTATCTCGCTTGAGTGCCTCCATGTGATCATTGAGCCCAAATCTTCACCTACAATCAATACTAGAATGTAAGAGGCACAAATCATGAATAACAAAAAGAATAGCTAATTGAATTATCTCAAGATATGTCTTGAATAACAAGGTTTAACTCACAAATCAATTTCTTAACTAAAATGAACACCAAAATCACTCAATTTGGATCAAAATACAAAACCCATTTGACACATCATCATTTGCCTCCTTGAAGGCATATCCCGGCCGATATTAGCCTACCTCCTTTGAGGTATATCCGGCCGATATTGGCCTATCTCCTTTGAGGTATATTCCGGTCGATATTAGCCAAACTCCCCGGAGGTATATCTTGATAGATGTGGGTCTTCCTCCTTGGAGGCATATCCCGGCCGATATTGGCCTTTCTTCCTGAAGGTACGTCTCGATCGATATTGGTCTGCCTCCTTGGAGGCATATACCAGCCGATATTAACCTACCTCCTTTGAGGTATATCCCGGCCAATATCGATCTATCTTCTCCACTTGGTTATCTCCTTTCCCTTCCTTATCGGGGATCCATGAAATCTAACCCATATCAGAGGTCTCATCAGCGATCAAAACATGTGTTTCACCGTTATCATCTGATCAGCGAGATCATTAGTAGGAAAGAAATACAACTCGAGAAAATTTCCACTGAAAGAAATCTAGCGGATCCTTTGACAAAAGCTCTATCACAAAGCAAGTTTGAGAGTCATGTCTGTTCTTACGGTTTAGGACACCATGGCGATTGGCTTTAGGCCAAGTGGGAGTGTTAGAATTTGAGGGATGCCCTAAGGCAATCACTTTACATTTTTTTTCTATTTATTTGATAAGTATAGATTTATTATTTGAGTGCATATTATATGTTTGATTGTCTTAAACTCATTTACTGAATATCCGTAATATAATTCATATAATGAGAGAATTTGAGATTGGATTGCAACTAGTGATTATCTCTACATGTGTAATTATGAATATATTAAAATTTTCCTAATTGTCGAATTGATGTATTCAGACACCATCAATTCTGTAAGACTAGCACGGGTTATACTCCTTAGTTTGGCCAAATAGCTATTTCTCACTGGCTGGAGACATTGGGATGTCGAGAGTTAAATATGGATTCTAGTTATGGTAACTAGTTTATTGGAGTGACTCGCCGTAAGACTTCATATCGTTCTCTACATATATATAGATATGTCTATGAAGTTCTTACTGCAGCATGATTGTAAGTTTTCTTCGACTTGAGGTATACAAGTCATCTTGGTAATGGAAACTTATACTTTGACATCTTAAGCAAGCATCTCATTGAGGTGTGGACCCAGGATGATTGGGTATAAGTTGAAGTGCTCAAACGTGTTTGGATAGCCCACAGAGAATTCACCACTCCTTGCAATGATACGTATACCTTATAATCACTCATTAGGATTATTACTCAAAATCTTTGGCCAAAGCATCACATGTTACGAGTACAAGACTCTTGTAAACATGTACGAGTAATTTGAATCCGTAGAACGAGGAAATATTACTTGAGCTAGATGTGACATAGTCAGCTTAGTGGGGACAAGACATATATATCATGTGCTGAACCAAGTGGGTATAAGATAAGTGAAAGGAACAAGGCATGACTCACTATAATTGTTGAAGGGTTTAGAATTAATTCTAAGATCAACTATGATTTTTCGGCTAATTAGGGATTATGATGTACTACTAGGTGTTGTTGGTTGCTACTTGAAATTCCGTTCTATTTCCCATTTATAAAAATTTGTACAAGCACAGAACTTTTGTAAAATATTGAAAAATGGTGAATAATGATAAGGTAATTTTCTAGAATTTATAGAAATTTTTCTGGAATTTTTCGGAGCTCATATGGCTCAGGTTACGGGGATAAAAACTGGGCCCCGGGAAAGCCTGTTTAGGCTACCCCACTTAAAAGAGGAAAAGTTTTTTTTTTCCTTTTTCTTTTTATTTTTATTTTCTTATTCTTTTATTGCTGCCGTTTCCTTCTCCCCTCACGCGTGCCCTAACCTCCTCGCGCCGAGCAGTTTCTTCTCCCACTCATACTGTTAGTTAGAGCCCTAGAGCCAATCATTTGATGATTGTATGGACTCATGTATATCATATTCTTATATTAATAAAGGCAATAGTTTGGTTATTATGCTTATTTGTATTAGTGCCAGATAAAATAAGTATAGTAACGTCCTTGAGTAGAAGGTTCTTACCTATATCAATCGATTGGTTGAATCGATAGTGAGATGATATAGGGAACACTACTCTAAATCATTCCTAGTCGAGTATTAACATTCAGGGACAATGTTAATACAATAAGACTAGCATGTAGGTCAGCTCGATGACTTGATCTCACAAGTCATGGATATAGAGATGTCAAGCTGACACATGAGTATGCATTAGAGAATGTATACTGAATGACCCACCATGAGAAAGTATCATGGATCGTTATATGAGTGTCATATACTTTCTCATGTGGCTATTAGTATGACTATTAGTCCTTAGACCTGAAGTCACCATGGATCCCTACATAAGGAGTTATGTACTTTAGTTTCGTCAAACGTCACCCGTAACTGGGTGGACTATAAAGGCGATTACTGGGTATATAACGAATTATGTAGAGGGATGTGAGTGATGTAGATGGGATCTATCCCTCCCATATGACGGGAGCGACATCGGTATTCTTGATAGAGTGAGACCACTAAGTGCATGGCCATGCCCAAATGAGTCAACATTAGATGTTGAGCTCATTTGATCGAGTGAGTCTACTTGGAGTTCAAGATTTAGATTGATTAGAGGATGACACGGTCTATGCCTCACATTGATCAATCTAGATGTCTAGGATAGAAGGACACTTGTCATTATTTTGTGAGTAGTCACAATTGGTAGTCACAAGGTGATGTCGGATCTCGACATTCTTGTAACTTGGGTAGTAATGATGTGTTGCTAGATACCGCTCATTACTTATGCTCCTAAATGGGTTTAGGGCATTGCCAACGTTACAAGAACCTATAGGTCACACACTTAGGACAATTAGGTGGAGATTAGGTTCATATGATGAACCAAGAGGATTAGATTCATTTGATGAATCAAATTGGATTAAGAGTAATCCTAATTGGGCTAACTTGAGTTCGACTCAAGTTGATTCATGTGTTAAATGAGTCTAATTTAGATTTTGACTCATTGAATCAATTTAATTTAATGAATTAGATTCATTATATTAAGTTGGCTCGAATCAAATGGTTGGATTAGATCCACCATGGTAGAGATTGAGTCAAGTTTGACTTGACTTGAGAAGGAAGACCAAAGGTCAATTTTGACTTGACCTTTTGCCACCTCATTGGTGAGTTGGCATTAGGTGGACCAATAATGATGTTCCATATCATCATGGGTGCCACCTCATGGAAGTGACAAAGCCACTCTCTTAATGGTTTCATATTAATTGCAATTAATGCAATTAATGTGATTTTATGGTTTCATATTAATTGCAATTAATGCAATTAATGTGAATTTTGAAATAGTGGCCGGCCACTTGGTTTTTGGATGAGAATTTGATTTTTCATTCAAGTGTGCATCTTCCTCCTTCTCCCTCTCAAGCTCTCCCTCTCCCTCTCCCTCTCCCTCTCCTCCTTACTTGGCCGAACCTTACCAAGGTGCTAGCACACCTTTGTGTGAGGTTTTCTCCACCTAAGTTGTCCGTGTGGATACTTCTAGAGGACCGGCGCTTGACGGTCTTGAGATCCGGCAACACCTTGGAAGAGCGGGATTCGCGTAGGGCGCGCATCAAGGGTAAACACTTTTTCCTCGTAGATCTAAGTAGTAGATCAGTTTTTGAACTCGTACAAGAAATAGTTTTTCGAATTTTGTATACGAATCTTTGCACGGATCTACGGCTTTGGGTCCTTCGGGGTTTCCGCGACGCGAAAAAGCGGTTTTCGCGGCTCGAAGAACCCAACACATACAAAACCTTCGGCCGAAGTCCATCTTCTCTCCACCGTCGCACACCGCATCCACCCGACTCCCTCTGCCTCTGCGCACCCCTGTCGGTCCACCGCCGTTAGCCCGAGGGCCACATGGGAGTCGCCGTTCAGAACGCCGGCGTGGCGCTGTCTTCCCTGTGCCCTAGCGCCGGCGCAGATCCAACGCACTTTTCTTGGGTTGTGCCCTAGGTTCCCGACGCTGCTTCAACTCAGCCCTAGCACTGGCCTCTCCTTCTCCTCCTTCCCAAGCAGCACCAGATACTGCCATCACCTGAGGCCGCACGGAGCAGCGCCGGCGCCCTACCGTCGACGCCTCACCGAAGTGTCTCTTCCGTTGTGCCCTAGATTGGGTTCACCGTCACCCAATCGCTCGTTGATGCCGATTTCACTGTGCATTGCCATTTCCGTTGCCTAGTGCTATTCTGGTTCATCTCTTTCTCTCGGGTTCCTTAGCCCTTTGCCCTAGTTCACCCCCATAGTAATATTTGGGGTTTCCGGCCAGCACTGTTTCGGCAAGGAAATCAGAGATACAAGGGTAGGTTGTATGGTTTAGAAGGGGTGGATTAAGATTTTGAGTCTTATGCTCAAAGGTTAATTTGTTGTTTGCGTTTTTGGGATAATTGTGTTGTTGATCAGCAATTCCACTTTGCTGCAGCCACTGGATCTGACAGTAACCTCCTCTAGCAGTGGGTAAGTACAGAAATTTATTTAAGTTTAAGTTGATTATGTGTAAATGGATTAGGTTTGGAATTGATCTAATGGTATGATTTGGGTTAAGGTAAATTAACCCTAGTTAATCGTTGGATTTATGTTAGCTTCTTGAGGATGTGATTTAGCTAATTTATTAATATGTAATTAGCTAAATCTGGAAATCATGTACTACAAGACTTTGACACGAGACGAGTATCTCGATGTCGGATTTGGACCAATTGGACCTTTTTATTGGAGGCGGGTACTTTGACTTTATGTCATTTGATATGCATAGTAATGTTTTTAACAAATAGCAATGATTGTGTTTCTTATCTGCTTCGGTTGGTCACTACCTAATCTGTTACATGCTTGTTTGTTTACTTGTTATGCACTTTATGTTAGTACCTACCTGATTATACATGCTTATAGGGGTAGTGGCATAACCATGTTATTTATGATGTTCAAGACCTAGGGTTTTTGATACCTTATCTGACCTATGTACCCTAGATCTTCAATTTGATCCATTGATGCTAGGGTACACATTTTATATCTGTGGATAGGTTCAGGATTTTTGCCATGCTTAGTGTCATGCATCATCTTGCATGATTGCATGCTGTGCGATAGTTTGCTCCATTATTGTCTAGCACATCGCAGTTATATGGATCTGCACACACCACCACTTATAGGTTAGTGGTATATCAGACAGGTGTGTGGCAGTTCTGCTGTTTGGCTCCGTTGGTCCGGTAACTCAGCGTGGTAGCCGACAGACAGTTCTGCTCTGTTAGGCTCTGCTGGTTTAGTGTAGCAGCGTGGTAGCCGGCAGGCGGTTGGACTTTGTTAGGCTCCATTGGTCCGCTCATGGGTAGTGTGACGCAGCGTGGTAGCCAGCAGAGATTCCTCCCCGTCATCGTGTACCGGGAGATGAGAGCATTGAGCTCCCCCATTTATGATTTGGGGTAGGAGGATAGGTGTACTCCAACAGCATCCCGTCCGCTCGGTCCCTCATCAGGAGTAGTGATATCAGAGTGCACGGTTGTCACAGCCCTACCCACTCGGTCTCACCTCGTGTGTGAGATGGCTGACTGGCGTCAGGGGTGACCAGGACCCATCATTGGCATCATATGCATTTATGCATTTTTCTGATTGTGTTTGCTGCACTTATATGTTGCATTTGGATTGATGCATATGTTTGACATGCATACAGGATCTTGATACTTCTCGGTTTGACAACCCGGTTATACTTATACCCTGGTCCTGGTTAGTACAGTTTTCTCCTACTTATTCAGTTGCATTTATCCTTCTTGTATCAGGAGACTGTACGCATGATTAGTGCTGGTTGTTATTTTCTTTATTATGCATATAAGTTGTTACCCACTGAGTGTTGGACTCACACCCTCCTCCGTTGCTATTTTTAGGTTGATGCTATCTGGAGAGTTCCAGTCGTTAGTCCCCTACAGTCCACGAGGACGTTTGTTGGTCTTTTGGTTTTTATTCTTTATTAGACTATGTTTAGACTTGTTATGTTTTGATACTTTGGATCTTGTATGGATTTTTACTTGTCGATGGATTTTTATTCGATATGATCTTCTACATGCTTGCCTGGACGGCAGAAGAGGTAAGTTGACTTTATTTGCGTCGTTGAGTTTTTGTGCTTTATGAGTGCAGTTGAATAGGATATTGGTTTTGTGCTTTATGAGTGTAGTTGAGTAGGATGATTTGAGATGTTTTACTTATCATTTGTTTTAGTTCACTATTTAACTGCGTGGATGGTGTGATTGTTTGCTTATTTATTTGTTGTTATATACATATGTTCCGGCCGTGTTGGCCGTGTATGACTATGGATGTAAAAAAGTTTCAGATTGTCACCTGTACAGGTGAGATGCTGCCGAAATTTCTTCGGACAGGGACTCCCCAGAGGCGTGACAATTTATTTGGTATCAGAGCCAAGTTGGCGATACTTGTTTGATTTTCGTGTTATGGATTTTCGAGATTTAGCTGATACCAATTTATTGGTATCAGAGCGGGTTATGATACCTGCTTATGGTGTTCTGGATTTTTGGAGTTAGCCCGAGTTTACTAGTAAACTTGGGTATTTATTTCGGATTAGCACGGATTTCCATTATGTTATGTTTCGGACTTCCATTTCGGATTTATATGGATTTCTGGCGATTTTCTCGTTCGGAATTTTGAGATAAAATGGGGACTGGACAGCGACGGAACATCTCCATACGGCAAATAGGTAAACAGGTAATTATATAATTTTTGTTACTTGTAGTAATATCTGTTGTAATAATTTAACGGATATGAAGCGATGTACATGTGTTTAGGCACGTATTTGGGGCTCTCGATTGGGATTTACCATTTATCCTGCTTTTAGAAATTTTGCAACTTTCTTTGCAATGCAGACCGTCTACTATTTTAGTTTGTTGTATATATGCATATAGGACTACATATATGGCCATATCAATGCCGTATCCGGTTGCCTAGGCCCATTAGTCCCATATATTAAAGCGAAGCTAAGTGTTATGGTCCACAATTGCATACGATGTGGTCACCTACTGCAATGCCTAGGCAACATACTAAAACCATTTGTTTTCCAATTGGCTTGACTATCAGTGCTAGAATAAATAGAATAACAATATTTACCAATAAAGGTTAGAGTGCTAAATTTCATAGTACTATTTGTATACAAACACCCCAACAGACCACCTATTGTTTCAAAGTACTTTGGTGTTCACGTATGTTGGATGTGCTATGGCACATTGGCATACCGAAGCCAACCATATGCTGGGTCGGCTACGTAGGGAATGTCAGGTTGATTGGGTTAAATATGCCGATTATTCATATCTATATTGCGTGTACATATGATTAGTATGTGTTGTAGGAGTCATGTGGAGATTGTCCATTTGTAGTTAGTATTTGTATACATGTTCAATATGATTATTGTAGGTTCCTTATAGATTATAGCTATGTAGTTCAGTGTATATGTCTGATTGTATTATTGAAAGTATCTTGTCGATTTAATCTATGTTGTGGTATGTGCACATGTGTTTGCGTGTCTTATTGGAAGTATCTTGTCGATTTAATTTATGTTGCGGGATGTGCACATGTGTTTAGGTACTTTATTGGAGGTATCTTGTCGATTTAAATCTGTGTTGTGGTATGTGCACATGTGTTTGAGTGTCTTATTGGAAGTATCTTGTCGATTAAATTGGTGTTGTGATATGTACACATGTGTTTGGTGTGGTATTCGAGGTAACTTGTTGATTATGTTTGATTTGTGAGTGCACTCAGGTTTAGTATGCTTTATTGGAAGTATATGTTGACTATACTCATAGGATATGTGTACACATGTTTGGTGAGTATTATTGGATGTGTATTGTCGATTATACTTACGATGATATATGCACCCGGGTTCGGTATGCATTGTTGGAGGTATCACGCTGATTTATACTTGTGTTATGAGTGTGTTGGGTGTGTACTAATTGGAGGATATTGTCGATCATACATATGTTGTGTGTGCACGTGTGCCAGATGTATGGTTGGTAGCAACATGATGATTCTACCTATGTTGAATGTAGAATGTCGAGTGTCTACATTATGTTATTGGTTGTATTACCCTGTCAACTAATTCTCCTATTGGTGGGTGCCCGACCCACTACAATGTTGAGAGAGTTGAAAATGGATTTGATTTGCTTACTAGGTTATTACACCTTTGGCTGGCCACAGTGATATGTGGTAAAGTGATCTTGTACAGTCTCTAGTTGGATAGTAAGATGTCTTGATCACTTATGGATTGGTGGTGGTAGAGCGTTGCTCCCACATATTATGGATTGCTTGTAGTGGAGTATTGCTCCTATATATATATTGTAGATACATATTACGGATTTGGTTGTGGTGGAGCGTTGCTCCCACATATTGAGGATTTCTTGTGGTGGAGCATTGCTCCCACATATTGAGGATTTCTTATGGTAGAGCGTTGCTCCCACATATGTGGTATTTTCTGTGATGGAGCATTGCTCTCACACTGGTGGATCTATTCTTTGGTGATTTTTATTGTTGGTGATTAGATTTCAGATTTATTGTCAGAGATCTTATGGTTAGGAATGTCTTTAGTACGGACATTGTGAGTTCTTGATTTTACCATTAGAGCTTGCAGAGCCTTAGATGTTTTCAGGGACTTGATGATTTTGGTATTCGTAGGATGTTTGGATCGGTTTCCATTGTCCTTGTTGACGATTTTATGATCTATTTCGGATCCGAGGTGAGTCACGTACACTATCTTTGCATAGTTCTAGAGATGTTTCGATGGGAACATCTATATGCAAAGTTCAGTAGTGCGTTTTGGGATTGTCTTCTGTGACATTTTTGGGACACATGGTTACCAATAGGGAATACCGTGGATCCACAGGAGATAGAGTTGGTTACCATTGGGTAGTAGTCGTAGTCTATACAGGAGACTCGCAACTTCCTTGGTCTGGCTCGATAGTACAGACGGTTTGTCGAGGGTTTTTCCCACATAGCCATGTCACTGACACGCCTGACCAGGAAAGGCGTGAAGTTTACGTGGTCCGAGGACTACGAGACCAGCTTCCAGGAGTTGAAGAGGAGATTAATGTCGGCTCCAGTTTTGGTTTTACCTTCTGGAGAGGACGGATTTGTACTCTACACCGACGCATCTCTTCAGGGTTTGGGCACTGTTCTGATGCAGCATGGCAGGGTAGTCTCCTATGCTTCTCGACAGTTGAAGGAGCACGAGAAGAACTATCCAGTTCATGACCTGGAGCTAGCTGCCATCATCTTTGCTCTGAAGCTTTGGCGGCATCATTTATACGACATTACATTTGAGATTCTCACTGATCATAAGAGTCTCAAATATATTTTTACTCAAAAGGAGCTTAATCTCCAACAGAGGAGATGGATGGAGTTCCTGAAGGATTACAATTGTGCCATTAGCTACCATCCAAGTAAAGCTAATGTGGTTGCCGATGCACTCAGCAGGAAGTCCAGAGGGACTTTGGCTTGCCACCAAGTTTTAGTCACAGACTTGATTCAGGGTTTCTCTAGGTTAGACCTTGAGGAGCAGGGACAGACAGAGCAGGGTATTCTGGTTACCATGGTTGCTCAGTCGTCGATCAGGATGAGGATCCGAGAGGCCCAGGCCAGTGATCAGCATTTGCAGTTTATTGGCAGCCAGATAGCTTCCGGGCAGCAGACCAAGTTCACACGAGATGAGGAGGGTATTATATTCTTCTGAGGCAGATTATACGTACCTCAGTCTCACCCGATCTTACAGGAGCTACTTCAGGAGACTCATCGCTCTCAATTTGCGATCCATCCAGGTGGGACTCGCATGTATCGAGATTTGAGGCATTCCTACTGGTGGAACGGTATGAAGAAAGACATCGTGGAATTTGTACCTAGATGTCTTGTCTGTCAGCAGGTGAAGGCCGAGCACCAGAGACCTGCTGGCTTACTTCAGCGGATTCCCATTCCTGAGTGGAAATGGGAACACATTACCATGGACTTTGTGGTGGGTTTGCCGAGGACACAACGAGGCCATGACACGATTTGGGTAGTCGTTGATCGATTAACCAAATCCACGCACTTCTTAGCAATCCGGAAGACTGATTCCCTGGATCGATTGGCAGATCTATATTGTCGGGAGATCATCAGATTACATGGTGTCCCTTTGACTATTATTTCGGATAGAGACCCCCGGTTCACGTCTTGTTTCTAGCAGAGTCTGAAGCAGGCCGTAGGTACTTAGCTCCGTTTCAGTACAGCTTTCCATCCACAGACATATGGACAGTCAGAGCGGACCATTCAGACTCTAGACGACTTGCTGAGATCTTGTGTACTAGATTTTGGAGGCAGTTGGGAGGACCATTTGCCATTGGTAGAGTTCGCCTATAACAACAGCTTTCATTCGGCTATCCAGATGACACCGTTTGAAGCGTTGTATGGTAGGCCTTGTCGGACACCCACCCTCTGGGATGAGGTTGGGGAGGCCTAGTTGTTGGGACCTCATAGAGCTCAGCATGAGGCAGAGTTGGTCCGTACTATCAGACGGAGGATGTCAGAGGCATAGGACCGCCAGAAGAGTTATGAAGATCGGAGATGCAGACCCTTCGAGTTCTCTACAGGCGACCATGTATTTCTACGAGTTTCACCCACGAAAGGGGTGAAGAGATTTGGCCTCAGAGGTAAGCTAGCTCCGAGATACATTGGCCCTTTCCAGATCCTGGAGAGGATTGAAGCAGTAGCTTATCGGTTGGCACTACCACCGTCCCTGGTGTTCACGACGTATTCCACGTATCTATGCTGAGGAGATACGTACCAGACCCGACACATGTGCTGACAGATATATCAGTTCCTGTTCAGCCTGACGTCACTTATGAGGAGGTTCTGGTACGGATTCTGGACCGGAAGGAGCGTCAGTTCCGGAACAAAATTATCCGACTGTTTAAAGTCGGATGGCAGCATCATTCAGACGAGGAGGCTACTTGGGAGCTCGAGGATACGATCTGAGCTTGATATCCCCATCTTTTCACTTGAGATATGTGAGTTATTTTCCGTTCAGCATTTTATACTTTCTATATGTTGTTAGTACTTGCAGATGGTAGACACGAAATTTGGGGACCAAAGTTTTATTAGTGGGAGAGAATGTAAAATACTGAAAAATAGTGAATAATGATAAGGGAATTTTTCAGAATTTTTAGAAATTTTTCTAGAATTTTTCGGAGCTCGTATGGCTCAGGTTACGAGGATAAAAACTGGACCCCGGGAAAGCCTGTTTAGGCTACCCCATTTAAAAGATGAAAAGTTTGATTTTTTTTTTCCTTTTTCTTTTTCTTTTTATTTTCTTATTCTTTTATTGTCGTCGTTTCCTACTCCCCTCACGCGTGCCCAACCTCCTCGCGCCGAGCGGTTTCTTCTCCCACTCATACAAAACCTTCGGCCGAAGTCCATCTGCTCTCCATCGTCGCACACCGCATCCGCCCGACTCCCTCTGCCTCTGCGCGCCCCTGTCAGTCCACCTCCGTCAGCCCGAGGGCCACTTGGGAGTCGCCGTTCAGAATGTCGGCGTGGCGCTGTCTTCCCTGTGCCCTAGCGCCGGCGCAGATCCAGTGCACTTTTCTTGAGCTATACCCTAGGTTCCCGACGCCGCTTCACCTCAGCCCTAGCTCCGACCTCTCCTTCTCCTCCTTCTCGAGCCGCACCAGACGCTGCCATCACCTGAGGCCACACGGAGCAGCGTCGGCGCCCTACCGCCGACGCCTCGCCGAAGTGTCTCTTCTGTTGTGCCCTAGATTGGGTTCACCGTCACCCGATCGCTTGTCGATGCCGATTTCACTGTGCATTGCCATTTCCGTTGCCTAGTGCTGCTCTGGTTCAACTCTTTCTCTCGGGTTCCTTAGCCCTCTGCCCTAGTTCACCCCCACAGCAATATTTGGGGTTTCCGGCCAGCACTGTTCCGGCAAGGAAATCAGAGATACAAGGGTAAGTTGTATGGTTTAGAAGGGGTGGATTAAGATTTTGAGTCTTATGCTCAAAGGTTAATTTGTTGTTTGCGTTTTTGGATAATTGTGTTGTTGATCAGCAATTCCACTTTGCTGCAGCCACTGGATCTGACAGCAACCTCCTTTAGCAGTGGGTAAGTACAGAAATTTATTTAAGTTTAAGTTGATTATGTGTAAATGGATTAGGTTTGGAATTGATCTAATGGTATGATTAGGGTTAAGGTAAATTAACCCTAGTTAATCGTTGGATTTATGTTAGCTTCTTGAGGATGTGATTTAGCTAATTTATTAATTGTAATTAGCTAAATCTGGATATCATGTACTACAGGACTTTGACGCGAGATGAGTATCTCGACGTCGGATTTGGATCGATTGGACCTTTTTATTGGAGGCGGGTACTTTGACTTTATGTCATTTGATATGCAAAGTAATGTTTTTAACAAATAACAATGATTGTGTTTCTTATCTGCTTTGGTTGGTCACTACCTAATCTGTTACATGTTTGTTTGTTTACTTGTTATGCACTTCATGTTAGTACCTACCTGATTATACATGCTTATAGGGGTAATGACACAACCATATAATTTATGATGTTCAAGACCTAGGGTTTTTGATACCTTATCTGACCTATGTACCCTAGATCTTTAGATTGATCCATTGATGCTAAGGTACACATTTTATATCTATGGATAGGTTCAGGATTTTTGCCATGCTTAGTGTCATGCATCATCTCGCATGATTGCATGTTGTGCGATAGTCTGCTCCATTATTGTCGAGCACATCGCCAGTTACATGGATCTGCATACATCACCACTCATGGGTTAGTGGTATATCAGACAGGTGTGTGGTAGTTCTGCTGTTTGGCTCCGTTGGTCCGGTGACTCAGCGTGGTAGCCAACAGACAGTTCTGCTCTGTTAGGCTCCGCTGGTTCAGTGTAGCAGCGTGGTAGCTGGTAGACGGTTGGACTTTGTTAGGCTTCGTTGGTCCGCTCATGGGTATTGTGACGCAGTGTGGTTGCCGCAGAGATTCCTCCCCGTCATCGTGTACCGGGAGATGAGAGTATTGAGCTCCCCCATTTATGATTTGGGGTAGGAGGATAGGTGTACTCCGACAGCATCCCGTCCACTCGGTCACTTATCAGGAGTAGTGATATCAGAGTGCACGGTTGTCACAGCCCTACCCACTCGGTCTCACCATCGTGTGTGAGATGGCTGACTGGCGTCAGGGGTGACCAGGACTCATCATTGGCATCATACGCATTTATGCATTTTTTGATTGTGTTTGCTGCACTTATATATTGCATTTGGATGGATGCATATGTTTGACATGTATACAGGATTTTGATACCTCTCGGTCTGACGACCCGGTTATACTTATACCCTGGTCCTGGTTAGTACAGTTTTCTCCTACTTATTCAGTTTCATTTATCCTTCTTGTATCAGGAGACTGTACACATGATTAGTGCTGGTTGTTATTTTTTTTATTATGCATATCAGTTGTTACCCGCTGAGTGTTGGACTCACACCCTCCTCCATTGCTATTTTCAGGTTGATGCTGTCCGGAGAGTTCCAGTCGCTAGTCCCCTGCAGTCCACGAGGATGTTTGTTGGTATTTTGGTTTTTATTCTTTATTAGACTATGTTTAGACTTGTTCTGTTTTGATACTTTGGATCTTGTATGGATTTTTACTTGTCGATGGATTTTTATTCGATATGATCTTCTACATGCTTACCTGGACGGCAGAAGAGGTAAGTTGACTTTATTTGCGTCGTTGAGTTTTTGTGCTTTATGAGTGTAGTTGAATAGTATATTGGTTTTGTGCTTTATGTGTGTAGTTGAGTAGGATGATTTGAGATGTTTTACTTATCATTTGTTTTAGTTCAATATTTAACTGCGTGGATGGTGTGATTGTTTGCTTATTTATTTGTTGTTATATACATATGTTCCGGCCGTGTTGGCCGCGTATGACTATGGATGTAGAAAAGTTTCAGATTGTCACCTGTACAGGGAAGATGCTACCGAAATTTCTTCGGACTGGGACTCCCCCGAGGCGTGACAACTTTTCCTAGCGACCCATGTGTTCTCCTGAAGACAAACTTGGATTGGAAACGAAACTTAATATTTTTATTCTAAGTCTGTTCTTCAGAAGTTAAACTTGGATTGGAAACGAAACTTAACATTTTTACTCTAAGTTTAACCCTTGTGTTCTTCATAAGTTAAATCATGTTACAGAAGTTGATTAAATATCTATTTCAAGGATTGACTTCTAGGTCGTTGGCGAGGCACTTGGCCTTCTTGGTTATGGGATCATCCACCACTTCCTAGACAAAGCCTTTCAAAGAAATTGAATATTTAAACTCCTCACGATAAACCCTAGGTTTAACTAAAGAGACCTCAAAAGAAGCACAAGGTCAAAATACAAAATCGAAACACAAAATTGAAACACAAAATCGCTAGCCTCTTGTGTTGGTATTTCAGGATCCATACGAAGAAAACAAAACTAGTTCGCACTGCGAAATAAAGAACTAATTATACCTTTCTTCGTAGACAAAGACCTCTTGATCTTCTGCTGTATTCCTCTCCTCCTCTTGGACGTCGTGTAGGCGATGATCTACCAAGATGAAATCCACCCGAACCTTTCTCCTTCCAAGCTTTCGGCCACTAAAGAAAGCTAAGTGATGAGATCACCTTCTTCTTCTTCTTCTCCTCCTCCAAGCAACTGACCATCAAGTGCTCCTTCTCTCCTTCTTCTTCTTCTCCAAACTCCGACCACCAAGAGTAGATGGGGTGCTAGCCTTAGAGGGAAGAAAGGAAAGAAGAAAAAGAATGGATGTCGCCGGCGACAAAAGAGAAATAGAAAAGAAGGGTGCCAGCCACAATGAAGATAAGAGAGGATTCTAAGGTTGTGTTGGGAGCACCCCCTCCTTCTCTTTTATAATCCTTGGTAATGGCTAATAAGGAAAGTTTTAATAAAATTTTTCTTTTATTTCTATTATAGATGGTTTACAAATTTAAACAAATTAAAATCTCTCTTTTAAACCATTGTTAATAGCTATAAAAGGAAAAGTTTTACCAAAATTTTATTCTAACCAAAATCTTCCTTTTATTCCTATAATGGTTGATTACAAAAAGGAAAGTTTAAAATATTTCTTTAAAACCATTATAATCTACAAAAAAGGAAAGATTTTAATAAAATTAAAATCTCTCTTTTAAACCATTGTAATCTACAAAAAAGAAAGATTTTAACAAAATTAAAATCTCTCTTTCAATTCATTGTAGAAAGGTATAAAAGGAAAGATTTTAACAAAATTTTGTTTTAAACAAAACCTTCCTTTCTCTTCTATTATGGCCGACCCCATGCCGATCCACAACTTAGGCACGAAAAGGTGCTTGGCCGGCCACATCTTGGACACCAAGATGTGCTTGGCCGGCCCTAACATGGACTAGAAGATGGGTTTGGGTTGACACAAAGCTTTATATATAGAGGTTACAACAGGGACTAAGAGGAGGAATTGGTTTTGGCCTTCTGATGGACTTGAGCTTCCTGTGTTCAACCCGAACACTCAACTCAAGTTCATCAATAATAACTCATACCACTAAAGAGTTATTATTGAACTACCGTTCCAATCTCATATTACATTATGGGCTCCTTCTTATCATGAATGTATTAGTCTCCCTGTGTTTAAGATATCGAATGTCCATTATTTAAATGAGTTACTGACAACTCACTTAATTAATATCAAGATCCAAGAGTAGTATCACTCAACTTCATTGTCATGTCAGACTAAGTCCACCTGCAGGGTTTACATGACAATCCTTATGAGCTCCTCAATGAGACATCATCAACCTAGATTACTAGGACACAATTTCCTTCTATAATCAACAACACCCCATATAAATAATATTATTTCTCAACTTATCGGGCTTATTGATTTAACGAAATAAATCTCATCTATTGATAAATTAAAGAAATAAATACTAAGTATATGTGCTTGCTATTATATCAGGATTAAGAGTACGCACATCCATAATAATAAAGATTTTGTTCTTTTATGCAGTCAGTATAAAAAGAAACAACCTCAAATGGTACTGCTCAATACACACATAGTGTACTAGTGTAATTTTATAGTCAAGACAAACTAATACCAAATTACACTACAAGCATTCCAATGGCAATCCATTTCAGTTGTGAGCTACTATTTATAATTTATAAGGAACTGATAACATGATCTTCTGTGTGGCACCACACACCATGTTATCTACAATATAAATTAAATGGACAACTACATTTAACTAAATGCAGACATTTGACCAATGTGATTCTTATTTCAAACTAAATGTTCATACAAAAAGCTAGACTTTTAGTATACATCCTAACAATCTCCCACTTATACTAAAAGACTATGTTGCCATATATACTGCCATACATCTGAATCTCATTCCCTCATCATGCCCATCAAAAGCTCTTGCCAGAAGGGCCTTAGTGAAAGGATCTGCCAGGTTATCTTTTGATATAATCTTGGCAACAATAATATCTCCTCGTTTTACGATGTCTCGTATTAGGTGGTACTTGCGCTCAATGTATTTACTTGCCTTATGGGCTCGTGGTTCCTTTAAGTTTGCTACTGCACCACTATTATCACAATTGTGATAATTTTGGGCAAACCAGGAATCACATCTAAGTCCATTAAAAAGTTTCTGAGTCATACAACTTCTTTGGCTGCCTCAGAGGTTGCCACAACTTAGCTTCCATGTTGGAGTCTGAAACACATTTCTACTTAACACTCCTCCATGCTATGGCTCCACCTCCCAAAGTAAACACATACCCCGAGGTCGACTTACTATTGTCCCTATCTGATTGGAAGTCCGAATCCGTGTAACCCATAGGGAGCAAATCATCTGCCTGGTAAACTAGCATATAATCTCTAGTCCTTCTTAGGTACTTTAATATATGTATTATGACAGTCCAATGTCCTTGTCCTGGGTTACTTTGATATCTGCTAACCATGCCCATGGAAAAACAGATATCCGGTCTCGTACATAACATTGCATACATTAGGCTTCCTATAGCCGAAGCATAAGGAACTGCCTTCATCGCCTCTATCTCCTTTGATGTCTTAGGAGACATCTCTTTAGATAAAGGTACTCTATGACGAAAAGGTAGAAAACCTTTCTTGGAGTTTTACATGCTAAAACGAGCTAGGATAGTATTGATGTATGAAGCTTGGGATAAGCACACCATTCTTTTCTTGCGATCCCTTATTATTTTGATCCCAAGAATATGTCCACATTCTCCCAAGTCCATATCAAACTACTTGGATAACCATGCCCTTACGTTTGACAACACTTTGATATTATTGCCAATGAGCAAAATGTCATGTACGTATAGTGCAAGAAATACCACCATGTTTCTGTCACTTTTCTTATATACACAAGACTCATCCGGACACTGATTGAATCCATAAGACTGGATCACTTCATCAAACCGGATGTTCCAAGATTCCAAGATGCTGCATCTTTATCTTGGAGTGCTTTATCATATGTCTAGGGATCAGGTTCATGTTCACCAGGGATTAAGTCCGCAGACTCTCCCAAAACATAAATCTATCAGGTTGCCTAGCAACCCTCCCACTACGACGAGGCATTACTTGTAATTGTATATCATTTATGACACGTGTTGCAGTTTCTTGTTGTATCTCATCTTGTACCGTTGGTACTAAAGTAGACGTGTCTTCTCTTATTTTTTCAAGAATAATTTTACTCATGGGCTTGTGGTTCATTACATAGTCCTCTTCTAAAAATCGGGCATTGGTGCTAACAATGACCTTCTAATCTTTAGGACTATAAAATAAACCTCCTTTCGTTCCTTTAGGATAACCCACAAACAAGTGAATCTTATGTACGTGATTACAACTTATCAGTTTCTCCCTTCAGCACATGTGATGGACTACCCCAAATTCAAATATGCTTCAGACTAGGCTTACGCTTATTCCATAATTCTGTAGGAGTAGAGGGTACTGACTTAGAAGATACCAAGTTCAGAATATACACTACCATTTCCAGAGCATATCCCAAAATGAATTTGTTGTGTCATGGGAGTTATTGTATTTAGAGTATACAAATTGTCAACCAACGTACCAGAAAAGATAATTGTCTTATTTTTCTTGACAACTACTTTGTCATCAAAAGAAACATAATATTCATCCATAAATAGTTTAGAAATTGAAATCAAGTTCTTTCTAAAACTTGGTACATAAAGATAATTTCTCAAAATCAATGTTTTATTCCTATTAAAGGATAAAAAACTTCTCCCACTACAATAGCCGCCACTTTTGTAGCATTGCCCATATAGACGACAATCTCCCCTTTATGTAGTCGTCGAGTTTCCTGGAACCCCTGCAATAAATTACAGACATGATCAGTGGCTCCCGTATCTACACACTAGGTACCGGTAGATAACACCACTAAATATGTTTTAACTACTAGAGAATAAGATATACCTTTATTATTCTCCTTTGTTAAGACAATGTCCAAGTTTTGCTTCCAATCAATATAATTGGGACTAGTAAGTTTATTCTCTTTCAATATAACAGCAAGAGGATTGAAAGCCATTTGAAATCCTAAGAATTACAAAATATTTGGTTAAAGCTTTAGAATTTAAAATAATATTGATTCCTCAAACAATATCATTTAAATTTACCAACACCTCAAAATACCATGAATTTTGTATGCCACGATAGTGTGGACGTATACAAATTCAAACATTTATAAGAGGAGGTTTTACCCATTAATTTTATTATCTGGTCAACCTAACTTTATGACAAATAAAATTAATAGTTGGGTTTTCTTCGGTCACACAAATAATAGCAGTGACTCCGATGGGGAGGATACTATTAAATGCGCCTAAGTGTATATCATTACTTGATACTTAGTCCATTAAATAGGATTGTGCTCCTTCAGATAGAGAAGATCACTCAAACCTAAATAATTTTCTATAATCATCCATAAAGGAAGTTTGATCTAGTGATCCGCAAACAAGCTCATCCGATGTGGAGGAAGGCACTTAAAGCCAACGCGCAAGCTTGAATGCATCACTTACAAACCAGTAATGGAGACCGCGTAATTTGAATAATTCCTCTCCCACTTAGTTATTTAAAATGAGGAATTTTAACATGCACACACACAACACACATAAACAACATAAAAGGCAATAAATATGAAAACTAATTTTCCAACTATTATGGCCTCATCCATAGCTGTCCTCTGTATGCCGCTAACCCTAGCCGCCGCCAACCCTGGCCGCCGCCCTAGGGTTTATGTCGTTGCATCCTTCTTGCTTCCTTTTCTGCTGTGCCTCTGGTCCTTAAGGTAGCACCACGCATAGCAAGGAGACGAGCCGCAACAAAATAAAATTTTACATTTATCGATCCTATATTCCACGAAGGAATGTACATATAATCTAGATCGAACAGAATCTAAAATCCTAAAACTAATACAGCTCCCGCTGTATTTAATAATTACAATCATGCACACACATAAAATGCCCTCGACATGCCCGAGGATCCAATCACACATAAACACAATAGGGCCATAATAGTTGGATCTAGGATGCCTGCAACCACAGAGTTAATCTATTTGCACATCCTACTATTATCCTGCCTAAATTTATGTATGAAAAGTGCATAATTTAACTGAAAATCAAACACACAGAGGCAGAAAACTAGCCTTGATACCAATTGTTGGTTGCTAGTTGGAATTCAATTCTGTTTCTCCTGTACAAAAATTTGTACAAGCACAGAACTTTTCCTATCGACCCATGTGTTCTCCTGAAGTCAAACTTGGATTGGAAACGAAACTTAACATTCTTACTCCAAGTTTGATCTTCAGAAGTTAAACTTGGATTGGAAATGAAACTTAACATTCTTACTCCAAGTTTAACCCTTGTGTTCTTCAGAAGTTAAACTAAGTTACAGAAGTTGATTAAATATCTATTTCAAGGATTGGCTTCTAGGTCATTGGCGAGGCACTTGGCCATCTTAGTTATAGGATCATCCACCACTTCCTAGACAAAGCCTTTCAAAGAAATTGAATATTTAAACTCCTCATAGTAAACCCTAGGTTTAACTAAAGAGATCTCAAAAGAAGCACATGATCAAAACACAAAATCGAAACACAAAATCTAAACATGAAATCACTAGCCTCTTGTGTTAGTATTTCAGGATCCATACGAAAAAAACAAAACTAGTTCACACTGCAGAATAAAGAACTAGTTATACCTTTCTTCGTAGACAAAGACCTCTTGATCTTCTACTGTATTCCTCTCCTCCTCTTGGACGTCGTGTGGGCAACAATCTACCAAGATGAAATCCACTCGAACCTTTCTTCCTTCCAAGCTTTCGGCCACCAAAGAAAGCTAAGTGAAGAGATCACCTTCTTCTTCTCCTCCTCCAAGCAACTGGCCATCAAGTGCTCCTTCTCTCCTTCTTCTTCTTCTCCAAACTCCAGCCACCAAGAGTAGATGGGGTGTTGGCCCTAGAGGGAAGAAAGGAAAGAAGAAAAAGAATGGATGCCATCGACGACAAAAGAGAAATAGAAGAGAAGGGTGCCGACCACAATGAAGATAAGAGAGGATTCTAAGGTTGTGTTGGGAGCACCCTCTCCTCCTCTTTTATAATCCTTGGTAATGGATAATAAGGAAAGTTTTAATAAAATTTTTCTTTTATTTCTATTGTGGATGGTTTACAAAAAAGGAAAGATTTTAAATAAAATTAAAATATCTCTTTTAAACCATTGTTAATAGCTATAAAAGGAAAAGTTTTAACAAAATTTTATTCTAACCAAAATCTTCCTTTTATTCCTTTAATGGTTGATTACAAAAAGAAAAAATTAAAATCTCTCTTTTAAACCATTGTAATCTATAAAAAAGGAAAGATTTTAACAAAATTAAAATCTCTTTTTAAACCATTGTAATCTACAAAAAAGGAAAGATTTTAACAAAATTAAAATCTCTCTTTTAATCCATTGTAAAAAGCTATAAAAGGAAAGATTTTAATAAAATTTTTGTTTTAAACAAAACCTTCCTTTCTCTTCTATTATGGGCGGCCCCATGCTTGGGCACCAAGCATGGCTTGGCCGGCCCACAACTTGGGCACCAAAAGGTGCTTGGCCGGCCACATCTTGGACACCAAGATGTGCTTGGCCAACCCTAACATGGACTAGAAGATGGGCTTGGGTGGATACAAGGCTTTATATATAGAGGCTACAACAAGGACCGAGAGGAGGAATTGGTTTTGGCCTCCTGATGGACTTGAGCTTCCTGTGTTCAATCCGAACACCCAACTCAAGTTCATCAATAATAACTCATACCACTAAAGAGTTATTATTGAACTACCGGACCAATCCCATATTACATTATGGGCTCCTCTTTTCATGAGTGCGTTAGTCTCCATGTGTTTAAAATATCGAATGTCCATTATTTAAATGAGTTACTGACAACTCACTTAATTAATATCTAGCTCCAAGAGTAGTACCACTCAACTTCATTGTCATGTCGGACGAAGTTCACCTGCAGGGTTTACATGACAATCCTTATGAGCTCCTCAAGGGGACATCATCAACCTAGATTACTAGGACACAATTTCCTTCTATAATCAACAATACACCATATAAATAATATTATTTCTCAACTTATCAGGCCTATTGATTTAATGAAATAAATCTCACCCATTGATAAATTAAAGAAATAAATACTAAGTATATGTGCTTATTATTATATCAGGATTAAGAGTATGCACATTCATAATAATAGAGGTTTTGTTCTTTTATGTAGTCAGTATAAAAAGAAACAACCTCAAATGGTCATGCTCATTATACACATAGTGTACTAGTGTAATTTTATAGTCAAGACAGACTAATGCCAAATTACACTACAACTATTTCAATAGTTTGCCCCAATCCATTTCGGTTGTGAGCTACTATTTATAATTTATAAGGAACTGATAACATGATTTTCTGTGTGGCACCACACACCTATTTATCTATAATATAAATTAAATGGGCAACTGCATTTAACTAAATGCAGACATTTGACTAATGTGATTCTTATTTTAAACTAAATGTTCATACAAAAAGTTAGGCTTTTAGTATACATCCTAACAGGTGTCACTCATGATCGTTCTATAATTAAGTAGTTAATTATGGACGGTCAAGATAAACTGGGAACTTATTAGGTCACACGCACTAACGAGTCTCTAAAAGTCATAAAATAAGTTAAAGAATAGGATTCTTAGAGCAAGAGATAAATATTTGGTTTGACTATACATAAGACAAATATGAAAATATTTGTCGCAATGGAAGCATGGATGAGTCACATCTCTTATGGAAGAGTTGGACTATATTTGGTTTAATCATGAATTAGTCATGAACAACTTGATTTAGTTGTGAACCAAATCAAGGGTTTAATGGGCTAATTTTTTGTTAAGGGATAATGGGTTAGATTTGGCCTTTATAATCCAACCCATTAATGAGAGCTATATATTGATATAGTTGAGAGAAAATTATACACATGATATCATTAATTGGCTTGTAAGATTTTTGGAAAACTTTAACCCAATTTCTCTTCTCCTCTCACTCTCCCCTCTCTCTCTTTGCCACCGCCAACAAGGGGAAGCCTTTCCCCTTGTTGTCGTGACCACCACAAGGGAGAAAACTCTCCCTTGTGTGCTTCTCTTCTTCTTCCTCTTGATCCCTCTTCTTCGCTCATGGCTAGTAACTTACGAAGGAAAGTTTTGTACTCAAAGAGTTGTCTTGAGGAGCTCGGCGTGGATATGGATAGAGGCGAGGTTTAACAACGTCGCTACGGTTGATGCTTTTCTCATTACAGGTCTTCTGTAAGGTACATTTAACATAAATTATTTTCCATAAAAATTTAATTATGCGATCATGTTTGGCATATTATATCCTTATATGTATATGATATATGTGATATAATAATTTAAAAATTATTATTATTTTATTTTCCACGACACATGACACATGTTTAGAAAACATATTTTAGCACATAACGTATTAATTAGATATATTCCAACAATATTCTCTTAACTTTGACAGACACTTTATATCTAAATGTACTCGTAACACCCCGTATCTCTGCTTACTCAATTTTAGGCTTTTAGCCTCGGATTAATTAAAGGGTGATTACATGCGGGTCAATTTTTCCTTGCAGTGCCAAGCTAAATCTATGATTTGGTCAATGAACTCATGATTCGGTCAAGTCATATTAATTTTTTTTCTTTTAATTTTTAGTGTATTAGAAGCTTTATTTGCTTGCAGTATCTAGAGCTACTAGACAAGTCAATTTGTTATGGGCCAGTAATTTGGTGGGTAGGATAGATTGGCTTGGTATCTTAGCTGATTAAAAAATTCTTAATCTAATCTAATTTAAGATGAGTTACAGATTAGATGGGTTAAATCGAAGGCCCATTACAAATTTAAAAAAATTTAAAAATTTTCATATCTTTAATATTTTACTTTAAAAATATTTTATCAATTAAATATATTTAAAAATAGATATTTTAATTATAAATGGACATAAAAGTATATATGTTTAAAATATATATTATTTTTATTTATAATTATAATAAAGAAAGCTAATCATATAAAACTTAGTTTATATGCGTTTCTCAATTCGAGGAACAACCCAAGTTCATCGTGGACCGACCTGCATGGGTCACGGGCCTAGGCGGGTCAGCCCACCGTGAGCTTGGGTTGATAAAATTTTAATTCAATCCGCTTAAATTGTTTGACGGAGCGGACTAATCCGACGGACTCAACCTAAATTGATGATTCAAACAGTATCAAACTAACTCTATTAAGTCATTTTATACAGATGAGTTTGGAAAGGAAGTGAAAAGAAATCATCGTCTTGAAAGATAACATTGCCTACAGCTTCCACTTATATACCCTCACAACTTGTATATCTAATATGTTGTCTATTTAGATGGATTTGTAACTAAGGATGCTAGATTTCTGGACCGTCCGTTGTAAGTGTTTCTCGATTTATCTTGATGGTCGATGGAAAACTTCTATGAGACCGAGTAGGTCATGAGCCCAGTATCGACGTTATCCAACCTAATTAATCATTTTTTTTTCTAATACGTTGTCTATTATCTTATGCCATGAGCTTACATGCATTTTGCAATAGATCTGGTTAGATTTTTTGAACAATTTAATCAAATCTACTTGTTCCTCTGAACATATAACAAAATGAAAGGGCGGCATCATCCAATTTTAACATTCAATAATTTGATCTCATTACTGTTTGGTTCAGGATGACTCCAAAAGGGACAGATCAAGCAGATCAGGCCGTCGTTACAATGTCTAAACACAATGTCTAAATGATGTTGTCAGGTAGCCATGAAGTCTATCACTAGTTCATTATTTGAAAGTTTCCCAGATTTTGTCTTCAAAATTTGCTCAATGACTACTACCGTTGATTTGATACTTTACTATAAGTTTCTCAATGTCGCTTGGGTTTGATAACAATCTTAGGCCATTGATCCTGTCCGGAATCTGAGTCAGATGAAGACGGGTCTTGACGTACTGGAAGTTGACGAAAAGTCGCGGCGGAGTCTGATTTACCTGGCACCCCCTCGGAAAGGCTAGCACGGACGGATGACGAAGGAAGATGACCAGGATGATGACAATACGGCTCTGCTCACACTCAGACGAGCCCACGAGTCGTTAGAGACCAGAAACCAAGGAAAAAGTCCCCGAGTCAGGCCCTCCGACGCTCAAGTCAGGTACTTTTTCCCCAGAAAACACAAAGAAATGATGAAAAGTAAAGACTAGTGAGAAATGACGAGTGAGCGTACCTGTATAAGGGACAAAGCATCCCCTTTTATACTGCAACGGATGTTTCTGGAGTCTGGCGAGTGTCAGGGAATGTCGGCTGTCAGACTTTGTCCGGTGGTGAATGTCAAGCGACATCTCCTCATAGGCTGGCGACAGAACCAAAGGGGTAATGAGCTCTGACTGTTAGCATATTCCCTGACACACTGATTATTCTCTGACAGACAGTTACGATTCCCTGGCTTGCTTGTTTGTCCTGTAGTGCCTGGAACCTAGGTTTGTATTTCGAGATCTGTATTCCGGCCTGTTTCTATCTACTGTTATCCATAATTTATGCTTCCCGACCTGTGCGCCAGGTCTGTTTCCCGACCCGCATCTATCTGCTGCTATTCATGGCTTGTACGTCCCAACTTGTACGCCCGATCTGTATCCCGACCTGCTTTGCTCCGCTGCTATCCATGGATTTCACGTTCCGACCTGTACGCCCGGTCTATATCCCGACCTGCTTCGCTCCGCTGCTATCCATGGCTTGTACGTTCCGACCTGTACGCCCGGTCTGTATCCCAACCTGTTTCGCTTCACTGCTATCCATGGCTTGTACGTTCCGACCTGTACGCCCGGTCTGTATCCCGACCTGCTTTCACTCTGCTTCTATCCCTGGTTTGTACGTTCTGACCTGTACGCCCGGTCTGTATCCCGACCTGCTTCGCTCCGCTGTTATCCATGGCTTGTACGTTCCAACCTGTACGCCCGGTCTATATCTCGACCTGCTTCGCTCTGCTGCTATCCGTGGCTTGTACGTTCCGACCTGTACACCCGGTATATATCCCGACCTTCTGTGTTTCGCCCGACGCCTTTCCTTCTGCGTCTTTATCTTGCCTGTGGGCCCACTCCTTAGTTGTACCTAACCTGTGGATCCAGTTTTCAGCTGTATCCGGCCTGCGGGTCCCTTTCTTGATTGCCATCGAGACTGGGTCATGTCCAACTTGTAATCCTATTCTTTGACTGTCCCGTCAACTGAGACTTTGACTATAGCCACGCAAGTTTGACTTCTGACCTCCACGTAAGCTTGATTTCTGACCAGCCACGGAGGCTGGACTTCTGACCTCCACGTAAGCTTGACTTCTGACCAGCCACGGAGGCTGGACTTCTGACCTCCACGTAAGCTTGACTTCTGACCCCTTTATAGTCTTGACTCCTAGCCACATCATCCTACCGACCCCACGATAATGCACCGTATCACAAGCCTCCCCCTCAAGTCTAGTCGAAGGAGGCTCTAGTCCGACTGACTAGACCCCAGTCCCTTTGTTACCTGATCTGGGTCTCGCATCCTCTACCGACCTGTCTACCATTTGACTTCTGCAGAATTTCTCGCCATCCTAGGAGAAAACCAGGCTCATTCTATGCACATGTTGACTCATCAACTTCCGAGCATGTTCTTTTCCTATAAATGCTACCATATTTTCCAAGCGTCCACCCAAGTTCCGAGGAAATCCCTTCACCTTCTTCTTCCTTATAAAAGGTCCAAGCATCTGATGCCTCAAGTTATCCTCTTGTTAATGAAGTATCTCGTCTCCATGGAACCTACAACAGAACCTAGCGAACTTGCTTCCTTGCTTCAGCAAATTACCCATCTGATGGAGTTATTGGCTCAGAAAGAGGAAACCTCACTTCAGCAAATTGCCCATCTAACAGAGTTGCTGGCTCAAAAAGAAGAAGCCCTGCTGGAGATGACTGTGAGCAGAGATCTTCAAGCGTCCCTTATTCATAAAATGGAAAGCCTCTGGCTGGCCGCTAAATCCAGAACCTGGGCCGAAGTTGCCCTCAAGCTGAAAGCTCAATCAGACTTCTAGAGACAAGTTCACTATATTATATATTTGAAGATAAAACACGAGGATGAGGTGACTCTCCTGAAGGAGGAAGGACGGATCAAAGACGAGACCATTGGGCAACTAAAGCGCGCCATCGATCTTATTAAGGAAGATCTAACTAGTGCTCAAGCTCATCTGGCTAGAAAGGATCAAGCGTCTGATCTGGAAGCAATGTGAACCCTTAAGAAATGTACCCCTGATTAACAGAAAAATACCTGTTTCTTGAGTTTACTCATGGGGTAGCCCCATACCCTATTGCTCGGGTATAATTATGTTTCTATAAAACACCTGCATTTCTCGAATATTTCTAGCAACTAGCAAAAATAATAAGGATAACCTGCCTACCCCAACTTTCTCTTTCCTCATAACATATGCTTCCCTGGCCAGGGCAATTGAGACACTTGAGGATATACCTGCGACTTTAGAAGGTGCTTACGAAATTTCATATTTAGCAAAAACCCTTGAAATATGGCTTACTGACCAGTCAGACACGAGTACTTGGCTTGTTGCATTTTGCTTCGGCGAATATAAGGAGTACTGATCGAAAAAATCATTGCATCGACCGGGAAGGTCGTTAGGCGTGAGAGCATGCTCACTTATAACTCGCACTGGGGCGAGAGTCTGGGACCCGACCTAGATAGTCGTTGGGCGTGAGAGCATGCTCACTTATAACTCGCACTGGGGCGAGAGTCTGGGACTCGACCTGGATGGTCGTTGGGCATGAGAGCATGCTCACTTATAACTCGCACTGGGGCGAGAGTCTGGGACCCGACCTAGATAGTCATTGGGCGTGAGAGCATGCTCACTTATAACTTGCACTGGGGCGAGAGTCTGGGACCCGACCTGGATGGTCGTTAAGCGTGAGAGCATGCTCACTTATAACTCGCACTGGGGCGAGAGTCTGGGACCCGACCTGGACAGTCGTTGGGCGTGAGAGCATGCTCACTTATAACTCGCACTAAGGTGAGAGTCTAGGACCCGACCTGGACGGTCGTTGGGCGTGAGAGCATGCTCACTTATAACTCACACTAGGACGAGAGTCTGGGACCCGACCTGGATGGTCGTTGGGCGTGAGAGCATGCTCACTTATAACTTGCACTAGGGCGAGAGTCTGGGACCCGACCTGGACGGTCATTGGGCGTGAGAGCATGCTGACTTATAACTCGCACTGGGGCGAGAGTTTGGGACCCGACCTGGACGGTCGTTGGGCGTGAGAGCATGCTCACTTATAACTCGCACTGAGGCGACGGTCGTTGGGCGTGAGAGCATGCTCACTTATAACTCGCACTGAGGTGAGAGTCTGGGACCCGACCTGGACGGTCATTGGGCGTGAGAGCATGCTCACTCATAATTCGCACTTAGGCAAGAGTCAGGGACCCCACCTGGACGGTCGTTGGACGTGAGAGCATGCTCACTTATAACTCGCACTGGGGCGAGAGTCTGGGACCCGACCTGGACGGTCGTTGGGCGTGAGAGCATGCTCACTTATAACTCGCACTGAGGTGAGAGTCTGGGACCCAACCTGGACGGTCATTGGGCATGAGAGCATGCTCACTTATAACTCGCACTGAGACGAGAGTCTGGGACCCGACCTGGATGGTCGTTGGGCGTGAGAGCATGCTCACTTATAACTTGCACTGAGGCGAGAGTCTGAGACCCGACCTGGATGGTCGTTCGGCGTGAGAGCATGCTCACTTATAACTCGCACTAGGGCGAGAGTCTGGGACCCGACCTGGACGGTCGTTGGCCGTGAGAGCATGCTCACTTATAACTCACACTGAGGTGAGAGTCTGGGACCCGACCTGGACGGTCGTTGGGCGTGAGTGCATGCTCACTTATAACTCGCACTGGGGCGAGAGTCTGGGACCCGACCTGGGCAGTCGTTGGGCGTGAGAGCATGCTCACTTATAACTCGTACTGGGGCGAGAGTCTGGAACCGCCGACCGGGAATTCTTATGAAAACCCGTTCGGGATCATACGCTGCAGACCTGGGGGTGATTTCCCGACCAGGGATTGCTTGAAGGTTGCCGACCTGGGGGCGATTTCCCAACCAAGAATTGCTTGAAGGAACCGCTTCGACCTTGTCTGCATTCAAGAGATACATAGTATTAGACGTACTTTGAAGATAAAATATATTAAAATCTTACTCTGCCTTCGGGAAAAGAATATCTTCTGGCCTTGCCACATTCAAATTTATTTCCCACCCATTTTCTTCACCGCTTCCCGAGAAGATCGCGTGGCAGGCGTTTCCGTACACCCGCTTTTTCTCATGATTTCATTATCACGTCCATCATTAATACGCTTCCTAGGGGGGTGACACCTGTCCCACGCCTTTATTACTTACGCCGTATGACGTCGCCGAATCCACTCCTTTTTGTACACGACTTCCCATAAGAGTGTGTCGTTCCATGATCAGATGGCCTTGGGCGCTTAACTCAAAAATATACCCGACTCATCTTTTGATATTCCCTAGGAAAACATCCTTTATAAGCCCTAAAGGCAGTCCGTCGTCATTGCCTTGAGCGCTATGACTACCTTCGCCCCCTCACTGCTTTGTTATCTTTGGTGTCTCAGCCCTTCCCCTTCTTGATTTCTTATGCCTGGTGCTCTTCCCCCTTTCGACTGACCTCATCTTCAACTTTCTTCACCTTGACAATGGAGGACGGTAAGGCCTCCTTCTGGTATTCGCATTACATTTCTGACATAGACAACCATGACCTGTCTGTGATCCGATCCAACCTTAGACTTAGCAAGGATTACGAACTTTGTATCCCCACACCCAGCGAGCCTCTTTCGTCCCCTCCTGAAGGTTTCATGACTATTTTTAGGGATCAGCTTCTAGGGGGCCTTCGCTTTCCCATACATCCCTTTATTTCCTCCCTGAGCCAATACTTTGGCATCTACCCTTCTCAATTTGCTCCCAACTTCTTCAGAGCCGTATGTGGCACCATCATCTTGTGTCGCATATATCAGATTCCCTTGACCCCTCAGCTATTTCATCATTTTTACTCTTTCAAACGATCTGATCCAGGGGTATTTATGGTGCAAGCTATATCCGTCTATAAGTTCTTTTCTGATATGCCTTCTTCCAACAAAGGTTGGAAATCTCGCTTTTTATTCATTAGACTACCTACACCCTTGGTCGAGTCAACCTAGTGGCGTCCCGACATTCCTACTAACCTCTGTGTGCACCAACATCAGCCTTCCTGCGACGATGCTTCAGAAAAACTACAAGGCGTGAGCGTTTGATTGTCAATAATACTATTGGAAGGTTTTTTGTATTCTTTCGGGCTCATCCCGGTCCCTGCAGAGATAGGGGCTCCCTTAGGTACGACCTTATTTTCCTTCTTGCTATTCTTCGCTAACTGAGTTATCTCTCTTTCACATTGCAGAGGCTACTATGCTCCGGGCCTATTCCTCGGATATGAAACATCAATCTATCTCCGTTTTGAAAGCCCTGAGCTTGGAGCTCAAACAGGGCTTAACAGCTGCCTCACAGTCCGCCCCTTCTGGCTCACAGTCTGCCCCACCTGAGCCGGCCCCGGCAGAAGCTTCTCCCACTCTTCCCCTGGATGCTGCTTCTGCGGAAGGCCTTGCCACCTTGGAACAGGTCGAGGAAGAGCGAGCCGCTTCTATTCCGCCCACCAAACGATTACGCCTCCAGCGTAAAAGGAAGAAGTTCACTCCTGCGATTCAGGAGTCTCCTCCGCCTCTTCCTTCAAGCCAGCGCTCATCCGCGACCTCTCAATCTTCAACGGCCAAGACTGTTACTCCCGACCGGGAGATGGCTCTGGGACCAGAGGTTCCCATACTATCACCCAGAATATCAGCCCCGACACCCGGTCGGGATCTATCTACCGAGCATGCCTCTCTTCCTACTCAGGTCTCCTATCCCGGACAGATGCCTTTTCCTGTAATTGACCCACCCGGGAGTTCGGGCAGCATTCTCTGCCTTGCTTCCGGTAGCTACTCTGGCCTCCACTTCTCGATCTCAGGGGAGAATCCCCAAGAAGTATTCCTTCACCACCTCTTGGTGCCTGCCCTCCTCTGTCGGGCCCGATGCCGCCAACGAAGAAACTGCAAAAGAGGCTCCTTCCACTATTGGCATGGTTCAGCTGCAGGGCGAGTTAGCCACGTCCTGGCGGTCTGGCAATCGGAGGTCTTGGAATAGTCTGCCGATGGAGGGGTTGGATCACGCCTATCGCCAGATAATCTCTGTGAATTTTTATTTTTTTCAAGGCTCTTCCTCTAGAATTCCATATAATCCTTCATTCTGCATTATATGCAGGCTGCTCCGCCGGTCTGAGCACGGTTCAATACGCTGCCGATTTACAGAGGTAGCATGAGGAGCTGAAGGCTCGCCTTCAGGAACTGGAACTACCACTGACCCTCCGAGATCCCCTCAACCCGATGCCTGGGGACCTGGTGGGGTATCTTTGATTGATTGGGGAGTCTATAGAGTCCACCCGAAACATCTCCCACGCAGCTTTTGATCGGATAAGGACCTTGGAGGCATCTCTGAGGACCAGCGAATCCAAACTGGCTTCTGAGGCGGAGTGGCGCCGCTCACTAGTGGTTGAATTGGATGAGAAGGACGCCCGATTGATCACCCTATCATCTGATTTGAAGAGTCTGCAAGAAACCCATGAGACTCTTCAAAAAAAGTTTAACAGATGCTCAGGACCAGCTAGCTTCCAGTGCTGACCGGGAGAAGGCCATTCAAAGTCGCTGGGAGGCCAGCCAAGCTACTCTCAAATCAATGCAGGCCAATCTTTTGAAGGCTCAAGAGGATGCTTCCCAAAGTCAAAAATATTTGACTTTGGCCCGAGCCGATGCTGAGAAGGCCCGAGCAGAGCTGACAGATTATCAGGCAGGCGAGATCGATCGTCTAAGAGCATATAGACAATCGTACATCACATCTCCCTTATTCTTGAGGAAGATTGGGGGTCTAATGAACCTTATGCTATGCTGTGGCGCGGCCGGTGGGGCTCGTCAAATGTTTGAGCAGGATCTACTTCGCTCCGCCCTTTCAGAGAACTTTTTGGATACTGCTCGTTTGATGAACGAGCTTCCAGCCGAGTCACTTCCTTCCTTCAAGGATGACGACGACTTATTCCTCCTTCCCGAGCCTCCTGCTGATAGTGAGCCTTGATGTGGCCCTGTATGCTGAACTGTGACATGTGTCTATGTAACTAAAACCTTGTCGATGATTCTTGTATGTCAGGATTTATTAGCATAGAGGACCCTTTAACTCTCGTGTGATATGTTATGACGTGACTGCTTGTTTTTGATCTCTCCTTAGCTCATTAGTTTCTTACCAATTGCCTTGTATGTTTCCTGACCAATATGAATCGTGGCAATATGGATGCGTACTTAGACCCTCTAGTTCAAGTGTTATCTAGCCTCGGTCGGGATTTCCCTTTTTACCCCGCCCTGTTTACCTTGCCTTTTTCTGCCGACCGCCTTGGCTCAACTTGATTTAGCAAATCGCCCTGGTCTGCGTTTTCTACCCCGTCCTATTTAACTTGCCTTTCTCTGCTGACCACCCTGGCTCCGCCACACACCCCGGTCTGCTCCTTCCATCGTAATCCAGGTCAGGAGAATTCCAGAGCGGGAAATCGGGGATTAAGACCAAACCGGGAATCTTATAACACTTAAAACAGTTACGTCTTTTCCTAAAATCTATATCCTCATACCTTGTGCCAACACTTTTCCAAATATACCCTCGGACGTTATTTTCAAAGAAGATCCTTCGGCCCTCCTTGCTCCCGCCAATTATTGTGGACCAGTGGATGATACTTGACCAAAATGCCCCTCCGCCCAACGGCTATAAATAATCTCCTTTCGCTTTTGCCTCTAGACTTTTCACGTCTCCTTCTTCTTCTCGCTGGCATCCCTTGCTACTCCTGAATCTCTATTTTTACGTTGATAGCTTTCCTCCTGATCTTTTCTCCCTCAGTTTCTTTTCACATGGCATCCTCCTCCTATCTGTCTTCTCTGGTGGCGATGTGCTTTCCTGGCTCATCCACTTTCGACGAGCTGGATCGGGATGACCTGCGATATATGTATGGAGTGGCGGATAACGTACATGTGATCATCCCCACAGGAGTACATCAATTTTTTGCTCCCCCTGATGGATACTGCACTTTCTTTAAAGAACAATTTGTGGTCGGCCTCCGTCTCCCTCTCCATCCCTTCTTTTCTGACGTGTGCCGCCACTTCAAAATTCCCCTGGGACAACTGACGTCGAATTCTATAAGGATCCTCTGTGGATTTGTAGTACTTTGCGATGTATGCGAGCTGTCCTGGTCTGCCCCTTTGTTCCACTGCTTCTTCACCCTTCGGCAACAGGAAGAAGACCCCTTTTGCTTCCAACCGTGTATTCGGACTACTTTTTTCTCACCCCTACCACCTTCTGAAGCGAGCTAGAAGAGCAAATTCTTCTTCATTCGATTTCCATATGAGGTAGAGTGACCCCTGTAATGACAATCGTCACTTCCCCTGACCCCGCCACTGGGGGATTTTCATCTCGATACATCCTATATACAGGCTTCCTCTCGCTTAGCGGGATGGCAACTGAACTTATCTCGCTTATTGTCTGAGGAATTGCTATCATATTTCCGCCTGAGCTATCTTACTCCTGAGACGCCTCACTCGGGTAAGCTTCTTTTTTGGTTCTTTTATAATGCACTTTGTTTTACCTATTGTAGTTGATCCCCTGTGCTGACTTATGCAGCTGATGCTTTAACTCGTGCCTCTGAGATTCAACCCCTTCCCTTAAGTGATGGGAAGATAATGCGACGGAGTTGAGTTATCTTAGAGAGGAGGTCACTCCCCTACTCGACTTCAACTCGGGTCGAGACTACTGCTTTTGCACCCTCTCAATCCAATCACTCTGTAAGGGCCTCATCCGCCCCTCGACTGGCTTCCCGTGTTCATCCCCGAGCCTCAACTACTCCCTGACCGGCCGCTGGTACTCATCCTCCAGCCTCGCCTACCTCCTGGCCTGCTTCCTCTACTTGTCCCCGGACCTCGCCTACTGCCCGGCCTGCGTCCTTGGTCCCAGTCCGACCGGATGTTCCTTCCCCCTACTACGAGGCCCGGTCGGGGCCGTGGTCGCAGGTCATCCAACGTAGCTTACGCCAGTCCTGCCTTTAGAACAGCTTCTCAAGCGGCTCGTCAGGCCCGCTTTGCGGCTGAGTGCGCAAGCCAGGGCGCATTCCCTTCTTCCTGACGCCGGACGCGTTTGCCCTCTGAAGACTCTGATTCTGACGACCAGCCTTTGGCCCACAGGTCTTGCCGCCGAACGACTAATCTGGGCCAGGCTTCCGGCTCTTCATCTGCTCCTCCGTCTGCGCCCCCTGTTACAGCCACCACTCCGATCCCGAACTCATCTCATGCTCCTCCTAATCCACCCAGGGTTTCAGCTGAGCCTCCACTAGCTCAACCTTCGACCCTGCCACAACCTCAGAGCATGGAGGCTGGTCCATCACCTCGCCCTTCTCCGGCTACCTCACCTCCAGAGCCTTCTCATGCACCCCCTTCAGCTCCCTCTGGCTCGGCTGCTGGGCCCTCATAGCCACCACCACCTATTTATCATCATTACCGTGCCACTATCCCATTTGAGGTTGCGTTAAGGTCACGACACGATGTTTCCACTAGCTCCTTTACAATGAAAGGTCGATTGACCACTTTATGGGAAGAAAGTATACAGCAGATAGAACTCTTGTCTCCACCTGCCCAAATGGATAAATTTTCGGAGCTATATATCAAGGTGAGCCTTAACCATCATCACTTTTTCCGCCTTTTCCCTCTCTTATTGATTGCTTCCGTTATGTCTCAGGCTTGTGCAGGGTCCTTGATGATAAATCAATCCTACCATGCTACTCACTATCAGAATGAGGTGCTGTAGGACAAGATAGCCGAACTGGAGCTTCAGTTGAATAACCCCGTGCAGGCTAGTCATGCCTTAAGAGCCGAAGTCAAAGACCTGACCGAAAAGAATGCCCATTTAGAAGTATTCCTCGCGCAGGTCCACCACTAGCTTAAAGACCTTCAAGAAGAGAAGAGCCAGGTTGATGTCATGCACCAGCAACACATGGATCAACAAGCTTTAGTGCACTAACGAACCATTGACCAGCTGACTCAGAAGCTACATGCCGCCGAAACCCTATCACAGGAGCAGGACAAGAAACTAAAATCTTAGGCAGCCCAATTAACGTCTCAAGCAGCAGAACTTTTGATAACCCGGACTGAACTAGCCCAGGCCCAGGCTACTACTGAAGGAGTATCTACAGCCCTGGCCATCTATAAGGAAGGAGAGAATGATCACTACAAACAGAGCCGCGACCTGTACCTGCGTTCTTCAGAGTTTTGTACATAAGCAGGGCAGCGTTTCTCCACATCTGTTATATATGGTGCGACTGGGGCTCTGCGACAACTTTATGAACAGGGCTACTTAAAATCAGTTCCTCCTATTGAGTTTTTAGATCATGACCGGATCCTAAAAGAGATCCCGGATGATATCTTTACTCCTTTCAAATGATCCTTATTCACTGCCTATACCTAGTGTAACTTAAAGATTTCCTGTGCAACTTTATTTCTTTTTTTAATGCACCTCCATTTGCACTTTGAGGTTTACTTTGCTAAAAAAAAAAATTTTAGTCTATCTAAAGAAATATTGGGATATACAATTGTCGCTCTAACATATCCTCTTACTGCACTGTCTAGTCTACTTTTTGCCCCGGCCTGTTATCTAGGTCTGTCAAACATGTGCCAGCCCGGCCTATTCTCCTTTATATGCTTCTTTAAACTCTATAAGGCCGCAGGTAGTTAGCACTCCATGGTCGATCTAACTTCTTGCCTTGGTCATCTTGTAAATAATAAGCTCCGGACGATAATTTTTTGATGACTTTGTAAGGCCCATCCCACTGGAGTGCTAACTTGGCCATGTCCCCCACGGGTTTAACTCGCTTCCAGACCAGATCTCCTTCCCCAAAGAAACGAGGGACCACCTTCTTATCATAATTCTGCCGCATCCTTTGTCGATATGCAAATAGTCGAGTTGTTGCTTGTTCACGGGTTTCGGTGATGAGGTCTAGCTCTGTTAACCGTCGCTCGACGTTCTCTTCATCATACAGAACTCTTCTAGTTGAAGGTACTCCGATCTCCACAGGTACCACTGCTTCACTGCCGTATACCAGGTAGAATGGAGTGAGGCTTGTGCTTTCTCATGGCGTTGTACGGTAGGTCCAAAGAACACTTTGTAGCTCGTCTATCCAATCTCCTCCAACATGATCTAGCTTTACTTTAAGTCCTCGTACAATTTCTCGATTGATCATCTCGGTCTTCCCATTACTTTGCGGATAGGATACAGAGGTGAAGGTCTGTATGATGCCAAATCCCATACACCAGGCCTGGATCTTTCGACCTTGAAATTGTCTTCCATTATCTGATACCAACTTGTGGGGTATACCGAATCTGCATAAAATATTTTTCCATAAAAATTGGATAATTGCTCCCTCGGTAATCCTGGCCAGAGCTTCCGCTTCCACCCACTTCGAGAAGTAGTCTATAGCTACCAGCAGGAATCTCCTTTGGCCGGATGCCATAGGGAAAAGTCCTACAATATCCATACCTCACTGATCAAAGGGGCAAGAAACCATAGACGTCTTTATCACCGAGGTAGGCATATGTGGGAGGTTTTGATGTTTTTGACAAGACAAATAGGTGTTCACCAACTGGTGAGCATCTTTTTGCAGAGTGGGCCAGAAATACCCGGCCAACAGCACTTTTTGAGCAAGGGTTCGACCTCCTGCATGACTGCCACAACATCCTAAATGCATCTCTCGCAAGACCTGATCGGCTTCTTCCATACTTATACATTTGAGCAAAGGTCGAGAGAACGCCTGCTTGTATAGTTGATCACCTACCATGGTGTAGGCCTGGACCTTTTTCTTGATTAGTCGCGCTTGTTCTAGATCTGTGGGCAAGGTGCCCTGTTGAAGATAACTAATCATAGGTGTCCGCCAGTCAATAATCCCATCCATGTTGTTTTGCAGATCTATCTGGGCTATTAAGAAGGTATGGGCTATCGGCCTATCCAGCACCCACGTGGTTAGGGAGCTGGCCATGTTGGCTAATTCATCAGCCTTACCATTTTCAGATCTGGGGATCTTGCTTATAATGACCTCCTTAAATTCTTGCTTCATTTTCTCATAGGCCTCTTGATATATTTGTAACATGTCGCTATTTATCCCAAAGTTTCCAGCTACTTGTTGAGTTACTAGTTGGGAATCCGAATAAATGATAGCCCGGGCAGCTCCTACATGCCGAGCTGCTTGCAGGCCTGCCAATAAAGCTTCATATTCTGCTTCATTATTAGTGGCTCTGAAATTTAGTTGCACGGCCAGTTGCAAAACATCTTCCTGAGGATATATCAGAAGAACTCCCACCCCGCTCCCCTGACGGGTAGCTGATCCATCTACATATATTTTCCAAGTCTCCTCTGAGTCAGGTTGATGAATTTCAATCAGGAAATCAGCCAAGGCCTGTGCCTTAATAGCGGTTCGAGGTTGATACACGATATTATATTCTCCTAATTCGGTCACCCATTTGATGAGCCAGCCTGCAACTTCAACGTTGGTTAGAGCTTTGCCCATCGTACTATTGGTCAGGACCGTAATAGGATGCGCCAAAAAGTAAGACCGTAGACGTCGAGCCATAAGTACCAATCCATAAACCAATTTTTCCAGGGCTGTGTATCGAGACTCAGCCCCTTTTAGTAAATGACTGAAAAAATACACCGGTCTCTGTACATTATCTTACTCTTTCATTAGTACTGCCCCCACAGCCTCGGGGGTAGATGATAGATAGATCCAGATCTGTTCCCCTGCTACGAGTTTAAACAGGGAAGTCAGTGTCTCCAGATAGGTTTTTAATTCTTCAAAGGCCCGTGTGCATTCCTCATCCCACTGGAACTTAGAAGCTTTTCGGAGGACTTTGAAGAAGGGCACCGCTTTATCTGTCGCTCTGGAAATAAACCGAAACAGTGCTGTTATCCTACCGACCAGTTTCTGAGCCTCCTTCAAGTTCTGGGGAGCCTTCATATCCCGGAATACTCGGACTTTCTCTGGATTGGCTTCAATTCCCCGCTCAGTGACAAGATAGCCCAAGAACTTCCCTCCCTTAGCTCTGTTGGAATGTATACTGAAAGCCTAAGCTTTGTAAACATTTATTATGAATAAAGAATCACATTTGGTCTAATTGTCTACATTTGTTTGTAGTTGTTCATTTAATTTATATTGTAGATAACATAGTATGTGGTGTCACATACAGAAGATGATGTTATCAGTACCTTATAAATTATAAACAGTAGCTCACGACCAAAATGAAAAAGGAACAAACCATTAGAAGGTCGTAGTGTAATTAGATATTAGTTTATCTTGACTATATAATTACACTAGTACACTCAGAGTGTATTGAGTAGGACCATTTGAAGTCGTTTCTTTTATACTGACTTTATAAAGGAACAAAGACCTCAGTTATTATGGAAGTGTGTGCTCTTAATCCTAATATAATAACAAGCACATATATTTGATATTTATTTCTTTAATTTATCAATGGGTGAGATTTAGTTCGTTGAATCAATAAACCCGATAAGTTGGGAAATGGTATTACTTATAGTGTGTGTTATTGATTATAGAAGGAAACTGTGTCCTAGAGATACTAGGTTGATAATGTCCTCAAGAGGAGCTCATAAAGATTGTCATGTTAAACCCTGCAGGTGGACTTAGTCCGACATGACAATAAGGTTGAGTGGTACTACTCTTGGACTTAGATATTAATTAAATGAGTTGTCAGTAACTCACTTAATTAGTGGGCATTCGATATCTTAAACACAGGAAGACTAACACACTCATAATCAGAAGGAGCCCAAAAATGTAATTTGGGATTGGTGCGGTAGTTCAATGATAGTTCTCTAGTGGAATGAATTATCATTGATAAAATTAAGTTGTGTGTTCGGGGCGAACACGGGATGCTTAATTTTATCGGGAGACCAAAACCAATTCCTCCTCTCGGTCCCTATCGTAGCCTCTTATTTATAGAGTTCTATACCCACCTATACCCACCTTCTATACCCACCAATAAGGGTCGGCTAGGGCCGGCCTAGGTTTAAAATTGGGTGGCCGGCCCTAGCTTGAACCCAAGCTAGTAGGGCCGGCCAAATAAAATTAAAAAGAAATTTAATTTTAATTTTTTATTATTATTTGGAAGATATATTTTAAAGAGAATTAAAATTAAAATATCTCTCTGGTAAAAGATCTACAAAAGATTAAAGAAAGAGATTAGATCTCTTTCCTTATTTGTAGATTGGAGAGATGTTTTATTTTTTCTTTAAAAATTATTCACATGTTGATAAAATTAAAATTATAGAAATTTCCTTTATCAACCATGAAGAGATTTTAAAGAGAAATTTTATTTTTAAAATTTCCGGAAACAAATTAGGAAGTTTTAATTGTTGATTAAAACTTGTCCTCTTTTGTTTCCAATGATGTGGCCGGCCATCTCAAGTTAATTGGGAAATTTTGTTTTATTTTTCTCAATTAATTCATGTCAAGAAAAATTAAGGAAATTTTATTGTAATTAAATTTCCTAATTTGCCTAGGCCAAGGAATATAAAAGAAGGGGTAGGGGTGCCTTCATGAGACACAACCTCTATTATTTTCTCTCCCTCTTTTGTTCCTTGGTGTGGCCGGCCATCCTCTCCCTCTCTTCCTCTTGTGGTGGCCGAACCTCTCTCCCTTCCTTGGAGCTCTTGTGGTGGCCGGATACTACTCGGAGAAGAAGAAGAAGAAGAAGGAGAGAAAGCTAGCATCTCTTGGAGCTTGGTTAGTATTTTGATTTTCTTCCTTGGTGAAGCTTCCTCTTTGTTGGCCGAACCTAGCTAGGAGGAGAAGAAGGTGATTGGTGGTTTCTCGTCTCGGAAGATCGTTGCCCACACAACGTCCGAGGTTAGAAGAGGAATACGGTAGAAGATCAAGAGGTTTTTCTACAAGGTATAACTAGTAATTTTTATTTCCGCATCATGCTAGTTATTTATGGAAATAATACCAAATACAAGAGGCTTACATTCTAGTATTTCGAATATGTTTTTCGATGTTGTGTTCTTTTGTTTTCTTTCTTTTCCTTGTGATTTGATTGTTCTCTTTGGTTAACCTAAAGTTATTTTAGGAAATTAAATATTAGCTTTCTATTAAAGGTTTTGTCTAGTCGGTGGTGGTTGCTCCCATATCCAAGAAGGCCATGTGCCTCGCCACGTCAGTACTGGGAACCTTTTATGGAAATTAATATTTAATGGAATTAATAACTTAAGGAGACTTGGGTCGAACGTGTTAAGTTCCGCAGGAGATCCAAGTCAAAACCTAAAAGAACAAATAGATTAAGTTTTGGATCAAACGTGTTAAGTTCCGCAGGCGATCCAAAATTTAATTTAAAAGAACACATGGTAGCTAGGAAAAGGTTCAGACCTTTGTACAAAATTTTTGTACAGTGGAACCTATAGGTTTTCCGAGTAGCAACCAACAAGCTCCAAAGAGGTACTTCAAAGGATTTAATTTCAACCCATACTGTCGCAAGGTGCCACAGGTCTCTTCTACATCAGATATTAGATTCGTGGCCAAGGGGGATTTGATAAGTATGTCGTCTACATATACCTCCACGTTGCGCCCGGCCTGCTTCCGGAAGATCTTGTCCATCATTCTCTGATATGTAGCTCCAGCATTCCTGAGCCCAAAAGGCATGACCGTGTAACAAAAAGTACCATCGGCCATGATGAAACTAACCTTTTCTTGATGTTCCGCGGCTAAGGGGATTTGATGATACCCCTGATAAGCATCCAGCATACAAATTCTTTCACAACCTACCGTTGAATCCACCAGCTAATCAATCTTGGGCAGAGTGTAGCAATCTTTAGGGTTGGCTTTATTGAGATCTCTGAAGTCTATGCAGACCCTCCATTTGTTGTTGGATTTTGCTACCAAGACTACATTGGAAAGCCAAGATGGAAATTGCAGTTCGCGAACATGTCCTGCTTTCCTGAGCTGATCCACTTCAGCTCTGATAATTTTATTTTGATCGGCCGAGAAATTCCTCTTCTTCTGCTTCACAGGTCGGGTGTCTGGTAGAAGATGCAACTTATGCTCAGCTACCTCCGGTCTGACTTCGGGTAATTCTTTAGTGGACCAGGCGAAGACATCCTTATTACGAGTCAGACAGTGAACCAATTCCTCTTTGAGCTCCGGAGGTAAGTCGCTCACCACACGGGTGAGGCTTTCTGGGTGTTCAAGGTAGAGTTGAACTTCTTCCCAGGGGATAGGTTCTTCGGCCAAAGGAAAGGGTTCTTCTTGGATAGCATGTACAGCTCCATCCTGAGTTCTCTGGGCTTTGCGAGCTTCTACCTTGACCATGTCAATGTAACACCTCCGAGAGACTCGCTATTCGCCCCTAACTTCTCCAACTTGATCACCGACCGAGAACTTGATCTTCTGATGAAATGTAGAAACGGCTGCCCTGAATTCATGCAAGGCCGGTCGGCCCAAAATGACATTGTAAGAGGAGGGCGAGTCCACTACAAGGAAAGTGCTCCTCCTGGTTCTGACCAATGGTTTGCTTCCCAAGGATATAGCTAATTTGATCTGGCCCATGAGCCTTACTTCATTGCCAGTGAAACTATATAGGGAGGTAGCCACTGGCGTCGATCTGCATTTCTTCGAAAGCTGACCAGAATAACACATTTACCGAGCTACCCATATCCATAAAGACTCTAGCCACACGACTGTTGGTTATGATGGCCTTGATGATGAGAGCGTCATCATGGGGCAGCTCCAGTCCTTCTAGGTCTTGTGGTCCAAAACTAATGACTGGGTCGGCAGCTTGCTCCCGGCTACACCCCACAGCATGAATCTCTAACCGGCGCTCATGGGATTTACGCGCCCGGCCTGAATCCCCATCAGTGGGACCTCCGGAGATCATGCCTATATCTCTTATTGCCGCGCTGCCCCGATTTTTTACCTCACGAGCTCCTTCTGGTTCTCCGACGCACCCTAGTGGTTGCATGCTCGGTCCCTCTTGCTCAATTCGGGGTCGGCCAACCAGCCCTGTCGCATTGCGCCGCTCCTCCATCATTCGCTGAACTTGAGGGGCCAACTCCGGTGGTGGTAAACCCATCTCAGTAGCTCGCCGGACATCCCGGGTGAATTGGTAGCAGTCATTGGTGGCGTGTGTGTGGGGTCGGTGGTACGTGCAATAGCGTGGTCCCCAAGGTCCAGGTTGGGGGACCTGCACTGCAGATACCCGTGGCACCGGTCGGGTATCCTGACCGAGGTGGAAAGTGTTGGATCGAGAAGCGTTAGAGGGCGGGTGAATAGTGCTCGTGGCTATTTCGTTCGTTTTGTAAAACTCGAGTTTAAAGCAACGGAAAATAACAGCACACAAAGACCCAAGTAGTTTTACTTGGTTCGAAGCCTTGGGCGACTCCTACTCCAAGGCCCTCGCTCGTTGAGTGATTACTATGGGCAATTCACTATTTCACGCAAAGAGATTACAAGTATATGTTACAATAAGTGCAATAACAATAAAAATATACCGACGACAATAGTGGGAATCTCGGAGCTTCGGGTCGTCGGTGACTTGCAACAACACTTCATGTAACAACCCAATTTTCCCTATTTCAAGTTCTAAAAGTCCATAAAAATATTTGGAAATACTTTTAAAATATTCTAGAGATTTTTAGGAATTTTTAGAGTATTTTTATGTAATTTTTGGAGGTCGTTTAGTAGGGTACAAAAAGAAAGAAGTTTTGATAAAAAAACGTTGAATGTGAGACTCGAACCCAAGACCATGACCCGAGTTGAATCTCAGCCGAACCCAGCCCAACCAACCGGTCTGTAGTTGTTTTGTTAATTATATATAGAATAAAATGTATATAAGGTAGAAGTTAGTAATAGAGAATACTCGGAAAAAAAAGGGGTTGCAGCGAGTTTTAAACCTGCGATCTGTGGCCCAAACAAAAGCAACCCAACCAGCTGAGCTACACGGTTTTATTAACCTAGTATGGAGAGAAATACATTTAAGCTATAGTTGGAACAGTAAAATAAATTGGAAATAAAAGGGGCGCGGCTGAGAATCGAAGCCCAAACCTGTGGCTTCGAGCAAAACTCAACGGACCAACTGCGCCAGCGGTCTTTGCTGATCAGATATGCAGCGACAAGTATATAAGGTAAAGTTAGAATGAAAATAACCTAAGGTATAAGATTTAAATCTGATTTCGAAAAACCTAAAATTTTCTCTCAAAATTCTTTTCCTCTTCTCCTTGCGTGCGACGGCGCCGCTTCTGCCGAGCGAAGGAAATACTTAGCTTCGTCTCCGGCGGCCGGCGAGGGTTTTTCCCGGTGAGATCTTCACAATCGCGAGTCCCCTTCATCGAGGAGAAGGTGTTGCCGCAAGGGATCACGGGAATCTTCACCTATCCGGAACCCTAGACTTCTCCTTTCCGGTTGTAAGTCCAAGATCGCTCGGTGAGTTGCTTCTCACCTGCAGTAGGAGTAGTTCCGATTCGTTTGGTGTTTTCTTGTTTGTTCGAGTTTTACTGGGAAGCATGATCAGGGATTTTGTTTTCTGCCGAGAGGGTTAAGGAAGATGAAGAGGTTTTTGTTTGGATTAGATTTTTGGATTTAGCTTATTCCTGATTTTGAGTTAACCTGTGAAGTTTGATGATTAAGGTTTGCTGCCGTGTACTTTAAAAAGCTTGACAAAATCCTTCTGTGAAACTTAATCTGTGAAGAGTCCTTCTGTTAGACTTAACAAAAGCTTAATACAAAATTATTGATCTCTAATCTATAAAGAACCATTTGTATTTGCCATGTGGTGTAGTTTTCTGTGGTTTCGGGTTGCTTGTAGTAGTTGCTGCTATGATCATTAAATCCGAATTTGCTAGGTTGATTATGGGATCATTTTATTGTTGAGTAAATCAGATTTGGGTTTGTGCCATGCAATGGGTGTAGATCACTCTTATTTGGGAGTGCTGTTGGTTTTCTTTTAATGGCTTGGTTTCCTTGCTTAAGTTTTGAACAACATTAGGATAGTTTGGAATTAAAAGAGTAGTTTAAGGAATTATTTTGCATTGATTTATGTTTTGGTTCCTTATATGTTCTAATGTTCATGCATCAATTTTTGATAGTAGCAGCATTCTTTTTAGTAGATAACAATATTAAAGCCTTAATCAGAGTTTAAAGAGGTTGATGAGACGGTGATACTGTGCTTAGAATGCTTATGTTTCTTTTACAAGTTTTATCAGTTTTGGGTTGGTTTTAATAAGCAATGAACATAAGATAGTTTGTTTAAATTTTGAGCATGTAGTTAGTTTTCTTTATTGCTGTTAGATTTAAGTTTGAACAACCCTTATAGTTAGCATTTCATATTTAGATTTCCTGATTTAGATTTCCTTGTTATGCTGCCATGAACCTCAATTTTAGGTTTTTCCTATGCTGTTTAGATTATTTCCTTGCTATTTAGTTTTCATTTGCTGTTAGTAAAGCATGAGAAATTTTTCATTTGCTAATAATTAAGCATGATCAGTTCCCTTTGCCATTAGATGTGCACGGTGATACTTTCTAGTCTCTTTTGCTATTTGAATATCTTGAGCATGCAATTATTAGTTTCTTTGCTTTTACCTAAGCATGAGTTTCTGTTTTTAAGAACTATAAGCAAGAAAGACTAAGGTTTAGACTTGATTTCAATTCCAGAATATTGAATATCAAAAGCGCACACAAGGTGTTTGCTTAAATGCCAAGTAAGGGCAAGTATAAAGAAGTTATAGTTAAAAAGAAAGTATTTTACTTTTAAAGGGCATGTACCGGACACAAGGTCCAAGGGATGGGCTCCAAGTTGCCCCTAGGCACAAGGCCTAGAAGTATCTTAGTAGTTTCGGGATTAGCTACCTCGATTCTTATTAAGAATGCGCGCAAAGTGGTACAATGCCGGGCCCAAAAGAAGTTTATTATTATTTTGAAGTATTAAAGTATAAGTTTTGAAACAAATGAAATGAGCTTCAAATCTGTCTAGAATTAGAAAGTTAGTTTTCTTGTTATTTGAAGCATGCAGTAGTAGTTTCAATTGTTTCCTTGCTACTAGATTATTCAGCCTGTTTAGCTTTACATGTTTAGTTTTACATGTTTAGTAGCTTTACATGTTTAGTATGCTTCTCTTATTGGTTTATGAGCATATTTAGCTATACAATGATTAGCATTTCAGTTAGCATGATTTCCTTTGCTATATATGAGAATGAGTAGTTTTATATGTTAGCATTCAGTTTTAGCATGTTTTTATTTATATACATGCATATCGAGTTTTTGTGAGTAGATAGCGCTCACTAAGCTTTATGCTTATAGACTGCACTTCCTCCTACTGCAGATAAAGGAAAGGAAAAGATTTAGCAAGGAAGGCGACAAGGTGGTGGTGATGAAGGTGTGTGATGGCTGGACTATGGGGAGATCAAGAGTTTGCTAAGGAATTATTAAGACATTTCTGTTTAGAGTTCTTTAGTTTTCTTTTAATGCTATTATGAGTCAATATTGTATTTAAGTTTATTCCGCGTTTGTAGTTGGGTTCTATTGATGGAGTGATATTGATGTTTGCTATTGATAGGGTAGTTTCTTTCTTTTATTTGTGATATTATACTGCGTGGTTGTGAAGATATATGTTCCAGCCGCCTGTGGCTGAGTATATTATGCTTGTATTATGGGAAATGGTCACCGGTACAGGGGAGACTCTGCCGAAATTTTTCGGTAGGGTTTTCCTAGAGATTTTTAATAAACCGATTAAGTAGAGTAGTAGATAAGTAACGGTCACTCTTAGAGAGTAGTAGTAGTAGTAAGAAGGGTGGTCGTTACAGTTGGTATCAGAGCAGTTCCCATTCTCCAGCATCACACACACATCAGCATCATCCTTGCCGTCTCCAAGTAAGAAAGTATTTGAAATTCTTTCTTTATTCTGCTTTCCTTATTATTAACTGCAGTATAGAGTATTTGTTTATAAGTGCTTAAGTAAGATAGAAGATTTAGTTTTCCTTTTCTTTTTTCATATATATGTATGATTAGAAGGGTTAGAGAGAGGATACCAAGTCTTTTTCCCTGCATAATTAGATGTCAAGAAGAGGACGTCCCTGTATCGTTTATACTGAGGACCAAGTTAAGGAGAACGAAGAGCCCAGAACCCCTGGGCCTATTCTCTCTGAAGTTGTTGCTCAACTTCAGAGACAAGTAGCGAGCAGCAGCAAGTGATTGCCAATCTAATGGCCAATCAGAAGTCAGCTCCTCCCACTCCCCCAACCATTAATGTGGAGACCCCAGTGGTGACTGAAGTCCCATCAGCTACCCTGGAAGTCGCCACAGCATCTAAAAGACAAGAAGCATATCTCATCCAGTGGCTGAAGCTGAAACCAGAAAGCTTCTCAGGAACAACTGAGCCCTGGGATGCCCAGGCTTGATTCAAGACATTTGAGAGCACAATGGAGCTTCTTGACTGACCAGAAGTCGAGAAGGTTGATACCATTAAGTGTGCCTCTTTCTGCCTATCTGGAGATGCTTGTATGTAGTGGGAGCGAGTTAAGAGTAAGTGAGCAGTCAACCAGATGAGCTGGGTTGACTTCGAGACAAGGTGACCTACCAGTAGAAGAAGCGGTTAAAAGATTTAACAGGCTAGCTCACCTTTGCTTAGAGTTAGTAAGTACAGTGAAAGAATGAGTCAGACTGATGCTCCTAATGCTGAGACCAGAAATAACACCTAATGTGAGTAGTGAAACTCACCGACCATAGATTGGCGAAGAGCTGGTCAGCAGGGCATTAGTGAGCACTGTCTGAACAGCAACAAGGCTCAACAAACGCAACATAAGCCAGTCAAGATAGAAGACAAGACAGTGGGGAAACCGAGAACCCAGTCAAGTAATCAGAATTGGAAGGACAAAGATAACAAGAAAGACCCCAAGCAGGAAGATGTTCGGGTAGTCTGTGAGTATCCAAAGGTATTTCCAGAAGGACTACCTGGACTACCTCCCAACAGAGAAGTGGAGTCAATTTCAAAAGCTCCGTACCGGATGTCTCCAGCAGAGCTAAAAGAGCCACAAGAACAATTTCAGGAGTTACTTGACAAGGGTTTCATCCGCCCTAGTCATTCACCCCGGGAAACTCCAGAGTTGTTCGTTAAGAAGAAAGACGGATCTATGCTAATGTGCATAGATTTTAGAGCGCTGAGCAAAGTAGTAGTTAGGGACAAGTACCCTCATTCCAGAATAGATGATCTATGTGATCAGCTAAAAAGGGCAATAGTGTTCTCAAAGATAGACCTGCGCTCTGGGTACCATCAGCTAAAAGTGAAGGAAAGAGACATACCCAGAACGACTTTCAGGACCAGATACGGACACTACGAGTTCGTAGTCATGCCTTTTGGTGTGACTAATGCACCTGCAGTTTTCATGGACCTGATGAACAGAGTGTTTAGATAATACCTTGACAAATTTATCATTGTGTTCATCGATGACATTCTAATCTATTCTAGAACCCCAGAGGAGCATGACACGCACTTGAGAATAGTCCTGCAGACCCTACAGCAGAAACATCTTTATGCTAAGTTCTCAAAGTGCGGATTCTGGTTAGATCAGGTGGCATTTCTAGGCCACGTAATTTCTAAAGAAAGTATTCAAGTGGATCCAGCCAAAATAGAAACAGTCAACAACTGGAGTAGACCCAAGAATGCCAGGGAGATCAGAAGCTTCCTTGGTTTAGCTGGGTACTACAGGAAATTCGTGGAAGACTTTTCCAGAATAGCCTCTCCACTTACAGCCCTCACCAGAAAGAACAAGAAGTTTGAATGGTCAGATAAATGTGAGCAGAGTTTCCAAGAGCTGAAAAAGAGACTGACGAGTGCTCTCATTCTGACTGTTCCAGAAAGTGATAAGAGTTTTGACATCTACAGTGATGCTTCCAAGATGGGCCTAGGAGCTGTACTCATGCAAGAAGGAAAAGTTATAGCTTATGATTCCAGGCAACTCAAAGACTACGAGAAGAACTATCCCACTCATGATCTTGAGCTGGCAGCTGTGGTCTCTGCACTAAAACTCTGGCGATATTATTTGTATGGTGTTCAGTGCAGGATCTTCACAGACCACTAGAGTCTTAAATACTTCTTCACTCAGAAGGACTTAAACATGAGACAGCGTAGGTGGCTAGAGTTGGTCAAAGAGTATGACTGTGAAATCCTCTACCACCCAGGTAAAGCTAATAAAGTGGCAGATGCACTAAGCAGAAAATCCAGTGCATCCCTGATGTCCCTGTCATCATTAGCCCTGCCACTACAGAAGGAGTTATCAGATTTCGGACTTGAAATTATTTATGGGCAATTCTCTGTATTGACTCTAGAGTCAACCCTGCTTGAGGATATACAGAAGAAGCAAAGTGAAGATCCTGATATCCAAAAGATCAAGCAAGGGATACAGAAAGAAGAAAATTTAGAGTTTCGAGTATCAGACAGTGGAATTCTTTATCAGGGGAGTCGCCTTTGTGTTCCCAATGATGAAGAGCTGAGAAAGAAAATTTTAGAGGAAGCTCATAGTACACCCTACTCCATGCATCCTAGTTCTACCAAGATGTATCAAGACGTGAAACAGAGATTCTGGTGGTCTGGACTCAAAAGAGATGTAGCTAAATATGTCAGTACCTGCCTGACATGTCAGAGGGTCAAAGCAAAACACCAGAGACCAAGAGGAGTTCTACAACCTCTTTCAATACCAGAGTGGAAGTGGGAAGACATATCCATGGACTTTATAACAGGTCTCCCAAGAACTACGAATGGATATGATGCAATATGGGTAATAGTGGATAGATTGACCAAGTCTGCCCATTTTCTAGTCATCAAGGTGTCCCACTCTATAGAGTAGTTGGCACAGTTGTATGTTAAAGAGGTGATCAGACTTCACGGAGTTCCTAAATCTATTGTGTCTGATAGAGATGGGCGCTTCACCTCTCACTTTTGGGAGTGTGTTCAGAATGCACTAGGCACCAAACTCAAGTTCAGCACAGCTTTCCATCCACAGACTGATGGACAGACAGAGCGAGTAAATCAGATTCTAGAAGATATGCTCAGAGCTAGTGCACTAGATTTCAAGGGAAGTTTGTGCAAGTACCTGTGCTTAGCTGAATTTGCCTACAACAATAGCTATCAGGCCACCATCAAAATGGCACCATATGAAGCGTTGTATGGCAGGAAGTGCAGATCACCCATTTTCTGGCAAGAAGGAGGTGAAAGAAGAGAAATGGAAGTGGAGCTGGACATTCAGACAGAACTGATGGATGAGACTACTCAGGCTATCCAGAAGATCAGACAGAGAATTGAGACTGCCCAGAGTAGACAGAAGAGTTATGCTGACACACGCCGTAGGCCACTTGAATTCCAAGTAGGGGATTTAGTCTTTCTCAAGGTCGCTCCTATGAAGGGAGTGATGAGATTTGGCAAGAAGGGCAAATTAAGTCCTCGCTATGTAGGACCTTACCTGATTACAGACAGGATTGGGAAGGTAGCTTACCAGCTGGACTTACCACAAGACATGTCAGCCATACACAATGTATTTCATGTCTCTATGCTAAAGAAGTGCATTCACGATCCTAGCCAAGTGATTCAGCCTCAGACAGTGCAGATCCAAGAGGATCTTAGCTACGAGAGCAGACCTACACAGATAGTGGACAGAGCGGTCAAGAGACTAAGAAATAAAGAAGTGTCACTAGTGAAAGTTATCTGGCAGAACCAGAAGCACGAGGAAGTCACTTGGGAGCGGGAGGACAGTATGAGACAAAAGTATCCAGAGCTATTCTAAGTTCGAGGACGAACTTTTTATAAGGTATGGGGAATTGTAACGACCCAATTTTCCCTATTTCAAGTTCTAAAAGTCCATAAAAATATTTGGAAATACTTTTAAAATATTCTAGAGATTTTTAGGAATTTTTAGAGTAGTTTTATGTAATTTTTGGAGGTCGTTTAGTAGGGTACAAAAAGAAAGAAGTTTTGATAAAAAAACGTTGAATGTGAGACTCGAACCCAAGACCTTGACCCGAACTGAATCTCAGCCGAACCCAGCCCAACCAACCGGTCTGTAGTTGTTTTGTTAATTATATATAGAATAAAATGTATATAAGGTAGAAGTTAGTAATAGAGAATACTCGGAAAAAAAAGGGGTTGCAGCGAGTTTTGAACCTGCGATCTGTGGCCCAAACAAAAGCAGCCCAACCAGCTGAGCTACACGGTTTTATTAACCTAGTATGGAGAGAAATACATTTAAGCTATAGTTGGAACAGTAAAATAAATTGGAAATAAAAGGGGCGCGGCTGAGAATCGAAGCCCAGACCTGTGGCTGTTGGTTGCTACTCGGAAAACCTAGAGGTTCCACTGTACAAAAATTTTGTACAAAGGTCTGAACCTTTTTCCTAGCTACCATGTGTTCTTTTAAATTAAATTTTGAATCGCCTGCGGAACTTAACACGTTTGATTCAAAACTTAATCTATTTGTTCTTTTAGGTTTTAACTTGGATCTCCTGCGGAACTTAACACGTTCGACCCAAGTCTCCTTAAGTTATTAATTCCATTAAATACTAATTTCCATAAAAGGTTCCCAGTACTGACGTGGCGAGGCACATGACCTTCTTGGATATGGGAGCAACCACCACCGACTAGACAAAACCTTTAATAGAAAGCTAATATTTAATTTCCTAAAATAACTTTAGGTTAACCAAAGAGAACAATCAAATCACAAGGAAAAGAAAGAAAACAAAAGAACACAACATTGAAAAACATATTCGAAATACTAGATCATAAGCCTCTTGTATTTGGTATTATTTCCATAAATAACTAGCATGATGCGGAAATAAAAATTACTAATTATACATTGTAAAAAAAACCTCTTGATCTTCTACCGTATTCCTCTTCTAACCTCGGACGTTGTGTGGGCAACGATCTACCAAGATGAGAAACCACCAACCACCTTCTTCTCCTCCAAGCAAGGTTCGGCCACAAAGGAAGAACTTTACCAAAGAAGAAAATCAAAATACTAACCAAGCTCCAAGAGATGCTAACTTTCTCTCCTTCTTCTTCTTCTTCTCCAAGTAGTATCCGGCCACCACAAGAACTCCAAGAGAGATGAAGTATTCGGCCACCAAAAGAGGAAGAGAGGGAGAGGGTAATGGCCGGCCACAACACCAAGGAAAAAGGGAGAGAAAACAATAGAGGTTGTCACATGAAGGCACCCCGCACCCTTATTTTATATTCCTTGGCCTTGGCAAACTAGGAAAGGTAATTACAATAAATTTCCCTTAATTTCCTTGACTTGATTTAATTGAGAGAAATAAAATAAAATTTCCCAAATCAATTTCAAGTGGTCGGCCACATCATTGGAAAACAAAGAGGACAAGTTTTAATCAACAATTAAAACTTCCTAATTTGTTTCCGAAAATTTTAAAAATAAAATTTCTCTTTAAAATCTCTTCATGGTTAATAAAAGGAAATATCTATAATTTTAATTTTATTAACATGTGAATAATTTTAAAGAGAAAATAAAACATCTCTCCAATCTACAAATAAGGAAAGAGATCTAATCTCTTTCTTTAATCTTTGTAAATCTTTTACAAGAGAGATATTTTAATTCTAATTCTCTTTAAATTATATCTTCCACATTATAATAAAAATTAAAATTAAATTTCTTTTTAATTTATTTTGGCCGGCCCTACTAGCTTGGGTTCAAGCTAGGCCGCCACCACTTAGGCCGGCCCTAGCTTGGTTCCCAAGCTAGCTTGGCCGGCCCCTTATTGGTGGGTATAGAAGGTGGGTATAGGTGGGTATAGAACTCTATAAATAAGAGGCTACGATAGGGACCGAGAGGAGGAATTGGTTTTGGTCTCCCGATAAAATTAAGCATCCCGTGTTCGCCCCGAACACACAACTTAATTTTATCAATGATAATTCATTCCACTAGAGAACTATCATTGAACTACCGCACCAATCCCAAATTACATTTTTGGGCTCCTTCTGATTATGAGTGTGTTAGTCTCCCTGTGTTTAAGATATCGAATGTCCACTAATTAAGTGAGTTACTGACAACTCATTTAATTAATATCTAAGTCCAAGAGTAGTACCACTCAACCTTATTGTCATGTCTGACTAAGTCCACCTGCAGGGTTTAACATGACAATCTTTATGAGCTCCTCTTGAGGACATTATCAACCTAGTATCTCTAGGACACAGTTTCCTTCTATAATCAACAACACACACTATAAGTAATACCATTTCCCAACTTGTCGGTTTTGTTGATTCAACGAACTAAATCTCACCCATTGATAAATTAAAGAAATAAATATCAAATATATGTGCTTGTTATTATATTAGGATTAAGAGCACACACTTCCATAATAACTGAGGTCTTTGTTCCTTTATAAAGTCAGTATAAAAGAAACGACCTCAAATGGTCCTACTCAATACACTCTGAGTGTACTAGTGTAATTATATAGTCAAGATAAACTAATACCTAATTACACTACGACCTTCTAATGGTTTGTTCCTTTTCCATTTTGGTCGTGAGCTACTGTTTATAATTTATAAGGTACTGATAACATCATCTTCTGTATGTGACACCACATACTATGTTATCTACAATATAAATTAAATGAACAACTACAAACAAATGTAGACAATTAGACCAAATGTGATTCTTTATTCATAATAAATGTTTACAAAGCTTAGGCTTTCAGTATACATTCCAACAGTGGCTTCGAGCAAAACTCAACGGACCAACTGCGCCAGCGGTCTTTGCTGATCAGATATGCAACGACAAGTATATAAGGTAAAGTTAGAATAAAAATAACCTAAGGTATAAGATTTAAATCTGATTTCGAAAAACCTAAAATTTTCTCTCAAAATTCTTTTCCTCTTCTCCTTGCGTGCGACGGCGCCGCTTCTGCCGAGCGAAGGAAATACGAAGCTTTAGCTTCGTCTCTGGCGGCCGGCGAGGGTTTTTCGAGGAGAAGGTGTTGCCGCAAGGGATCACGGGAATCTTCACCTATCCGGAACCCTAGACTTCTCCTTTCCGGTTGTAATTCCAAGATCGCTCGGTGAGTTGCTTCTCACCTGCAGTAGGAGTAGTTCCGATTCGTTTGGTGTTTTCTTGTTTGTTCGAGTTTTACTGGGAAGCATGATCAGGGATTTTGTTTTCTGCCGAGAGGGTTAAGGAAGATGAAGAGGTTTTTGTTTGGATTAGATTTTTGGATTTAGCTTATTCCTGATTTCGAGTTAACCTGTGAAGTTTGATGATTAAGGTTTGCTGCCGTGTACTTTAAAAAGCTTGACAAAATCCTTCTGTGAAACTTAATCTGTGAAGAGTCCTTCTGTTAGACTTAACAAAAGCTTAATACAAAATTATTGATCTCTAATCTATAAAGAACCATTTGTATTTGCCATGTGGTGTAGTTTTCTGTGGTTTCGGGTTGCTTGTAGTAGTTGCTGCTATGATCATTAAATCCGAATTTGCTAGGTTGATTATGGGATCATTTTATTGTTGAGTAAATCAGATTTGGGTTTGTGCCATGCAATGGGTGTAGATCACTCTTATTTGGGAGTGCTGTTGGTTTTCTTTTAATGGCTTGGTTTCCTTGCTTAAGTTTTGAACAACATTAGGATAGTTTGGAATTAAAAGAGTAGTTTAAGGAATTATTTTGCATTGATTTATGTTTTGGTTCCTTATATGTTCTAATGTTCATGCATCAATTTTTGATAGCAGCATTCTTTTTAGTAGATAACAATATTAAAGCCTTAATCAGAGTTTAAAGAGGTTGATGAGACGGTGATACTGTGCTCAGAATGCTTATGTTTCTTTTACAAGTTTTATCAGTTTTGGGTTGGTTTTAATAAGCAATGAACATAAGATAGTTTGTTTAAATTTTGAGCATGTAGTTAGTTTTCTTTATTGCTGTTAGATTTAAGTTTGAACAACCCTTATAGTTAGCATTTCAGATTTAGATTTCCTGATTTAGATTTCCTTGTTATGCTGCCATGAACCTCAATTTTAGGTTTTTCCTATGCTGTTTAGATTATTTCCTTGCTATTTAGTTTTCGTTTGCTGTTAGTAAAGCATGAGAAATTTTCCATTTGCTAATAATTAAGCATGATCAGTTCCCTTTGCCATTAGATGTGCACGATGATACTTTCTAGTCTCTTTTGCTATTTGAATATCTTGAGCATGCAATTATTAGTTTCTTTGCTTTTACCTAAGCATGAGTTTCTGTTTTTAAGAACTATAAGCAAGAAAGACTAAGGTTTAGACTTGATTTCAATTCCAGAATATTGAATATCAAAAGCGCACACAAGGTGTTTGCTTAAATGTCAAGTAAGGGCAAGTATAAAGAAGTTATAGTTAAAAAGAAAGTATTTTACTTTTAAAGGGCATGTACCGGACACAAGGTCCAAGGGATGGGCTCCAAGTTGCCCCTAGGCACAAGGCCTAGAAGTATCTTAGTAGTTTCGGGATTAGCTACCTCGATTCTTATTAAGAATGCGCGTAAAGTGGTACAATGTCGGGCCCAAAAGAAGTTTATTGTTATTTTGAAGTATTAAAGTATAAGTTTTGAAACAAATGAAATGAGCTTCAAATCTGTTTAGAATTAGAAAGTTAGTTTTCTTGTTATTTGAAGCATGCAGTAGTAGTTTCAATTGTTTCCTTGCTACTAGATTATTCAGCCTGTTTAGCTTTACATGTTTAGTTTTACATGTTTAGTAGCTTTACATGTTTAGTATGCTTCTCTTATTGGTTTATGAGCATATTTAGCTATACAATGATTAGCATTTCAGTTAGCATGATTTCCTTTGCTATATATGAGCATGAGTAGTTTTATATGTTAGCATTCAGTTTTAGCATGTTTTTATTTATATACATGCATATCGAGTTTTTGTGAGTAGATAGCGCTCACTAAGCTTTATGCTTATAGACTGCACTTCCTCCTACTGCAGATAAAGGAAAGGAAAAGATTTAGCAAGGAAGGCGACAAGGTGGTGGTGATGAAGGTGTGTGATGGCTGGACTATGGGGAGATCAAGAGTTTGCTAAGGAATTATTAAGACATTTCTGTTTAGAGTTCTTTAGTTTTCTTTTAATGCTATTATGAGTCAATATTGTATTTAAGTTTATTCCGCGTTTGTAGTTGGGTTCTATTGATGGAGTGATATTGATGTTTGCTATTGATAGGGTAGTTTCTTTCTTTTATTTGTGATATTATACTGCGTGGTTGTGAAGATATATGTTCCAGCCGCCTGTGGCTGAGTATATTATGCTTGTATTATGAGAAATGGTCACCGGTACAGGGGAGACTCTGCCGAAATTTTTCGGTAGGGTTTTCCTAGAGATTTTTAATAAACCGATTAAGTAGAGTAGTAGATAAGTAACGGTCACTCTTAGATAGTAGTAGTAGTAGTAAGAAGGGTGGTCGTTACACTTCAGGGCATCTTTTGAGCAATACGTTGATGAAAGATTGCGTTAGAACTTATAGCTCAAGCTGCTGCCCGAAGACCCCTTTTATACAGTGCTGGAGGCGCCTCCAGTCCCATCCAAGGCGCCTCCAACGAGCCGATTCAGCCACGTAGATTACTGCAGACTTCTTCTGTGCTTATCCTGCTCAAGGCGCCTTAATGACAGTCCAAGGCGCCTTTAATCCCAGCTCCAAGGCACCTTCAGCTCCTCTTCGCGGACTCCTATTTGGCTTGCACCCGAGGCGCCTCGAAGCCCCATGGAGGCGCCTCGGGCACTGTTGCATCCGAGGTCAAATGTGTTTCTTTGTTCCTGCAAAATGTGTTAGTTCCTAACATAAAATCCTGCAAAACAAAATTAGCACAGACATATTATAAGTGATATAATTGACAGTCATCGGACTATCCGGGTCTGACTTTAGATTTCCAACCGGAAACCCTAGGTCGACCCGACGCCTACTGTTCCCTCTACGGGGAACGCGTCCTCACCTACTCCACTCAGGAGATTTACCTGTTGCCAGTGTGATCCTCCAGATCGACTGGACTTTTGCTCAGCGTTCGAAGCTTCCGGACTTTCTGATAGACTTCCGCTTCCCGGCCCGTCCAGTCTTCCACCTGGTTCGCGACACCAGGACTTTCCACCTAGGGTTTCCCTCACCTAGGACTTTTGCCTTAAGCTCTTGACCCGCCAAGACTTTCCGCATAGGATTACCACCCCTAGGGTTTTCCACCTGCCTAACCACAGCTAGGACTTTTACCTAAGTACACTTAGGACTTTTCCTACAAGCTCATTCATACACATTAGATAACAATTAAACTTAACTTTGAATCCCTTTGCCATTACCAAAACTTGAGTTCGATCGTCGGATGCTTCCCGCACCAACAATCTCTCCCTTTTTGACTATGGCAATCGAAATGCAAAGTTAAGAAAAAAATGCAATAATAGATAAGCATAAATTTGCACAAGCATAATTAAAACACAAGCACATTAAAGCTCCCCCTTAATAGAACCTCCCCCTTAAAATAATTTCTTTTTATTTTAAATTTTCTTTAATTTCTTTTGAATTTCCTTATACTCTCCCCCTTTGTCATATATCAAAAATAAATAAGAGAGTAAAATTAGTATGGACATAAACACTTAGCTCTTTTAAAATAAGTTTTCTTATAAATGTTTAGCTAAGTTAAAAAATTTGCCATAAACTGGGAACCATAATTTTTTTTTCAAGGATTTTAAAATTTAAGTTTGAGAAACAAAGTTTAAATTTTTCAATTAATTTCCAAAGAACGCTTTTAAAAGATTTTTTAAATGATTTTTCAAAGCATTTTGAAAGATTTAATTGAAATTAAGTTTTAAAAGATTTTTAAAATGATTTTAAAATATTTTTCAAATAATTTTGAAATTAAGTTTTAAAAGATTTTTAAATTATTTTCAAATAATTTTGAAAATAAGTTCAAAAAGATTTTTAAAAAAATTTTGGAAAGTTTTTTAAATAATGTTTAAAAGAGTTATGAAAGTGATTTTTAAAAGATTTTTAAAGAATTTTGAAAAGTTTTTAAAATAATTTTGAAAAGAGTTTTGAAAATGATTTTTAAAAGATTTTAAAAGAATGTTGAAAAATAATTTTTTAAAATAATTTTTAAAAGAGTTTTGAAAATGATTTTTAAAAGGATTTTTTAAGAATTTTGAAAAGTTTTTAAAATAATTTTTAAAAGAATTTTGAAAATGATTTTCAAAACATTTTTAAATAATTTTAAAAAGTTTTTTAAATAATTTTTAAATGAATTTTGAAAATGATTTTAAAAAGATTTTTAAAGAATTTTAAAAAGTATTTTAAATAATTTTTAAAAGAGTTTTGAAAATGATTTTTAAAAGAATTTTGAAAAAAATTTTAAATAATTTTTAAAAGAGTTTTGAAAATGATTTAAAAGATTTTTAAAGAATTTTGAAAAGTTTTTTAAATAATTTTCAAAATAATTTTGAAAATGATTTTTAAAATATTTTTAAAGAATTTTAAAAAGTTTTTAAAATAATTTTTAAAAGAGTTTTGAAAATGATTTTTAAAACATTTTTAATGAATTTTGAAAAGTTTTTTAAATAACTTTTAAAATAGTTTTGAAAATGATTTTTAAAAGATTTATAAAAAATTTTGAAAAGTTTTTAAAATAATTTTTAAAAGAGTTTTGAAAATGATTTTTAAAAGATTTTTAAAGAATTTTGAAAAGTTTTTTAAATAATTTTTAAAATAATTTTGAAAATGATTTTTAAAAGATTTTTAAAGAAGTTTAAAAATTTTTTTAAATAATTTTTAAAAGAGTTTTGAAAATGATTTTTAAAAGAATTTTTAAAAGTTTTAAAAATAATTTTCAAAAGAGTTTTGAAAATGATTTTTAAAAGAATTTTGAAAAGTTTTTTAAATAATTTTTAAAAGAGTTTTGAAAATGATTTAAAAGATTTTTAAAGTATTTTGAATTTTTTTTTAAATAATTTTGAAAATGATTTTTTAAATGGATTTTTAAATAATTTTGAAAAGTTTTTTAAATAATTTTTAAAAGAGTTTTGAATATGATTTTTCAAGAATTTTGAAAAGTTTTTTCAATAATTTTTAAAAGAGCTTTGAAAATGATTTTTAAAATATTTTTCAAGAATTTTGAAAAGTTTTTTCAATAATTTTCAAAAGAGTTTTTAAAATGATTTTTAAAAGATTTTTAAAGAATTTTTAAAAGTTTTTTCAATAATTTTTAAAAGAGTTTTAAAAATGATTTTTAATAGATTTTTAAAGAATTTTGAAAAGTTTTTTAAATAAATTTAAAAGAATTTTAAAAATGATTTTTAAAGAATTTTAAAAAGTTTTTAAAATAATTTTTAAAAGAATTTTGAAAATGATTTTTAAAAGATTTTTAAAGAATTTTGAAAATTTTTTTAAATAATTTGTTAAATGATTTTTAAAAGATTTTTAAAGAATTTTAAAAAGTTTTTTAAATTATTTTTAAAAGAATTTTGAAAATGATTTTGAAAAGATTTTTAAAGAATTTTAAAAAGTTTTTTAAATAATTTTTAAAAGAGTTTTGAAAATGATTTTTAAAATAATTTTGAAAAGTTTTTTAGATAATTTTTAAAGGAGTTTTGAAAATGATTTAAAAGATTTTTAATGCATTTTGAAAAGTTTTTTTAAAAATTTTTAAAAGAATTTTGAAAATGATTTTTTAAATGGATTTTTAAAGAATTTTGAAAAGTTTTTAAAATAATTTTTAAAAGAGTTTTGAAAATGATTTTTAAAATATTTTTAAAGAAGTTTGGAAAGTTTTTTCAATAATTTTTAAAAGAGTTTTGAAAATGATTTTTAAAAGATTTTTAAAGAATGTTGAAATTTTTTTTCAATAATTTTTAAAAGAGTTTTGAAAATGATTTTTAAAAGATTTTTAATGAATTTTGAAAAGTTTTTTAAATAATTTTTAAAAGAGTTTTGAAAATGAGTTTTAAAATATTTTTAAAGAATTTTAAAAAAAAAATTAAATAATATTTAAAAGAGTTTTGAAATTGATTTTTAAAAGATTTTTAAAGAATTTTGAAAAGTTTTTAAAATTATTTTTAAATGAATTTTTAAAATGAAGGTTGATTGGGTTTAGTTGATTTTAATTAAATTTGCTTAAATTTTGAACACTTTGATCTTATTTGAACTTAGATCCATCACCCGATTCTAAATTATCAATCAGATAATCTTAAGTAATTTTGTGAGAAGATTATCTTTAATTTAGGTTATTTCTAAGGATTAATTTACATTTGAGTTAAACTTAGGTTTTCCAATTAGTCAATTAAGTATGTCTTTCCATGATTGATTCTCAGGTCAGGGCGAGGCTCTAGACCTTCTTGGGTATGAGATCATCCACCTTTTCTAGACAGAATCGCTCAAAGAAATATATATTTAATTTTCTTTTTGAAACTCCAAGATTTAACTAGCAAGTGTAAATTATGCCTAGATCCTTAAGCTATCCTAGCCTAAGCATGTATATTGCAAGGAAAATAAATAAACAAGTATCAATCAATTTTATCTATTTATTGAGATAGTTTTTCTATTTGCTCCCCCTGGATCATAGTCTCGATATGGTCTATCAAGGAAATGGATCTTATCCTTGGGGACCCAATAGTGACCAGGTCCAACTTGATTAACCAAGTTTGACTTGGGGACCCATGCTTGAATTATGTTTATATTATTTCTATTTACTAACGACAAATATGATTTATACTTTGTTTTGGTCTTAAATCCAAGTCCGAATTTGTTGTAAACGGCTCGCTGTTTTCCAAGAATCAGATCCAGATTCTTGGAACCCAAGGTGAACCGTTCCAACGTGTCCTTGAGTTCTTTAATTTGAGTTTTCAAATTGGAATTTTCTTCCTCAAGTTGTTGGACTTGAGTTGAACTTCCAATTTGAACTGACTCTGTTAAAGAACTCGAGTCAGTCACTCCCTTAAGGGCTGTTACCTCCTTTTGGAGCGACTTAACCTGGACGTTGGATTTAGCCAACTTTTTAAGCAAGTACGGAATTAAATTTTCCGAGTCATCTAAGTTAATACTAGACATTAAAGCACTTACTGTGGGTTTTGGTCCTTCAGAAACGGATGCGGATCCGTGGCTTCGCTCGGACTCGGTGTCTGATTCACTTTCGATTTCATCAAGGTTTACTTGTACTGGCAATGCGAGGAAGCCTGTCGATTCTTCTTCGTCGGATCCGGATTCATTTGAAGACTCAGACTATGTCTCCTTCAACATATGTTCCTCTGTCTTACTTGTACCTTCAACCATCGTAATACCTTCCTCGGCCGAAGTAGTATCATTCTGCTCATCTAATTCAAATAAATCATTTATTAACTTATGCTTACTTACTTGAGCGTCGAAAGTGCCCTCGTGTAGTTCAATCAACTTTTGCCACAACTCTTTTGCACTTGTGAAGGGGCCAATGCGGTTCAATTCTTCATTGGTTAGGCCACATTATAGCATGCAGGTCGCTTTGGCATCGGCTTCAACTTTTTTCATTGTGTTAGAATCCCAGTTGATGCATGAGATAAGTTTTCCGGTGTCATCACGTGGAAGTTCGAGTCTGGTCTGGATAATGATCCACATCTTGACTTGCGTCTTGAGGTGGTATTCCATCCGGTTCTTCCAATATCCAAAGTTCTCGCCAGAAAAGAGTGGCGGTCGGACGGTGCAAAATCCTTCTTGGAATGTCATTTTAAAAGAACCTTGCACACAAAAAATAGCAAAAATGTACTAGGACTTGATCCTGGATTAGCAGTGCGGTATGGAAGGATAGAAATAGAAATTCATGAATTTCAGAAAAAAAAAATAAAAAAAAATATTATTAAAAATTAAAAAATTATTATTTCAAATTTTTAAAATTGCGATATTTCGCTAATGCTGACTAATGGTGAAAAGATGAGAATGAGTTTTTTGAAAACAGTTGTTGGAGGGAAAAAATGAAAGGCGCAAGGCGCAAGGTTTTATTTTTACCCTATATGAACGAGAAAGCGACGAAAAAAAATGCTCGAACGGTAGTTGTACCAATTCAGAGCAACCCCGCTTCGATACCAATTGTTGGATCGAGAAGCGCTAGAGGGGGGGTGAATATCGCTCGTGGCTATTTCGTTCGTTTCGTAAAACTCGAGTTTAAAGCAACGGAAAATAACAGCACACAAAGACCCAAGTAGTTTTACTTGGTTCGAAGCCTTGGGCGACTCCTACTCCAAGGCCCTCGCTCGTTGAGCTATTACTGTGGGCAATTCACTATTTCGCGCAAAGAGATTACAAGTATATGTTACAATAAGTGCAATAACAATAAAAATATACCGACAACAATAATGGGAATCTCGGAGCTTCGGGTCGTCGGTGACTTGCAACAACACTTCAAGGCATCTTTTGAGCAATACGTTGATGAAAGATTGCATTAGAACTTATAGCTCAAGCTGCTACTCGAAGACCCCTTTTATACAGTGCTGGAGGCGCCTCCAGTGCCATCCAAGGCACCTCCAACGAGTCGATTCAGCCGCGTAGATTAGTGCAGACTTCTTCTGTGCTTATCCTGCTCAAGGCGCCTTAATGACAGTCCAAGGCGCCTTCAATCCCAGCTCCAAGGCGCCTCCGGATCCAACCAAGCGCCTTCAGCTCCTCTTCGCGGACTCCTATCTGGCTTGCACCCGAGGCGCCTCCAAGCCCCATGGAGGCGCCTCGGACACTGTTGCATCCGAGGTAAAATGTGCTTCTTTGTTCCTGCAAAATGTGTTAGTCCCAAACACAAAACCCTGCAAAACAAAGTTAGCACAGACATATTATAAGTGATATAATTAACAGTCATCGGACTGTCCGGGTCTGACTTCGGATTTCCAACCGGAAACCCTAGGTCGACCCGACGTCTACTGTTCCCTCTACGGGGAACGCGTCCTCACCTACTCCACTCAAGAGATTTACCTGCTGCCAGTGCGATCCTCTAGATCGACTGGACTTTTGCTCAGCGTTCGAAACTTCCAGACTTTCTGCTGGACTTCCGTTTCCCGGTCCGTCCAGTCTTCCACCTGGTTCGCGACACCAGGACTTTCCACCTAGGGTTACCCCCCCCCCCCCCCTAGGACTTTTGCCTGAAGCTCTCGATCCGCCAAAACTTTTCGCATAGGGTTACCACCCCCTATGACCTAGGGTTACCACCCCCTAGGGTTTTCCACCTGCCTAACCGCAGGTAGGACTTTTGCCTAAGTACACTTAGGACTTTTCCTACAAGCTCATTCATACACATTAGATAACAATTAAACTTAACGTTGAATCCCTTTGCCATTATCAAAACTTGAATTCGATCGTCGGATGCTTTTCGCACCAACAGAAAGTGGGTCGGGCATCCCGAGCACGTGGGAGAGGCTGAGCAGGCGGTGGAGGTACTCTTCTCTCTGGCCAGTTTATAGCGGAAGGTGGCTTGTCTGCCTTCTTTCGCGGCACCTGTGCTTCCTCCACATTGATATAGCTGGCCGCCTTCTCCAGCATCTCATCGAAATTCTTTACGGGATTCCTAATGAGATCCCTGAAGAATTCTCCTTCAGTCAACCCATGGGAGAAGGCGCTCATGAGTATTTCAGATGTAGCTGAAGGAACATCTTGAGCCACCTGATTGAAGCACTTAATATAGCTTTTCAATGGCTCCGCAGATCCCTACTTAAGGGCAAACAAGCAATGATCTGTCTTTTGATATTTCCTGCTACTGGCAAAGTGGCGCAGGAAGACATTCTTAAAGTCAGCAAAACAGGTGATGGACCCATGGGGTAGTCCATCGAACCATTTTTGGGCAGAACCTGATAAAGTATTCAGAAACACGTGACATTTAACTGCATCGCTATATTGATGTAACAAGGATGCGTTCCTGAATTTGCGAAGATGATCTTCAGGATCCTTACTACCATCATATTCCCCTATAGCAGGGGGGTGATACCCTTTAGGCAACTTTTCTTCTAAGATTTTGGAAGAAAAGGGTATTTTCTCTTCCTGCTCAGATCGATGTTCCTCGCGGGGAATGATAGATTTCCCTTTTTGGAGTCCCTAGGTAAAGAACTCTCGGTCACCGAAACTTGTGGCTGCTCTTTGCGGCTATAACACCTAGGGTCTGGCTGATAGTACCCCTGGCCTGGCTCTTTGTAAAACGCAGGAGGAAATTCCAACGGTTGTTTTCGCTTAGAGCCCCGATCCGAGGCGTGAGCAGGTTCTTTAGAGACATCCGGTAGCTTTTTTGGTCGGGAAGCAGTTGTTTGTTGTTGCTTTTCTGAGGCAGCCCTCTTCTTTGCCTCCTTGAAGAGCTCGTATTCTCCGGCGGTCATGGTCACATTGATTCGTCCCAAGTCCTCCATCGTCACGTTCCGGAACAGGCTGTAGTGTTCCCACAGACGGCGCCAAATTTGATCCCGTCCGGAATCTGAGTCGGATGAAGGTGGGTCTTGACGTACTGGAAGTTGACGGAAAATCACCGCGGAGTCTGATCTACCTGGCACCCCCTCGGAAAGGTTAGCACGGGCGGATGACGAAGGAAGATGACCAGGATGATGACAATACTGCTCTGCGCACACTCAGACGAGCCCACGAATCGTTAGAGACCATAAACCAAGGAAAAAGTCACCGGGTCAGGCCCTCCGACGCTCAAGTCAGGTATTTTTCCCCAGAAAACACAGAGAAAGGACGAAAAGTAAAGACTAGTGAGAAATGACGAGTGAGCGTACCTGCATAAGGGACAAAGCATCCCCTTTTATACTACAACGGATGTTTCTGGGGCCTGGCGAGTGTCAGGGAATGTCGGCTGTCAGACTTTGTCGGACGGTGAATGCCACGCGGCATCTCCTCATAGACTGTCTACGGAACCAAAGGGGTAATGAGCCCTGATTGTTAATATTTTCCCTGACATGCTGATTATTCTCTGGCAGACAATTACGATTCCCTGGCTTGCTTGTTTGTCCTGTAGTGCCTGGAACCTAGGTCTATATTCCGACCTGTTTCTGTCTGCTGTTATCCATAATTTATGCTTCTCGACTTGTGCGCCAGGTCTGTTTCCTGACCCGCATCTATCTGCTGCTATTCATGACTTGTACGTCCCGACTTGTACGCCCGGTATGTATCCCGACCTGCTTTGCTCCGCTGCTATCCATGACTTGCACGTTCCGACTTGTACGCCCGGTCTGTATCCCGACCTGCTTCGCTCTACTGCTATCCATGGCTTGTACGTTCCGACCTGTACGCCCGGTCTATATCCCAACCTGCTTCGCTCCGCTGCTATCCATGGCTTGTACGTTCCGACTTGTACGCTCGGTCTATATCCCGACCTGCTTCGCTCCGCTGCTATTCATGACTTGTACGTTCCGACCTGTACGCCCGGTCTGTATCCCGACCTGCTTTCGCTCCGTTGCTATCCACGGCTTGTACACTCCGACCTGTACGCCCGGTCTGTATCCCGACCTGCTTCGCTCTGCTGCAATTCATGGCTTGTACGTTCCGACCTGTACGCCCGATCTGTATCCCGACCTGATTCGCTCCGCTGCTATCCGTGTCTTGTACGTTCCGACCTGTACGCCCGGTCTATATCCCGACCTTCTGTGTTTCACCCGAGGCCTTTCCTTCTACGCCTTTATCCTGCCTGTGGGTCCACTCCTTAGCTGTACCTAGCCTGTGGGTCCAGTTTTCAGCTATATCCGGCCTGCGGGTCCCTTTCTTGATTGCTATCGAGGCTGGGTCAGGTCCAACTTGTAATCCTATCTTTTGACTGCCCCGTCAACTGAAACTTTGACTATAGTCACGCAAACTTGACTTCTGACTAGCCACGGAGGCTGAACTTCTGACCTCCACGTAAGCTTAACTTCTGACCAGCCACGGAGGTTGGACTTCTGACCTCCATGTAAATTTGACTTCTGACCCCTTTATAATCTTGATTCCTAGTCACATCATCCTACCGATCTCACGATAATACACCGTATCAACCATAAATAATACAATTCTGTAAGAGAGAATGACTTCTCCTTTATTATCCTCCGCATGCAATAGAAAAGAACTCTGCAGTTGTACTTCGACCAAGTAATCCAATCCTAAATAAACTATGTTCTCAATGATTTAAATCTGAAGCTTTTAGGAATCAAGATCCTTAATTAAATTGCCCTTGCGCACACCGCATTCTCCACAGCGCCGACCGCGACGGCGCCACCTCCGCCTTTGTCTGGCGCGTCGGCATCCGCCACCGCTCTTGACTATCGTGTATTGTACTGTATATAATATTGTGTTGCTTCCGCGGTCTCTACGTATGTATCTACGTGTGTATATATATTGGAGGAGAAGAACGTAGCGTAAGGGTGTCAGGGCCGGCTAAAAGCATATGCCATTAAAATCGATGCCAGTCCCTATTATATTGGGGCTATATATATATATATATATATAAATCAAATATAAATATTAATTTATACCTATATAAATTAAATATGAATATTAATTTAAAAGTGGATATTAAATATTTAAAATTATAACTAAAATAAATTTTAGTCAAGATTTATTTTCATCAGTAATTTTAATTTTTTTTACTAGTTAATTAAAATTTTTAATTTTTTTATAGATTAAATCTGGACCATTTTTATTTTTTTACTCGTAGTGGATTTAATTGATAATTTGAATTTTTTACTATTAAAATTAAATATGGTTGGTAATTTTTTATTTTTTTTATTAAAATTTAATTAGTAATTTTAAATTTTTTACTGTTAAAATTTTAATTTATTAATCAAAATTAGATTTTGTTAATAAATTATAAATATTTATTAATTATACTTAATTAATATTTTTTTTATAAAAATACTTTTCAAAGTTAAAAGCATATTTAATATTGTAATATTATTTCTTTCTTAAATTTTATTTTTCTTTCATTTTTTTAATAATTCACATTCTAGCTAAATATTTTTTGACTAAATAAATTTTATTAATAATTTATCAAAGTTAAAATTGATAAAAAGACGGTTTAGTTCACGAAGCTCCCATCAATACGGAATTTCCAGGAAGAGTATATTATAAGTAGTGACTATATCTAGTACTCAAGCTTATTTCCTCTAGATCACACAATAATTTCACCGCTATGTGAGACTTTCCTTCCTTTAAGTTAAAAATGATTGATATTTTTTTTAAAAAAAATTGTAATTAAAATGTATATTAATAGTATTACAATAATTTATTACTTGTTTATAAATTAGTTAATATAAAATATTTTTTATTTTTTAGGTTTTACATAAGATAAAGTTATTGATACGTGGCCTAGTAGGTCACTGCTTCCAATTGTATAAATAATCATTGGCAATATATGAAATTGTCCTTTTAAATTTTACTAATAAAATTAAATATCGACGCCCCAGGACATAGTTGAGTTGACTAATATGGGATAGATATTGTTACAATGAAAAAGGTGTCGAATCTCGGCAAAGCCAAGAAAAATGCTCTCCCCACAGTGACTAATTGTAGCTTCCCGATTTATCTCCTTACAACTAGTCGTAAGATCGGTTGTGTTGGGTTGTTAGGGTGGCAAATTCTACCTTTTACTATAACTAATAAAATTAAATATTTCTAATAATATTTATTTTAAAAAATATTAAAAAAATTTCCACCTAGGGCCTCAAGAATAGTTGAGACGACCATGAGGGTTTGTGTCGATGTGTTAGATTTTCTTAGAGGACACATGTAAAAGTTGGATTTTTTTTATAAGGAGTAATGTCATGCTATCCGACTCCTTATGTACTGATCTCGTCCGGAAGTTGAGTCGGATGAGATGAACTGATGAGGAGAGTAGGAGAGTTAACAGTGAGAGAATTGGGATTTGGGACCTGAAAATATGCCATAGGCTTTTGGCCTTGGAGTGGAAAGTGGAAGATGGTGGGAAATGGTACCCACGGACCTACACACACCACAGATAGCTCACACGGAGTCATTAGAGCTGGAACTAGGAAAGAGGCCCCTAACCAGATACTTTGACGCTCAAGTTAGAAAGAGGCCGAGCAAAAAGCGTATAAGAAAATAGAATGATAGTAAATGTGTGTGTGCGTGCATACATGGCCAATAGAGAGTACCTTCCCTTTTATACTACCTCTCATAACCTCTTCAATCATGAAACATCAGAGAATATCAGGTGTTAGGGTATGCTGGGTGATAGAGGATGTACAACGGACTCCGATTGGGTAGAGGAAGGTTCCACTTTATGTATGTGGTAGAGCATCAGAATATTCCCTGACGAATAGTCATTATTCTGCCACAAGTAGTTGTAATTATTTGACAATATTGTCCCCTAGTGAAAATATAACTGACACTAGGACCGACCATGAGTAAACTGGGAGATATGCTAATGAGAAGTGATCTGAGCCCTAGGAGGCCGACTAGGGCTGACCGGAAATAAATTGGGAGTTGTGCCCATGAAAATCTGAGCCCTTAGAAACCGGTCGACGTTGGGGCCAACCAAGAATAGACTGGGAGTTGTGCCATAAGAAGTGATCTGATCCCTAAGGGGCCGGTTGGCACGGGGACTGACCGTATCTTGACTTTAAATTGTCATATCATCTTGACCACTAACCTTATGCTATGATTGCACCCCCCCACTATATGTCATATCACAAGCCTCCCTTCAAAGTCTAGTTGAATGAGGCTTATGGCCGACCGACTAGACTCTAGTCTCACCACTATCCCATAGGTCCGATTCTATGACCGACCGACCATATGCTAGGATATCTGCTTCTAAAGAATGGGAAATTAAGTACCGAGAGACCCAATCAGTGATTTTATCCTATGGTCCTTATACTTGGAACCTCATCCCTAAAATGATAACCTGTGTTATGGAAGTTTGACCGAATTAACACTAAGAGTTGCCTTGCATATTTACTTTGCGTAGGAGGTAAGGACACTGAGCCCTATAAATTTGACAAGCATTATAACCGAGCGACTATATGAAGGAGGGCGCGCACATGAGCAGTGAAGACCCATAGGTTTGACTGACTATATACTGAGAGTCATACTATAGTAGTGGAAGACTGTTTGGTATACCCGTTTGGGTTTAAGGTCGTTTAGGTTTAATTTGCATATCTTAGCATTGAGCCCTCTAAGTTTGACCGGCTTTAAGACCGTCCGACCATATGCTAAGGTTGTGCTCTAAAAATGGGGAATTAGATCCCCGAGTCCAGTTGAATATAAGTTCGACTGACATTATGACAGACCAGATATATACTAGGTGCCTGCCTAGGAGTGGAGCACTAGGTCTATCGACTCCGATCGGCTCTTGACCGAGTCTGGTTATTCTTTTATTGAAGGTCTTAGCGCTAGACGGGGAGCAAAATCCTATTGATAGTGACACGTTGATTTCTATCTCTTATTGACTTTGACTACCATCCCATCAATTACTATCGTATTTTACCCAAGCCTATTCATAACATCCCGTATCAATCGAATTGGAAGTGTACCTGTTTTTTCACCAGTTTGGCTGAAAAAGAATAACTTAAACTCTGATTGCGACTTTAATAATATTTAACTTTAACTCGCTTCAAGTTGAATATTTTACAACTTTATATTTGTCTGCTATTTTTCACAATGTAAATTACCGTTTTGTATGCATTTCATCAACAATATAATTTTTGGTAAGTAAATCTCCTAGTATATGTAGTTGCTGCTGCATGGTTCATTGGATTCTTGAACGCCATTGTTCTGTGCAGAGTTTTTTCAAAAGAGATTATAATCTAACGGATCTATATCCGTGGGATCGATACTAGAAGGACTATTAATATAACGGATCTATATTTTTTTTTAAAGTGTCATGGGTGAATTGACAACTAGGTGTTCTATTCTTCAGTTTAGTGACAAAAATTAAAATGAAATTGAAATATTTCCATCCTAAAAACTCAAATCAATTGAAGAATTTTGACGATATGGAGCGACACCATCTCATGATCAAAACCGATTTGTTTATCGGATTCAATTAGGTCTCGGATAGCCTCAATTCACTTGTAATCATTTCGATTTAACCCAAACTCCAAACATTGCATAGGTTGGAGAACCATTGCATAGCTAGCAGGGCTTTATAATAGTTTGTTTTTGGTTTTTCCTTGGGTCACGTTTTATTCTTTGCTTCGCTGCCTTTCTTTTATTTTTTGTTTATAAATTTTGCTTTAATTATGCATTGGCTAAATAATTTTGTTCTCCTTTTCATTTTCTTCATTTTAATAACAATAAAATTTACTCTTGTTCTTTTCTTTACGCGTGCGTAAAGTGAACTTAGAATTAAAATACTATATTGCGTAGGGCTCAAAGTGCAATTCATATTTTGTATATTGAGGAATAAATAAAGTAATATATACACAATCATGTGTCATTCATAAAAGGATTTGGAAGAATAAAGCTCCCCAGTCACTTTGTTTAATTTAATATAAATCATTGTAATTTATGTTTTTAAGTGTTGCCATCGTACAAATTATGCTCAATCAACGTTTCTAAGTAAAACCAACAAGACTATGCAAGCTCAAAAATAGGATGTGAATTTTCAACCTAAATCATTCTCCATTATCATCATCTTTCTTCCTAATCGCCGACGGCCGGAGATTGGCAGAATGGCGACGATGATGGCTATGAAGGTTGTGGACTTCGCCTCTCAGTCCATCATGGAAAAGCTAGAGAGGATGCTAGTGGAAGAAGCCGCGTTGCTGGCCGGAGTAGAAGATGATGTCCGGGACATAGTCGCTGAGCTCAGAAGCATTACATCTTTCTTGACGGTCATGTCAACAAGGCGCAGTCTGGATGATCAAGTCCAGAACTGGGTGCAGGAAGTGAGGGAGGTGGCCTACGATGCCGAAGACTCGATCGATGAGTTCGAGTGCCGTCTCCGATCCACGCCCTACGACGAGCGCGGAGTCAAAGGTTTTTTCATGCGCTTCTGTCGCTGCTTAAAGTCATTGAAAGCTCGCCATGACATCGCTTCCGCGCTCAAGAAATTGAAGGTTGAAGTAGAAGAGATCAGAAAGCGGCACGATCGATATTCCCACCCAAACGAAGCTGCAAGCTCTGGCACCGCCACCAGCTTGGACATGGCCGACAGCTACTCCGATCCACGGATCATCGGTCATTTTGTAGAGGAAGCTCAACTCGTGGGCATCAATCAGAGTAGAGATACGCTCATCGAGTGGGTGATGGACGAGAATTGTCTCGAGTTCACATCGATTTCTCTAGTCGGATTCGGTGGTTTAGGAAAGACAACTTTGGCCAAGGCAATCTATGACGATCCTATTATTGTCGGAGGTCACTTCCAATCTCGGGCTTGGATCGCGGTGTCACAAAATTACAACATCAGAGAACTTCTCAAAAAGATAATTCGGCAAATTTCAGTCAAGGAACAACAAGTCCGAGATGTTCTAGGGTGCCAAGATGCCAGTTTGAACACAGAACAACTTCTGAACATGATGGACGAGTCACAATTGGTGCAGACAGTCAGAGGATGTCTCCATGGAAAGAGGTATTTGGCGGCTTTCGATGACGTCTGGAGCACTGAAGCATGGGAAAGCTTGAGCATTGCACTACCACAAGGTAAAGAAGGAAGCAGGGTGATAGTGACCAGCCGCAGTGAGGCAGTGGCAAATGCATGTTGTTCGCGTAATCGTCAATTTATATTTAAAATCTCGCCTTTATCACCTGAGCTATCTTGGGAGTTATTCTGTAGAAAAGTATTTGATGCACCTGACTATGGTTGTCCTCCGGAGCTTGAAAATGTCGGCAGAGAAATCGTGCAAAAGTGCGATGGACTGCCACTTGCGATTGTGACAGTAGGAGGTCTTCTGGCTTCCAAGCCGGATAAAATACTTGAGGAATGGAAAGACTTGCGCGACCATCTTGGCTTCGAGATAGAGAAGTCGAAGATCCATCGGATACTAGTTTTGAGTTACAATGACTTGCCTTACCATCTCAAGCCTTGCTTCTTGTTCTTAGGCATCTTCCCTGAGGATTATGAGATTCACCGGAAGCGCCTGACGAGACGGTGGATTGCCGAAGGGATTGTGAGTGGCGTAGGCGGCTTCCCCGCTGAGAAAGTCGCCGAGCGCTGCTTCAACCAATTGGTGAGTCGTAGTTTGATGCAGCCATCAAAATTCGACGATAATGGGACAGTGAAATCCTGCCGCGTCCATGACATGATGCTTGAGGTCATAATCTCGATATCGAGGAAGGAGAACTTTGTGGTGCTACTGAACGAGCGCCCACCGCGACATCAGAAGATAAGACGCTTATCGAGCCATGGAGGAAGCAGTGGGCTCGTGCCTGACACTGACCTGTCCCACCTTCGATCCTTCACCGCGTTCGGCAAGGATGTACCACTGAAGGATTACAGAAAGCAGAGGCTGTTGAGAGCAATTGACCTGGAAGGAATTTCGAACTTGTTTGATCTCCACCCCAGGAGCTTTTCCAAGTTGTTTCTCCTGAAGTACCTGTCTCTAAGAGACTCTCCTATATCGGCGTTGCCAGATTCAGTAGGCGATTTGCAAAATCTAGAGTTTTTAGATATGAGAGGAACTTATATTGAAGAACTACCCCATACCATCGCCAAACTCCAAAAACTCGTCTATCTACTCGGTGGTTTGAATCAGCAGCATCCTCCGGACATGTTCAAAATTCTACACTTTGTTACTTTGTTTAGGTTAAAGTTCCCGAAAGGAATAAGAGAATTGAAAAGACTTCGCAAATTGGGAATGACATTTGCTGATGATGAGCAGTTGCTGCAGGAGATCGGTGAGCTTGCCGAGCTCGAGAAGCTCGCCATCTGTTTCGGCGATGATGATCTAGTAAGCGGAGTGCTGGAGGGGATCAGCGCTCTGCTTTCGAAGCTCAGTGGCAGCCTTCGATCGCTAACAATTTTTCACGCTGCGTACGGCGATCTGAAAAGGGCACTCGACGAGGTAGCTTCGCCGCCATTGCTGCTCTGCAAGATCCAGATAGACGTCGTGCTCGGCGGATTGCCTGCCTGGTTTGCATCCCTGAAGCAGGTCGTCAAGATAACTCTGTTCAACACACGGCTGCAGCTCCAGGATCTGCAAGTCTTGAGAAATCTCCACGCTCTGGTCAAGCTGGTCCTAGGATGTGAGTCTTTCGACAATGATGATGAGGATTTGATCTTCGATCGGGGAGGGTTCACGCAACTCAAGTTGCTGGAAATTCAATCGCACTGTGTGAGTTTCGAAGAAGGTGCACTCCAAAACCTCGAAATCCTCAAACTGGCTGGTTATTTCCCTAATGAATACGGCGTGTATGGCATAGAACATCTGCATGGGCTCAGGGAGGTCCACGTTCATACTGGGAATGAAGATCTGGGAGAGATGGTCAAGAATATTGCAGTGTACCATGCAGCGCGTCCCAAATGTTTTGTAAAAATAGAGGAATCTCCTTCTGATATATGATTTCACGTGTTTACTCGGAGGAAACAGAGCTTTCTCAATAGATCAGGCAGGTGTGTACTGGTTCTTTGTTAATCTCTTCCATCGTGCATAATTCTCAAACTTGTTGTTCTGCTATTCAAATTGTGCTTTGTTATTCTCTTCCATGTTGCGTTGCTTGCTGGCGTTTGCATTTCTGAAGCAGTGTGTAATTTTCAAACATTTGTCTCTTAATAAATTCCTAGTCAAAATAAGCGTGGTTGTATTTGTATTCCATTGGTTTTATATACCATGCCTACTAATTAAGCTACTATCTTGAAACTAATACGAATGAATCTCATTCCTCTTTCTTTCTCTTCCAAAAAGAACGGTGTGAAGCTAAGGTCGTAGAACAAAAATAATTTAAATGAGAATGTGTTTGTGATCTCATATTAAAAATGTGATTGATTCTGTTTGAAAACGAAGAAGATAGAAACTGTAAACGTAGCTCTAAGGTTGATTGGATGAAAACTCCGCGTTATCATGCAAAACTAAGAGCGTTAGTAACGGACCAGGAAGGGGTTCCTAGTATTAGCTCTCCGACGCTTAAGTCAATCCTTGATTCAATGGAGAATAGTAGAAAAATTATAGCAACGAGCGTGTTGAATAGTAAAATATCGCATACCTTAGCTTATGGATGAAGACCCCCTTATATAGTGCCAGTATATCATTTGTGCATGCATCCCAAAATTGCAACAAGTTTGGCGACAAAAAAAAAATCAACCCAAATTAGAAACAAAATCTGCAACAAAAGATTTTTGTTGCAAATTCCCAACGAAAAAATTTTCGTCTCAAAATTCGTCCCAGATTCTGGGACGAATTCTAGATTCGCCCCAGATTCTAGAATGAATAAAGAATTCATCCCAAAATCTGGGACGAATTCTGTATTCGTCCCCAATTCTGGGACAAAATTTGGATTCGTCCCCAATTTTAGGACGAATTTAGAATTCGTCCCAAATTCTGGGACAAATTCAGGATTCGTCCCAGAATCAATTTTTTTTAAAAAAAAAGAAAAATTAATCGGAAGCCATAAATATACCTAGAGACATCAGAATATCATGATACAAGTTTTTATGTGTTCTTATCATTCTCCTGATCGTAAAAAAATCTGCATCCATAATTTTGACCGAATATATTAAGTGTAGTGTTTTTTTTTAACTTTCAATTATGCGAAATTCGGGTTAAAAAATCATGAAACTAAATATACTAGGTTAAAATTATGGATAAAGATATTTTTAAGATCACTCGAAAATTAGGAATCTATAGAAACTTGTTTCATGAAATTCCGACATTCCTAGCTCAATTTTTAGGCCCTCCGAATGTATTTTATTTTTTTTAATTTTATTAAATCTGGGATGAATTTCTGGATTCGTCCCAAAATCTGGGACGAATCCAGGAATTCATCACCAAATATGGGACGAATCCAAGATTCGTCCCAGATTTAAAAGAAATTAAAAAAAAAAAAAGAAAAATCATTCGGAGGACCTAAAAATTGAACTAGAGATGCCAGAAATTCATAAAATAAGTTTCTATGGATTCCTAATTTTATCCTCATCATCAAAATATCATAATTCTGATTTTTAACCTAATATATTTAGTTTAGTGATTTTTTAACCCTAAATTAGGTCATATTTGTGTTAAAAAAATCATGAAACTAAATATGTTTGGTTAAAAATTAGGATTAGTTTAGTGAAATGATCACTAAAAAATTAGGAATTTATAGAAACTTGTTTCAACAAATTTTGACATTCCTACGTCAATTTTTAGGTCATCCGAATGTTTTTTTTATTTTTTTTTTAATCTGGGACGAATTTCTGGATTTGTCCCAAAATCTGGGGTGAATCCAAGATTCGTCCCAGATTTTAAAAAAAAATATTAGGAAAAAAGGAAAATCATTTAGAGGGCTTAAAAATTGACCTAGAGATGTCGGAAATTCATGAAATAAGTTTTTATGGATTTCTAATTTTATCCACATCATAAAAATATCCTAATTCTGATTTTTAACATAATATATTTAGTTTAGTGCTTTTTTAACCCCAAATTAAGTCATATTCATGTTAAAAAAATCATGAAACTAAATATGTTTGGTTAAAAATCAGGATTAGTTTAGTGAAATGATCACTAGAAATTTAGGAATCCATAAAAATTTGTTTCATGAAATTCTAACATCCCTAGGTCAATTTTTAGGTCCTTCGAATGTTTTTTATTTTTTTAAATTTTTTTTAAATCTGGGATGAATTTCTGGATTCGTCCCAAAATCTAGGATGAATCCAAGAATTCGTCCCCAAATCTAGGACAAATCCAAGATTCGTCCAAGATTTTAAAAAGTAAATTAAAAAAAAAAGGAATATCATTCGGAGGGCCTAAAAATTGACCTACAGATGTCGAAAATTCATGAAATAAGTTTATATGGATTCCTAATTTTATCCTCATCATAAAAATATCCTAATTCCAATTTTTAACATAAGATATTTAGTTTAGTGATTTTTTAACCCCAAATTAGGTCATATTCGTGTTAAAAAAATCAAGAAACTATATACGTTTGGTTAAAAATTAGGATTAGTTTAGTGAAATGATCACTAGAAAATTAGGAATCTATAGAAATTTGTTTCATCAAATTCTGACTTCTCTAGGTCAATTTTTTGGGCCTCCGAATATTTTTTTATTTTTTTAAATCTGGGATGAATTTCTGGATTCATCCCAAAATCTGAGACGAATCCAAGATTCGTTCCAGATTTAAAAAAAAATTAAAAAAAAAAGAAAAATCATTCGGAGGGCCTAAAAATTTACGTAGAGATGTCGGAAATTAATGAAATAAGTTTCTATGGATTTCTAATTTTATCCTCATCATAAAAATATCCTAATTCCGATTTTTAACCGAATATATTTAGTTTAGTGATTTTTTAACCCCAAATTAGGTCATATTCGTGTTAAAAAAATCATGAAACTAAATATGTTTGGTTAAAAATTAGAATTAGTTTAGTGAGATGATAACTAGAAAATTAGGAATCCATAGAAACTTGTTTCATGAACTTCTGACATCCCTACGTCAATTTTTAGGCCCTTCGAATATTTTTTATTTTTTATTTTTTTTAAATCTGGGACGAATTTCTGGATTCATCCCAAAATCTGGGACAAATCCAGGAATTCGTCCCCAAATTTGGGACGAATCCAAGATTCATCCCAGATTTAAAAAAAAAAATTAAAAAAAAGAAAAATCATTCGGAGGGCCTAAAATTTGACCTAAAGATGTTGAAAATTCATGAAATAAGTTTCTATGGATTCCAAATTCTATCATCATCATAAAAATATCCTAATTCTAATTTTTAACCTAATATATTCAGTTTAGTGATTTTTTAACCCCAAATTAGGTTATATTCGTGTTTAAAAAAATCACGAAACTAGAGATGTTTGGTTAAAAATCGGGATTAGAATATTTTTATGATCACTAGAAAATTAGAAATCCATACAAACTTTTTTCATGAAATTCCGACATCCCTAGGTCAATTTTTTGTTCCTCCTAATGTGACCTAATTCATGTTTAAAAATCACTACACTCTATATATTAGGTTAAAATTCTGGATTATGATATTTTTGTGATGACGAGAAAAATACGTATGCATAGAAACTTTTTTCATGAAATTTTGATATCTCTATTTCCATATTTAGTGAAACATAGATAGTTTACTATTAATTAATTGTGCTAACATTCAGCGCAAGTTTGAATATGTGCCTAAAACTTAAAATATATCCCTACTGGTGTCAGAAATTAATGAAACAAGAGTTTATGAGTGTTGTATCATTCTCCTGATCGTAAAAAAATCCGCATCCATAATTTTGACCAAATATATTGAGTGTAGTGATTTTTTTAACCTTCAATTAGGTGTAATTTGGGTTAAAAAATCATGACACTAAATATATTAGGTTAAAAATATGGATAAAGATATTTTTAAGATCACTCAAAAATTAGGAATCCATAGAAACTTGTTTCATGAAATTCCGAGATCCCTAGATCAATTTTTAGGTCTTCCGAATGTTTTTTATTTTTTTAATTTTTTAAATCTGGGATGAATTTATGGATTCGTCCTAAAATCTAGGGCGAATCTAGGAATTCATCCACAAATTTGGGACGAATCCAAGATTCGTCATAGATTTAAAAAAAAAAATTTAAAAAAATCATTCGGAGGGGTTAAAAATTAACCTAGAAATGTCAGAAATTCATGAAATAAGTTTCTATGGATTTCTAATTCTATTCTCATTATAAAAATATCCTAATTCTGATTTTTAACCTAATATATTTAGTTTAGTGATTTTTAACCCCAAATTAAGTCATATTCATGTTAAAAAAATCATGAAACTAAATATGTTTGGTTAAAAATCATGATTAGGATATTTTTATGATCATTAGAAAATTAGGAATCCTTAAAACTTATTTCATGAAATTCTGAGATCCCTAAGTCAATTTTTAGGTCCTCCGAATGTTTTTTTATTTATTATTTATTTTTTTTTAAATCTGGGACGAATTTCTAGATTCGTCCCAAAATCTGAGACGAATCCAAAAATTCGTCCCCAAATCTGGGACGAATCCAATATTTGTCCACGATTTTAAAAAAATTTGAAAAAAAAGAAAAATCATTCGAAGGGGCTAAAAATTGACCTAGAGATGTCAGAAATTCATGAAATAAGTTTTTATGGATTCCTAATTTTATCCTCATCATAAAAATATCCTAATTCCAATTTTTAACCTAATATATTTAGTTTAGTGATTTTTAACCCCAAATTAAGTCATATTCATGTTAAAAAAATCACGAAACTAAATATGTTTGGTTAAAAATTAGGATTAGGATATTTTTATGATCACTAGAAAATTATAAATCTATAGAAACTTGTTTCATGAAATTCCGAGATCCCTAGGCTAATTTTTAGATCCTCCGAATGTTTTTTATTTTTTTAATTTTTTTTAAATCTGGGACGGATTTCTGGATTCATCCCAAAATCTGGGATGAATCCAAGAATTCGTCCCTAAATCTGGGAAAAATCCAAGATTCGTCCCAGATTTAAAAAAAATAAAAAAAAAAAGAAAATCCATTCAAAGGGGCTAAAAATTGACCTAGAGATGTTGGAAATTCATGAAATAAGTTTCTATGGATTCCTAATTTTATCCTCATCATAAAAATATCCTAATTCTGATTTTCAACCTAATATATTTAGTTTAGTGATTTTTTAACCCTAAATTACGTAACGACCCAATTTTTCCTATTTCGAGTTCTAAATGTCCTTAAAAATATTTGGAAATGCTTTTAAAATATTTTAGAGATTTTTAGAAATTTTTAGAGTATTTTATGTAATTTTTGGAGGTCGTTTGGTATTTTTACTAAACGAAGGAAGTTTCGACAGAAAAATATTTAAGTCAAGATTCAAACCGTGGACCTCGGACCTGAACCGAGCCTTAACCAAATCTAGCCGACCAACTGTTCTGCAAATGTTTTGTGAATAAATATGGAACGAAATACATTTAAGCAGTAGTTAGGAACATTTAAAATAAAAGGGGAATAAAAGGCTTGGCTGAGGGTTCGAAACTGTGACCAAGGATATCGGCAAAAACGTAGTCAATCAAGTGTGCCGGCGGGCGATGTTAATTAAGGAAAGAGTGAATAATATTTAAGGTATAGTAATTAATAAAAAACCCTAGTTATAAGAAAAGGGTTTAGGTTTTTCTCCCGACCCGAAGCCCTCTTCTCCTCTCTTCCCGTGCGACGGCGCCGATCCTGCCGAGTGAAGAAAAACGAAGCCTAGCTTCGACTCCGGCGGCCGGCGAGCACCCTCCTCTGCGGGTTCTTCATAGATCCGAGCTCCTCTCGGCAAGGTGACCGCATGGGCACAAGAAGAGGCCGAAAGCTTGCAAGTCTCCGAACCCTAGAGCCTTTTTCCTCCTTCGGTTGTAAGTCCAAGCAAACCGCTGTAAGTACTACTCACCTGTGGTAGGAGTTGCTCCGAACTTTCGGTTTTCATTTCCTTGCTTTTAGATTTTTCTGTGCCGAGTAGAACTAATGTGCTAGGGCTTCTCTTTCCAGGTTCTGTTTATCTAGCCGAATTGCTAAGGTTATGTTTGCTATGCCGAATTTAATGTGCTAGGGATATAGTTTCTCTTGTTTGGATCATGTGTGCAGAATTTAGGGATTAAGGGAAACTTCCGAGATTTGTTTTCCTCTTGTTGTATCTACCGTGGCATGTTTCAAAGAACTTGGTTTGATTCAAAGTCCGAACCCAAGGATTATACAGAATAGGCACAGCATGATTCAAGTAGTTGGTTTTTTTTAGTGTGGATGTTCCCTTGATAGTTTTGAGCATGAAAAGGGGCCTTAGTTCATGGGTGTAGTTTAGATTCCCTTTGGGATTTTGCTTACTTTCACAGCATGTTTATGTACTTGACTTTCACTATGTTCGGTAAGAAATTGGAGGTGCCTTATTTCCACGAGCCTCTTAAAGCATGCCACCGTAAGTTCTTTGCTGATGAACTGTTTCATCTTTGACATTATAGTTTTGAGTTCTTGCTGTTTCCCAGGAGCATGAGTAGCTTTTAGCTGATTTCGTGATTTCTATACACATGCAATTTTGAGAATTTCTGATACTTGCTGATTATGGTAGTATAAACATGGATGAATATGTGCTGTAGGTTTTAAAGGTGTTCCATGAAGCATGGAAACTTAATAGCATGAGTAGGCAGTTTAGATATTTCTGTTGTAGTTTCAGAATGTAATTTTGTAATCTTCCTGTTACTACTGTAAGCAAAATAACATACATACCGTGAACAGCAGTTTAGTTTTTTTTTTCTTGCTAACTTTATGTTAGCATATCAGTTTAGTTTTTGGTGCTATTTCTTGAGATGAACAACCATGTATTTTAGTGGAATGATTATGTGCCCTATTAAACCTTTTTAGAGGATTATGAGAAGTTATGAGTAGAGAAAAGACCAAGGTCTAATTAGAAAAGATAACAAGTAATTTAAAGTAAGAGGCTAGTACTCGACTTCCAAGGTTGTCGTTAAATGAATCCAGGTGACCAATTCCAAGGTCTTGGCCCTGGTAAGACCGAGGTCTTTACCCTCATAGGACTGGAGTCTCGCTACCTCAGTCACTATTAGAGAGCACGCATAAGATGATACTGAGCCTGGGCCCAAGAAAGAGAAGAAGAAAGTTAAATATTAATTTCAAGTATAAGGCAATAAGTAAATGAAACAAGTATCACCTATGTTTAGAACCAGTAAAGTTTAGCTCTTATAATGCTAAGCTTACAGTATTAGTTTTCATTTGCTTCCTTATGAGTTTATTGAGCATGATTAGCTTTATTTCCAGTATGCAGATTTATTCTTATATCATGAGTATGCAGATTTATTCTTATATCATGAGTATGCAGATTTATTCTTATATCATGAGTATGCAGATTATTTTAGTGCTTTGCTATAGATGAGCATGTGTAGCTTTTCTTTTTAGCACTTCAGTTTTAGCATCCTTTGTATCTTATGCACTTTCGAGTTTTTGTGAGATAGTTTAGTACTTACTAAGCGTTTCGCTTATAGATTTATTTTCCTCCTACTGCAGATAAAGGAAAAGTTAAAGTGTAAAGAGGAAGGTGACAAGGAGGATGTCTGATGGAGGTGTGTGATGCTAGGACTATGGAGAGATCTGGGGATTTGCCAAGAGTTTATTAAGACTGTTTCCGTTAAATTGTTTAAAGAATTTAGAACTTGTACATGCTACTCTATGGATTGTTTTTTTCGTGTTTTGTGAAAGTTGATCATTTTTATTATATATGAACTGCATGGGTGTTTGATATATGTTCCAGCCACCTGTGGCTGTGTATACTGTGTATGTATTGATGTTTATGGTCACCGGTACAGGGGAGACTCTGCCGAAATTTTTTAGTAGGGATTCCTCATGGTTTCGATCACACCGGTTAAGTAGAGTTAATAGTTAAGTAACGGTTACCTTAGAGAGTAGTAGAGTTGTAAGAAGGGTGGTCGTTACAAATTAGGTCATATTCGTGTTAAAAAAATGATGAAACTAAATATGTTTGGTTAAAAGTTAGGATTAATTTAGCGAAATGATCACTAGAAAATTAGGAATCCATAAAAACTTGTTTTATGAAATTTTGACATCCCTAGGTCAATTTTTAGGTCCTCCGAATGTTTTTTATTTTTTTTTATTTTTTAAAATCTAGGATAAATTTCTGGATTCGTCCCAAAATCTGGGCTGAATCTAGGAATTTATCCCCAAATCTGGGACGAATCCAGGAATTCGTCCCCAAATCTGGGACGCCCAGATTTAAAAAATAATTAAAAAAAAAAAATCATTCGAAGGGACTAAAAATTGACCTAGAGATGTCAAAAATTCATGAAATAAGTTTCTATGGATTCCTAATTTTATACTCATCATAAAAATATCCTAATTCCATTTTTAACATAATATATTTAGTGATTCGGTGGTAAGGACGGGGGACCCTCGTTGGCGAAAGGTCAACGACACGTGGAGGTCAAAGGTCAAGAGATTCAACCCTGAGACCCGATCGACCGGACTGAGAGGGCCGACCGGTCGGGAATCCCCCGAGCCGAATGAAAGACAACCCGACTAGGGGTTGGGTTTCCGATGCTCAAGGTAAAAAGGTTTCAGGGCCGAGCGGGCTGTCCGTTCGGCCGGGGCACAAGGCAACAAGGACAGGAAGGAGCAATCTCATCCGAGCATACGACCGGGAGTCCTCCCAGTCGGACCGATACCTACAACCGGGACTGAAGTGATATGCTTACCGAGCGGCCGAACCGCTCGGCCCTGGAATAGACAGGAGGCGTAAGAGGACAAAGGAGACAAGGGATAACATCATCCTCGAGACATCTGCCGCCGACAGGCAGCAGGGTTGGCGGCCAAGCCGTACACAGGATCATACGGTGGAAGCTTCCACCGTCATATACGGGATATGCTCGGACGATTGCGGAATGGCATCAGAGGTACTTTTCTGACATGGGCTCGTTAAGGTAAGTTTGGGGAAGCGTGCACGCGTCAAGAAGCGTGCCCGCACCTCCCCGGGGTCCTATATAAGGACCCCCAGACGTCGACGAAGGTATGCGCAATCCTCACTGTAGCCACAGTTACGTTGCCTCTCTCATTCTTCGTTGCCTGACTTGAGCGTCGGAGGGTCGTCGCCGGGAAACCCCTCCCGGCTAGGCTTTTTTGCAGGTTCGCCAGAAATCTACGCCACTAGTCGGATCAGCAGCGGAGAGTGCCATGTCCCCAGCGTCCGTCGACTCAGCGCTCGGACAGGATCATTTAGTTTAGTGATTTTTTAACCCAAAATTAGGTCATATTCGTGTTAAAAAAATCATGAAACTATATATGTTTGGTTAAAAATCTGGATTAGTTTAGTGAAATGATCATTAGAAAATTAGAAATCTATAGAAATTTGTTTCATCAAATTCTGACTTCCCTAGGTCAATTTTTTTTGTCCTCCGAATGTTTTTTATTTTTTATTTTATTTTTTTAAATCTGAGACGAATTTCTGGATTCATCCCAAAATCTAGGACGAATCCAAGAATTCGCCCCCAAATCTGGGACGAATCCAAGATTCCTCCCAGATTTAAATAAAAAAAGAAAAATCATTCGAAGGCGCTAAAAATTGACCTAGAGATGTAGGAAATTCATGAAATAAGTTTTTATGGATTTCTAATTTTATCCTCATCATAAAAATATCCTAATTCCGATTTTTAACCTAATATATTTAGTTTAGTGATTTTTAACCACAAATTAAGTCATATTCGTGTTAAAAAATTCATGAATCTAAATATGTTTGGTTAAAAATCAGGATTAGTTTAGTGAAATGATCACTAGAAAATTAGGAATCCATAGAAACTTATTTCATCAAATTCTGACATCCCTAGGTCAATTTTTAGGTCCTCTGAATGTTTTTTTTTATTTTTTTTTAAATCTAGGACGGATCCAAGATTCATCCCAGATTTAAAAAAAAAAATCATTCAGAGGGCCTAATAATTGATCTAGAGATGTCGAAAATTCATGAAATAAGTTTCTATGGATTCCTAATTTTATCCTCATCATAAAAATATCCTAATTCTGATTTTTAACCTAATATATTTAGTTTAGTGATTTTTTAACCCCAAATTAGGTCATATTCATGTAAAAAAAATCATGAAACTAAATATTTTGGTTAAAAATCAGGATTAGTTTAGTGAAATGATCACTAGAATATTAGGAATCTATAGAAACTTGTTTCATGAATTTCTAACATCCCTAGGTCAATTTTTTAGGTCCTCCGAATGTTTTTTTTTTAAAATCTGGGACGAATTCAAAATTCATCCCAGATTTTGGGACGAATATTTGTTTCGTTCCAAATTCTGGGATGAATCCTTGATTCGTCCCAAAAATTAGGAACAAAATTGGGGACAAATTTATTTTGTTTCTAAAATACCCTAAATTCTCCCACCTAGGTCATTTTTCTTGCCCGATCTTGGTCTCAGCAGCTGCAGTATCATCTTCACTGGCGGTGTTATGGCGTAGGTATCCCCTCTCCCCTCACCCCTCACCCCTCTGCTCTCTCCCCTCTACTGGCGATGCGCGGTGGTTGCGTCTGGCCGCGCGCGGTGGCCGCGTCTGGCCGCGCGCAGCCGCGTCTTGTTGGTGCATTATTCCCTAGGTCAAGGTTGACTTGGTTGAGTAAGCTTGAGTTGACTCAAGCTTGAGTCTTGATGTTTGGGTTTCGATGTTTAACAATACATGGAGATTGCAGACTCTAGTCAAGGTTGACCAGATTGATGTGATAAAGAGTCAAGTAGGTCAAGGAGGACCGGATACTTGACTGGGAAAGTCCTAACTGGAGGTTAGGCAAGGGAAAATCCTGGTGAGTGAAGCCAGGCAGGTGAAAGTCCTGGTGAGTGAAACCGGGCAGTGGGAAGTCCTAGTGAATGAAGTTAGGCAGAGTGAAAGTCTTGGTGAGTGAAGCCAGACAAGGGAATGTCCCGGTGAGTGAAGCCGGGCAATGGAAAGACCTAGTGAGTGAAGCTAGGCACGAGGAAATCCAGATGGGTCAAGGATGACCGGACATCTGGTGGAAGGAAGTCCAAGTAGGTCATGGTTGACTGAACACTTGGCACGAGGAAAAAGTCCAAATGGGTCAAAAATTGACCAAACTCTTAGCGGTCGTAAGTCCAATAGGGAGTTGGCATGGAACTAGGAAGTTCGGACATAGTAAACTTCCGAAGGCCATAACTTTTGATTCGGATATCGGAATGAGGTGATCTTAGATGCAAAACGAAGATAATTTCAATATCTACACAGTTTTCTACTTGCCAATCGATTGACCAATCAATTGGGGGGTTCAATCGATTGGTCGATCGATTGGTTGACGCGAGTTTATGTAGAAATGGGCTGGATCGATTGGGTAATCGATCGAAACTTCCCAAATCGATTGGTCAATCGATTGGGAGAGTTTTTGAGTGAATAGTGTGCTTCTGAATCGATCATTTGATCTATTGAAAGCTCCAATCGATCGGCCAATTGATTGGAGCGCTGGAAATTACACGATAAGCCTTGAATCGATCGGACAATCGATTCAAGCGATTTCAAGAGAGCACAGAGGCGCTCTGGATCGATCGACCGATCGATCTAAAGCCTCCCCAATTGATTGGGAGCAATTCAATCGATTGGGATTCGACCGTTGGCGCAGATAAAGACGTTGGAAAGCGTTTTTCTCGATAGTTCTTCCTCTCTTCTCCATAGGCGATCACAACAAACCTCCACAGCGATTCTTTCATCCTCACCGTCATTTCTTGAAGGTTCTTGGAGGCACGTCCAAATAAAGAGGCGAGTTATGACAATAAGAAGAAGAAACTAGGGTTTCATTATATAAAATCTTGTAAGATTTATTTGTATTTGGCTTCCTTCTTTCTTATTGTTGTATTGTGATCTTGTAAGACTTCTCCGCCTTCGGTAGTTACCGTAAAGGAGTGTTTTCATAGTGGAGGGTGCGTGAGTGTGTGGATCCTTGGACTGGTCACCTCTTCTTGAGGTGGATACCAAATAAATCTACGTGTTTGCGTTGTAGTGTGTTGTTTCTTGTATTTTCCACTGCACATCATCACAAGAAGCAAGCAACAACAAGCACGAGATTGTGAAGAGCTATTCACCCCCCTCTTGCTACATTTCCCTAACACGTCTGGCCGCGCACAACCGCATCTGGCCACGCGCGACCACGTCTGGCCGCGCACGGTCGCGTTTGGCCACCGCTTGCCCCGCGTGGCCGCGTGCGAGTGGATGACGAAACTAATTGTTGTTGAGCTTTTCTTAAGGTAATATTGATGTTGAAATTTGACAACCTTACAAGAGTGGATGACTTCAAAAATCGTGGTTGAGTTTTTTTTCATTCATATTGCAACTTAATTTGATTCTTACTTGAATTGTCACATCAAATTTGCATATGCATTGGGTGATTATCGCATAGATTATAACTGAATACAAATTGATGCAACTATTATGCAACTATTAATTTGTGTTTTTATAGAGAATCAAATTCTTTCTTTCTATGGGGGTATATAACTATTAATTAAACCCTAAATAATTTTATTTTTGATTTATTATGTTAAGGTATCGACTAAATTTGTAATGTTGTTTGTGCAAGTCTCAATTTGCGGTGAAGTTGAAGACACTGGTATCATAAAATACTCTTGTAGATCTTTCCCGTGGCATTCTAGTTAGTATTGACATATTCCTTTAAAAATTTCATCCAGTAATATTTTATATATATGTGTGTTCCTTTATTTTGATAAGGTGCTATTTGTTAATTTGTCTATCATTGCTAATATTTATATGTAGTAATTTTTAATAGTATTTGAATATATAAATATAGCCAAAATGTAGAATGGAAGAAGTTGCATGTATAACAAGAATTTGCTTGATCGTCGGGGTTTAACTGATGAGTTTATCATTGGCTTGAGGCAATTTTTGAATTTTGCATCTAGTTAAGTTAAGTATATGGATGGCAATAAGATAAGGTGTCCGTGTAGAAAGCGTCACAATGGTAAATTTTTAGCCACTGATAAAGTTGAAGAACATCTATGTAGATTTGGCTTTTCCCTGAATTACTATAATTGAACATCACATGGTGAACCGTTCATATCTGATGAGGATTATGGACAGAATATCCAAGTCTCGGTTAGTGGGAATCAGAGTTATTATGAACAATTAAATCCATATCAGAGGATGGTAATTGATACAACAGGTCAGAATTTCATTCCCGAAACAGTTGGTGCAAGTTCTAGTTTCCCTCCAACAGATGATCAATTGTTTACTACTTATACATCACCGTTGGAGGAGTTAGAAGTACCAGTTGTTGATGAAACTTATCGCAAATTTCAAGAAGTGTTAAGTACTGCAGATGAACCATTATGGGCTTGTTGTGACAGTCAAACTAAATTATCTCTCACCGCAAGACTATTAAATATAAAGGAAAATTATAATGTGTCGCAAGATTGCTTTGATGCTTTTGTTCAAGCTTTTGATGACTCATTGCCACGTGATTACATTTCGCCTTCTGATCTTTATAGTATGAAAAAACTGATGAAAGAATTAAGTCTTCCGGTGGAAAGAATTGATGTTTGCAGAGATGGTTGTATGTTATATTGGGGAGATGATGTAGATATAGATGTTTGTAAATTTTGTAATCAAGATAGGTACAAGCCTACCAGAAGAAGTCAACAGCAATGTAAATCATTTAGCCAAATGTTTTATTTGCCTTTAACTCCTAGGTTACAAAGACTTTATGTATCAAAGGCAATTACTGAACACATTGTTGGTTGCTACTCGGAAAACCTAGAGGTTCCACTGTACAAAAATTTTGTACAAAGGTCTGAACCTTTTCCTAGCTACCATGTGTTCTTTTAAATTAAATTTTGGATCGCCTGCGGAACTTAATACGTTTGATCCAAAACTTAATCTATTTGTTCTTTTAGGTTTTGACTTGGATCTCCTGCAGAACTTAACACGTTCGACCCAAGTCACCTAAAGTTATTAATTCCATTAAATATTAATTTCCATAATTGGTTCCCAGTACTGACGTGGCGAGGCATATGACCTTCTTGGATATGGGAGCAACCACCACCGACTAGACAAAACCTTTTATAGAAATCTAATATTTAATTTCCTAAAATAACTTTAGGTTAACCAAAAAGAACAATCAAATCACAAGGGAAGAAAAAAAAAACAAAAGAACACAACTTCGAAAAACATATTCGAAATACTAGAACGTAAGCCTCTTGTATTTGGTATTATTTCCAAAAATAACTAGTATGACGCGGAAACAAAAATTACTAGTTATACCTTTTAGAAAGACCTCTTGATCTTCTACCGTATTCCTCTTCTAACCTCGGACGTTGTGTGGGCAACGATCTTCCGAGATGAGAACCACCAAGCACCTTCTTCTTCCTTACAAGTTTCGGCCATCAAAACTTCTCCTAGGATGAAGAGGTTCGGCCACCACCACTATGCTCCAAGGGATGCTAGAAAAGAGGCTTCTTTTCTCTCCTTCTTCTCCTTCTTAGATCCGGCCACCAAAGCTATCTCCACCATGAGAAGGTTTCGGCCACACAAAGGAGAGGAGAGGAAAGAAAGGGCCGGCCACACCCAAGGAGAAAAGAGAGGAAAAATAGAATAGAGTTGTTAGCCTTGAAGCCTCCTCTACCCCCTCTTTTATAATCCTTGGTCTTGGCAAATAAGGAAAATTTAATAAAAACTTCCTTAATTCTTTTGCCATTGAAAAGGAAAATTTATTTAATTAAAATAATTTTCTCTTTTCAAATTATAATGGCCGGCCACTCTTCTCCCCAAAACAAGGAGAGTTTTAATTAAAACAAAAATTAAAACTTCCTAATTTATTTCTAGAAATTTATAAAAATTTCTCCAATAATTTTAATCCCTTCATGATTGGTTAATAAAAAGAAATTTTATAAATTAAAATCTTTCTTTTAAACATGTGGATAATTTCCAAAAAGGAAAGTTATCTCTAAAAATTAAAATCTCCTTTCAATCTACAAATAAAGAAAGATATTAAATCTTTTCTTAATCTTTTGTAGAAACTAATAAAAGAGAATTTTTAATTTTTAAACTTTCTTTTAAATCATGAATATAATTAAAAGGAAAGTTTTTACCAAAATTAAAATCAACCTTTTAATCTACAAATAAGGAAAGAGATTTTAACTCTTCTCTTAATCTTTTGTAGAATCTTATAAAAGGAAGGATTTAAAATTTTAAACTCTCTTTTAAATTATATTATCCACATAAGAAAATTTTAAAATTAAAATTCCTTTTTATTTTAATAGGGACGGCCACATGAATTCACCCATGAACATACCCATGGCCGGCCCTAGCTTGGTCTCCAAGCTAGCTTGGTCGGCCCCTGTAGGATGAGTAAGAAGGTGGGTATAGGTGGGTATAGTACTTTATAATTAAGAGGCTACGATAGGGACCGAGAGGAGGAATTGGTTTTGGTCTCCCGATAAAATTAAGCATCCCGTGCTCGCCCCGAACACACAACTTAATTTTATCAATAATAATTCATTCCACTAGAGAACTATTATTGAACTACCGCACCAATCCCAAATTACATTTTGGGCTCCTTCTTATTATGAGTGTGTTAGTCTCCCTGTATTTAAGATAACAAATGTCCACTAATTAAGTAAGTTACTGACAACTCACTTAATTAATATCTAGCTCCAAGAGTAGTACCACTCAACTTCATCGTCATGTCAGACTAAGTCCACCTGCAGGGTTTAACATGACAATCCTTATGAGCTCCTCTTGGGGACATTCTTAACCTAGATTACTAGGACACAGTTTCCTTCTATAATCAACAACACACACTATAAGTGATATCATTTCCCAACTTATCGAGCTTATTGATTCATCGAACTAAATCTCACCCATTGATAAATTAAAGAAATAAATATCAAATATATGTGCTTGTTATTATATTAGGATTAAGAGCACACACTTCCATAATAACCGAGGTCTTTGTTTCTTTATAAAGTCAGTATAAAAGAAACGACCTCAAATGGTCCTACTCAATACACTCTAAGTGTACTAGTGTAATTATATAGTTAAGATAAACTAACACCTAATTACACTACGACCTTCCAATGGTTTGTTCCTTTCCATCATGGTCGTGAGCCACTGTTTATAATTTATAAGGAACCGATAACATGATCTTCTATGTGTGACACCACACACCATGTTATCTACAATATAAATTAATTGAGCAACTACATTTATCATAAATGTAGACATTTGACCAATGTGATTCCTATTTCTAGATAAATGTTCATACCAAAAGCTAGGCTTTTAGTATACACTCTAACAATCTCCCACTTATACTAAAAGACTAAGCTGCCATATCTGCTGCCATACATCTGATTCCCAAGCCTTTCAAAAAGCTCTTGCCTTAAGGACCTTAGGTTATCATCTGATGCAATCTAGGCGGCAACAACTTCTCCTCGTTATACAATTTCTTGTATTGGGTAGTACTTGTGCTCTATTGTGTTTTCTTGCCTTATAGACTCATGGTTTCTTCGAGTTTGTTACTGCACCATTATTATTACAATAAATTGTAATAATCTTTGGACAAACTAGAAATTATATCTAAGTCTATCTTGAGGTAATTAAGTCATTCAGCTTTTATGGCTACCTCAGAGGCTTGCCATATACTCAGCTTCTATGGTGGAGTCCAGAAAAAACACCTATGCTTATCACTCTTCCATAGTTATGACTTTTCCTCCTAAAGTAAACACAAAATCCCGAGGTCGACTTATTATTGTCCCTATCCGATTGGAAGTCAAAATCCGTGTAACCCACAGGGACCAAATTAACTGCCTTGTAAGCTAGCATATAATCTCTAGCGCCTCTAAGGTACTTTAATATATGCTTTACTGCAGTCCAATGTCCTTGTCTAGGGTTACTTTGATATCTGCTAACTATGCCCTTGGTAAAACAGATTTCTGATCTCGTGCATAGCATACATTAGGCTTTCGATAGCCGAAGCATAAAGAACTGCCTTTATTTCCTTTATCTCCTTTGATGTCTACAGAGACATATCTTTAGATAAAGTTACTCCATCCTAAAAAGTAAGAAACATTTCTTGGAGTTTTGCATTCTTAAAACGAGCAAGGATTTTTCCGATGTATGAAGCTTGGAATAAGTAAAATATTCTTTTCTTGCGATCCCTTATTACTTTGATCTCAAGAATATATACATTCTTCCAAGTCCTTTATATCGAATTGTTTGGACAACCATACCCTTACTTCTGACATCATTTTGATATTGTTTCCAACTACCAAAAATGTTATCAACGTATAGTACAAGAAATACCACCACGCTTCCATCACACCTTTTGTATACACAAGACTTATCCAGTTACTAAATGAATCCAAAGGTCTGGATTACTTTGATAAACTGGATGTTCCAAGACCTTGAAGCTTTGTATCAGTCCATAGCCGATTGAGCTTGCACACAAGATGCTCTTAGCCCTTTGCAATGAACCCTTCGATTGCTTTATATGGATGTTTTCTTCAAGACTTCCATTAAGGAATGCTGCTTGACATCCACTTACCAAATAGATAAAAGAATCGGATAGACTTAAGCATGGCTACCGGTGAAAAGTTTCCTTTTTCATCTAGCCTTGCTTTGAAAGTTTCTACCTTCCTGTCTATCCCTCTTTTCCTATTATAGACCTTTTTATACCCAAAGGCTTTTACACCATTTGGTGGTTCTACAAGCTTCCAGATTTTATTAGAATACATATATTCTAATTCTGTTATTCATTACTCTTTGCCAAGATATTGCATCTTTATCTTGGAGTGCTTCGTCATATGTCTGGAGATCAGGTTCATGTCCTCCAGGGATCAAGTCCAAAAACTCTCCCCAAAACATGAATCTTTTTAGGTTGCCTAACAACCCTCTCACTACAACAAGGTACTTTCTGCAATTATGTATCATTTGTGATACGTGTTGCAGTTTCCTTGTGGCATCTCATCTTGTACAATTGGTACTAGATTAGTCATGTCTTTTATTATTTCCTTAAGAACAAATTTTCTTATGGGCACATGGTTTATTACATAGTCCTTTTCTAAAAATCGGTCATTGATGCTAACAATGACCTTCTGATTTTTAAGACTATAAACCTACTTTCATTTCTCTAGGATAACCCACAAACAAGTGAATTCCTGTCCAACTTATCATTGTCTCTCTTCAGCATATGTGCTGGACTACCCGAATCTGAATATGCTTGAAAATAGGCTTACACCTATTCAGCAATTCTATATGAGTAGAGAGTTCTGACTTTGGAAGGTACTATATTCACTCCCGTTTCCAGAGTATATCCTTAAAATGATTTTGATAATATTCTTAATAACTCATCAATCTACTTATTTCCATAAGAGTCCTATACCTTCCTTTTCCTACACCATTCTGTTTGGGGTGTACCAGGTGCAGTTAGTTGGGATTGAATCCCTACTTCTGATAAATGACTCCTAAATTCTCCCAAGAGGTACTTGCCACTACGATCTTACCGTAGTGTCTTGATACTTTTACTTTGTCGTTTCTCCACATCAGCCTCGTACTCTTTGAACTAATCAAAGCACTTAGACTTGCGGCACATCAAGTAAATATATCCGTATCTCAAATAGTTGTCTATAAAATAGATGAAATATTTGAAACAACCTCTTGCCTGGATGCTCATAGGATCAGAATGAACCAATTCCAATATATCTTTGACTTGATACCCCTTAGACTCAAAAGCTTCTTGGTTATTTTTCCTTCCAAGTAAGACTCGTAGGTTGGAAAGATTTCCACTACTAATGAACCCAAAAGTTCATCAACTACTAATGAATCCTACTCAAGTTAATATAACCTAGCCTTAGAAGCCAAAGATATAATTGGTTCATTTTCGAAGGTTACTTTCTCTTAAGTTTAGAAGATGTGTTACTAATTTCCATTTGTTGCATCGTGAGAGTTATTGGATTTATAAATTGCCAACCAACGTACCAGAATAGATAACTTCCCTCTTTTTCTTAATAACAACTTTGTTATTTAAAAGAGGCAGAATATCAAGTTCTTTGAATAGTTTAGAAACTGAAAACTAGTTCTTTCTAAACTTGGTGCGTAAAGACAATTACTCAAAAATCCATGTTTTATTCTTTTCAAAAGATAAACATCTCCCACTGCAACAGCTACCATTTTTACAGTAGTGCCCATGTAGACGGTGATTTACCTTTCATTTAGTTGTCGGGTTTCCTGGAACCCTGCAATGAATTGCAGACATGATTAATGGCATCTTGTATCTACACTCCAGGTTCTGATAGATAACACCACTAGACATGTTTCAACTAATGAATTAAATACACCTAAATTATTCTTAGTTCTAAGAAGACAGTCTACCTTAATGTCCAAGTCCTATTTCCAATCATTACAATTGGGACTACTAAGTCTTTTTCTATAGTATGACTACTAGGGATTGACAAACATCCTAAGAATCACAAAAATATTTGGTCAAGATCAACTCCTTAAAATCTCCATGAATTTTGTGTATACAAAATCGAAGAGGAGATTTTATTCATTAATTTTATTATCTCGTCAACTTTACTTTATGACGAATAAAATTAATAGTTGATCTATCTTTGATCAAATATTTGGTCAAAACTCTTTGAATTTAAAATAACATTGATTCCTCAAACAATATTATTTAAATTCACCAACACCTCAAACACCGTGAATTTTGCATGCCACGTTAGTGTGGACGTATACAAATTCATCATTTGTAAGAGGAGGGTTTTACCCATTGACTATCTTGTCAATATAACTTTTGACAAATAAAATTACCTCAAACACCATGAATCTTGTATGCCACGTTAGTGTGGACGTATACAAATTCAAACATTTGTAAGAGGGGTTTATTAATTTTATTATATTGCCAATCTAGTTTTATGACAAATCAATAGTTGGTTTCCCTTTGGTCACACAAGTGATAGTAGTGACTCCGTTGGGGAGGATACTATTAAATGTGTCTAAGTGTATACCATTACTTGACACTAAGTCCATTAATAAGATTATGCCCCTTCCGTTGGGGAAGATCACACGCTCTTAATTAACTTCCTATAGTCATCCAAAAATGGAAGTCTGTTCTAGTGATCCACAAACAAGCTCATCCGTTATGGAGGAAGGCACTCAGAGCCAATGCGCAAGCTTGTTTGCATCACTTACAAACCAGTAATGGAGACCATAGGATTTACTTAAAAATCCCTCTCCCACTTAGTTATTTATAAATGAGGAATTTTAACTATGCTAGCCTACTAAATATGTAAACCAACATACACACACAGCACAATATAAAAGCAATAAATAGAAAATCTAATTTTCAACTATTATGGCTTTTATCTCTAGTTGTCCTCCGTGTGTTGTCATCCCAAGCTGCTACCATATTTGGCCACCGCCACCGGGTCTAGCTGTCGCATCCATCTTGCTCCTAGTTCCGCTGCGCCTCTGGTCCTTAGAAGGTTCCACGCTTTGCAAGATTCGATCCGCGACATAAATAGAATTTTACATTTTTGATCCTATATTCCATAAAAGGAATGTACATGTATCTAGATCAAAAATAAAATCCTAATAAAACTAAATATAGCTCCTGCTGTATTTTATAATACAATCATGCACACACATATAAATGCCCTTGACATGTCCAAGGGTCCAATCACACACATAATAACTAAAAGCCATAATAGTTGGATCCTGCATCCACAAAGCTAGCACATCCTACTATTATCCTGCTTAAATTATGTATGACATGTGCATAATTAAACTAATACCAAATACACAGAGGCAAAACCCTAGCTCTGATACCAATTGTTGGTTGCTACTCGAAAAACCTAGAGGTTCCACTGTACAAAAATTTTGTACAAAGGTCTGAACCTTTTCCTAGCTACCATGTGTTCTTTTAAATTAAATTTTGGATCGCCTGCGGAACTTAACATGTTTGATCCAAAACTTAATCTATTTGTTCTTTTAGGTTTTGACTTGGATCTCCTGCGGAACTTAACACGTTCGACCCAAGTCACCTTAAGTTATTAATTCCATTAAATATTAATTTCCATAATTGGTTCCCAGTACTGACGTGGCGAGGCACATGGCCTTCTTGGATATGGGAGCAACCACCACCGACTAGACAAAACCTTTTATAGAAATCTAATATTTAATTTCCTAAAATAACTTTAGGTTAACCAAAAAGAACAATCAAATCACAAGAGAAGAAAAAAAAAAAAGAACACAACTTCGAAAAACATATTCGAAATACTAGAACGTAAGCCTCTTGTATTTGGTATTATTTCCAAAAATAACTAGTATGATGCGGAAACAAAAATTACTAGTTATACCTTTTAGAAAAGACCTCTTGATCTTCTACCGTATTCCTCTTCTAACCTCGGACGTTGTGTGGGCAACGATCTTCCGAGATGAGAACCACCAAGCACCTTCTTCTTCCTTACAAGTTTCGGCCATCAAAACTTCTCCTAGGATGAAGAGGTTCGGCCACCACCACCATGCTCCAAGGGATGCTAGAAAAGAGGCTTCTCCTTCTTCTCCTTCTTAGATCCGGCCACCAAAGCTATCTCCACCATGAGAAGGTTTCGGCCACACAAAGGAGAGGAGAGGAAAGAAAGGGCCGGCCACACCCAAGGAGAAAAGAGAGGAAAAATAGAATAGAGTTGTTAGCCTTGAAGCCTCCTCTACCCCCTCTTTTATAATCCTTGGTCTTGGCAAATAAGGAAAATTTAATAAAAACTTCCTTAATTCTTTTGCCATTGAAAAGGAAAATTTATTTAATTAAAATAATTTTCTCTTTTCAAATTATAATGGCCGGCCACTCTTCTCCCCAAAACAAGGAGAGTTTTAATTAAAAAAAAAAATTAAAACTTCCTAATTTATTTCTAGAAATTTATAAAAATTTCTCCAATAATTTTAATCCCTTCATGATTGGTTAATAAAAAGAAATTTTATAAATTAAAATCTTTCTTTTAAACATGTGGATAATTTCTAAAAAGGAAAGTTATCTCTAAAAATTAAAATCTCCTTTCAATCTACAAATAAGGAAAGATATTAAATCTTTTCTTAATCTTTTGTAGAAACTAATAAAAGAGAATTTTTAATTTTTAAACTTTCTTTTAAATCATGAATATAATTAAAATGAAAGTTTTTACCAAAATTAAAATCAACCTTTTAATCTACAAATAAGGAAAGAGATTTTAACTCTTCTCTTAATCTTTTGTAGAATCTTATAAAAGGAAGGATTTAAAATTTTAAACTCTCTTTTAAATTATATTATCCACATAAGAAAATTTTAAAATTAAAATTCCTTTTTATTTTAATAGGGACGGCCACATGAATTCACCCATGAACATACCCATGGCCGGCCCTAGCTTGGTCTCCAAGCTAGCTTGGTCGGCCCCTATAGGATGGGTAAGAAGGTTGGTATAGGTGGGTATAGTACTCTATAATTAAGAGGCTACGATAGGGACCGAGAGGAGGAATTGGTTTTGGTCTCCCGATAAAATTAAGCATCCCGTGCTCCTGAACACACAACTTAATTTTATCAATAATAATTCATTTCACTAGAGAACTATTATTGAACTACCGCACCAATCCCAAATTACATTTTGGGCTCCTTCTTATTATGAGTGTGTTAGTCTCCCTGTATTTAAGATAACAAATGTCTACTAATTAAGTAAGTTACTGACAACTCACTTAATTAATATCTAGCTCCAAGAGTAGTACCACTCAACTTCATCGTCATGTCAGACTAAGTCCACCTGCAGGGTTTAACATGACAATCCTTATGAGCTCCTCTTGGGGACATTCTCAACCTAGATTACTAGGACACAGTTTCCTTCTATAATCAACAACACACACTATAAGTGATATCATTTCCCAACTTATCGAGCTTATTGATTCATCGAACTAAATCTCACCCATTGATAAATTAAAGAAATAAATATCAAATATATGTGCTTGTTATTATATTAGGATTAAGAGCACACACTTCCATAATAATCGAGGTCTTTGTTTCTTTATAAAGTCAGTATAAAAGAAACGACCTCAAATGGTCCAACTCAATACACTCTAAATGTACTAGTGTAATTATATAGTTAAGATAACTAACACCTAATTACACTACGACCTTCCAATGGTTTGTTCCTTTCCATCATGGTCGTGAGCCACTATTTATAATATATAAGGAACCGATAACATGATCTTCTGTGTGTGACACCACACACCATGTTATCTACAATATAAATTAATTGAGCAACTACATTTATCATAAATGTAGACATTTGACCAATGTGATTCTTATTTCTAGATAAATGTTCATACCAAAAGCTAGGCTATTAGTATATACTCTAACACACATGACTTGGCATGCAACTCATCAAATAGAAGAAGGGCTAATGTATCATCCATCATATGCAGATGCATGGAAAAGTTTTGATAGAACTTATCCGGATTTTACGAATGAGATTCGAAATATTAGATTATGCCTGTGTGCTGATGGATTTGCGCCTTTGAGGAGGAGGAGGTGTCACGCCCCAGGTAGTCCCTGTCCGAAGAAATTTCGGCAGCATCTCCCCTGTACGGCGGACAATATGAAGCTCAGTATACATATATCTCCATACCTCGGCCACACACGGCCGGAATAATACAATACAAAAGAACAAGCCACGCAGTTTATATCAACATTCCACATAATTCAACATATAATCAATCCACGCAGTTTAATAAGGAAAGACGATATAAAAATCTCGAAGATATATGTAAACAGCCTACTCCACTACAACGAAGAAACAAATCCACGAAGTAATGGAAATACGACCGCAGCGGAAAACAAAAGTGGCAAACCCGAATGTTCAATGTAAAGTCCACAATACAAACCCACAATACAAGTATATAAGATGCAAAAGCAAAATATAATCCAACAAAGAAAATCCTCGCGATAACGGGGCTAGCGACTGGAATATCTCCCGACGACCTCAACCTGAAAAATAGTAACAACGGGGTGAGTTCAAAGAACTCAGCAGGTAATCCAATAGATATGTACAGCAACATATAACTACCAGTAATATCCTAAGGTACAGTCTCCTAAACCATAGGACCTACGATACAGTCTCCTAACAATATACATAGCTGAATAAACTGTAATGAGTAACTAGAAGCATGTCTATAACAAGAATAATAAGAAATGCATAACTGAAATAAATTCACCTGCGAGGCTTGGGCGAATGATTGTGGACATACATAAAGATAGTCGAACAAATACGCATGTATCATGTATGTCAATCATATGCAATCACCCAAGTGCATCATCCAATATGCAACAATCACATAAATGCAATCATGCATATGATGCGATATGACATGGTCACCCTTGACGCTCAGTATCTCACACACAATGGTGAGACCCGTGGGTAGGGCTGTGACAACTGTGCACTCTGTCACTACCCCTGAAGAGTGACCGAGTGGACGGGATGTCGGAGTACACCTATCCTCCTACCTCAAACATAGTGAGGGAGCGCAATGCTCTCAACTCCCGGTACGCGATGACGGGGAGGGATCCCTGTCTGCTACCACGCTGCAGTCACACTACCCATGAGCGGACCAGCGGAGCACTACAGAGCTACTGCCATACACACCCTACTGTGCTGTGCCACTACCCATGCAGTGAAACACGTTGTGTGCAGGCCTATGTAGCCGGCCGACGAGCTCAACAATAATGGAGTCGTCAATCGCCCAGCATGCAATCATGCAGGATGGTGCATGATGCTACAGTATGTCATACCTGAACATAGCCTCCTCCATATATGTGTGTGTCCAAAAGGTAAACGCATATATATATAACCATGATAAAAACAGCATAAATCCAAAGACATCACATATAACAATGATGTAAGTAACATGAATCCAAGAGCATGTATCACACATGTAAGCAACCAATCCAGTAGAGTAGAGCACTATAGATATGCATCTCAATGAACATATATACACATGGCAAGAGGTAAATATCCAATCCTGAAGTAAAGCAACTAACAGATGAAGCATGTGATAGGTATCAACTAGCTAAGACCAGGGAAGAAATAAATCTACCACCTATCACTAGTAACTATATATAAACTATACATATCATAAGACAGTATCAAAAGATAAGTCAAAGGGTACCCGCCTCAAGTAGAAGGTACAATCCAGCAAATCCAAGTCGAGACGCCTGTCTCGAATCAGAGTCCTGTGCCAAACAATATATATATTTCATTAAGCTAAATCAAAAGAATAACTAAATAAAATCTCTAAATTCAAATTAGGGCAAAACCCTAATCAACAATCTCAACCTATCTAATTAAACCTAACGGTCAATTAGGGTTAGTTACCTAAACCCTAATCACCAATTAGATCAGATATATAAACTTAAATTAAATCCAATAGTTGACTAGGGTTAATTGTCTTAACCCTAATCATTCCATTAGATTAAATCTAAGCAAATATATCTATCATAACATGTATCATCATTTAAATTAAATCTAACAGTTGACTAGGGTTAATTATCTTAACCCTAATCATTCCATTAGATTTATCTAGGCAAATAAATCTAATTACAATTTAGCAACTAATACAACATGTATCAACTATCCCTCCACATAAACAACTAAGTAAACCCTAATTCCAATTTTAATACATGATCTACAACAAGACCAATTATCCTATTCCTTACCTCGAATCCAAGGTGATCACCAATAGATCACAACCAAAGGGGTTGCTGCCGGTTAGGGAAAGCTGCTGGATACACCTCCAAGATCACAATCCCAGACACACAGCAACAGAACTCACCTCACTGATCAAACCAGAACCTCACTGTTGGATTCACCTCTCGATCAGAACAAGCAGAACAAACCTCCCTCCTTCTCTTCAATCCCGTAGCCCTAATCAACAGCAAGGCAGGGGAGATCCAAGATCAACCAAGAAGGATTAACCAGAACAAAGCCCCAATCCGTGAACCAACAAGAATCTAACAAATGAATCAAGATGAAAGAAGTGATAAGGTCCGGATTGCTTACCCATCGAAACCCTAGGGCATCTTCAAGCCGGCGATTGGATGGCAAAGGATCGACCTAGGGCATCGAATCGGGGAAGAAAGGATCGGTAGAACCGGGAGGAAAGCTCGAGGAAAACTTGAGAATAGTATATCAGGATGATCCGAGCCTCTTGGTTCGGTCTCCGGCAAGCTCCGGCAACGATCTCCTCCGGCGATATCGACAATCGCCACAGATCCGGCCGCGAGAGAGACAAAGAGAATCGGTCGCTGGGGCAGAGAGAATCGACCGCTAGTAGCTATGGAACCTGACATTCGTGAGGCTCCGGAGAAGAAGACCCCTGCCGGCGCTGACCTTGTGGCGATCGGCGACGACAGCGAGAGGAACCGAGGGAGGTCGGGGTCGCGTCGGGGCAGAGAGGGGAGAAGAAGGTTCGGGTGAGGAGAGGCTCGGGGTCGCCGTTTGGGGAAAGAAAAAAGGAAAAGGTTTTATAAATAAAACATTTTCTCAATTAAACGGGTATCCCAAACAGGCCTTATCTGCGTCCGAAATTAATCCCCTCAAACCCATCGTAAGAGCTCCGAAAAATTCCCAGAAAATTTCTAAAAATTCCGGAAAAATCCTATAAGGCTATTTTCTAAATAACCCTATTAATTAAATTTTCCGAGATCTCACATCCTCCCCTACTAATAAAAATTTGATCCCCAAATTTCGCTATAACCAACAGCAAACACTAAGATATAACCAAACAGTATAAATGCTGAAAGGAACTCTAACCCACATACCTCAAGTAATAAGATGAGGGTATCAAGCTCGGATCGTATCCTCCAGCTCCCACGTAGCCTCCTCGTCAGAATGATGCTGCCATCCGACTTTAACCAGCCGGACAGTCTTGTTCCGCAACTGACGCTCTCTATGGTCCAGAATCCGCACCGGAACCTCCTCGTAAGTAACATCAGGCTGAATAGGAACAGATATATCTGACAGAACATGTGCCGAATCGGATACGTATCTCCTCAGCATAGATACATGGAATACATCGTGAATGCCAGCTAGAGATGGTGGTAGCGCCAGACGGTAAGCTACTGCTCCAATCCTCTCCAAGATCTGGAATGGTCCAATATATCGGGGAGCTAGCTTACCTCGGAGACCAAATCTCTTCACCCCTTTCGTGGGTGAAACTCTAAGAAATACATGATCACCAATGGAGAACTCCAGGGGTCTCCGTCTCCGATCAGCATAACTCTTCTGACGGTCCTGGGCCTCTGACATCCTCCGTCTGATAGTGCGAACTAACTCTGCATCCTGCTGAGCTCTCTGAGGTCCTATCAGCTGGGCCTCCCCAACCTCTTCCTAGAGGATGGGTGTCCGACAAGGCCTACCATACAACGCCTCAAACGGTGCCATCTGGATAGCCGAATGATAGCTGTTGTTGTAGGCGAACTCCACTAATGGCAGGTGGTCCTCCCAACTGCCTCCGAAGTCCATGACACAAGATCTCAGCAAGTCCTCCAATGTCTGAATAGTCCGCTCTGACTGCCCATCTGTCTGCGGATGGAACGCCGTACTGAAACGAAGCTGTGTGCCCAAGGCCTGCTGCAGACTCTGCCAGAATCGGGACGTGAACCGTGGGTCTCCATCAGATATAATGCTCAACGAAACTCCATGCAATCTGATAATCTCTCGACAGTACAACTCAGCTAATCGATCCAGAGAATCAGTCTTCCGGATCGCTAAAAAGTGTGCGGATTTGGTTAATCGGTCAACGATTACCCAAATCGCATCATGACCTCGTCGAGTCCTAGGCAATCCTACCACAAAATCCATAGTGATATGCTCCCACTTCCACTCTGGAATAGGGATCCTCTGAAGTAAACCAGCAGGTCTCTGGTGCTCAGCCTTCACCTGCTGACAAACAAGACATCTAGCTACAAAATCTGCGATGTCTTTCTTCATGCCGTTCCACCAATAGGAACGTCTCAAATCGCGATACATACGAGTCCCACCTGGGTGGATAGCAAATCTAGAACGATGAGCCTCCTGAAGTAACTCCTCCATGACCGGGTGAGACTGAGGTACACATAATCTGCCTCGGAAATAAATAATACCCTCATCATCTCGTGTAAACTCGGTCTGCTGTCCGGAAGCTATCTGGCTGCTAATGAACTGTAAATGCTGATCTCCGGCCTGGGCCTCTCGAATCCTCATCCTGATCGACGACTGAGCAACCATAGTAACAAGAATACCCTGCTCTGTCTGTCCCTGCTCCTCAAGGCCCAACTCGGAGAATCCCTCAAGTGATTAGAACTCGGTGACAAGCTAAAGTCCCTCTGGACTTCCTGCTCAGTGCATCAGCAACCACATTAGCTTTACCCGGATGGTAGCTAATAGTACAATCATAATCCTTCAGGAACTCCATCCATCTCCTCTGTCGGAGATTGAGTTCCTTCTGTGTGAAAATATATTTGAGACTCTTATGATCAGTAAGAATCTCAAAAGTAATACCATAAAGATGATGTCGCCAAATCTTCAAAGCAAAGATAATAGCGGCTAGCTCTAAATCATGTACTGGGTAGTTCTTCTCATGCTCCTTCAACTGACGAGAAGCATAAGAGACTACCCTACCATGCTGCATCAAAACAGCGCCCAAGCCCTGAAGGGATGCATCTGTGTAAAGTACGAACCCGTCATCACCAGAAGGTAAAACCAAAACTGGTGCTGATACTAATCTCCGCTTCAGCTCCTGGAAGCTGGTCTCGCAAGCCTCTGACCACGTGAACTTCACTCCTTTCCTAGTCAGACGTGTCAACGGCATAGCAATACTGGAGAAACCCTCAACGAATCGTCGGTAATTTCCAGCCAAGCCCAAGAACTACGGATCTCCTGGACTGACTTCGGCTGCTCCCAGCTAGTGATAGCCTCGATCTTCTGAGGATCCACAGAAATACCTCGGCTAGACACCACATGTCCTAGAAAACCAACTGAGGGAAGCCAAAACGCACACTTGCTGAACTTCGCATACAGATGATGTCGTCGAAGAGTCTCCAAGACTATGCGAAGATGCTGCGCGTGCTCCTCCTCGGAACGCGAATAGATCAATATATCATCGATAAACACAATAACAAACTGATCTAGATACTCCAGAAAGATACGGTTCATCAGATCCATAAATACTGCAGGAGCATTGGTAAGCCCAAATGACATTACCAAAACTCGTAATGTCCGTATCTGGTGCGAAATGCTGTCTTCTGAATATCAGAATCTCTAACTCTCAGCTGATGATATCCGGACCGCAGATCAATCTTAGAATACACTGATGTATCTCTGAGCTGATCAAATAAATCCTCAATCCGGGGCAAGGGGTACTTATTTCTGATAGTCACTGCATTCAGTTGCCTGTAATCGATGCACAACCTCAGAGTACCATCCTCCTTCTTGACGAATAATACTGGAGAACACTAAGGTGGAATACCGTGGGGTTCTCCACAAGGATACCGAAATGCTCCTGCCCGTGCATGCCATATGCAGCTGCTGCAGGGGGAGTTGTCCTCTGCTGACGATGCGAAGATTGGGCTTTCGGCCCGCCTCGCTGGGTCCCGGATTGACCAAACTGCCCTCCCGGAACAGTCTCGGCTCAAGTGCTCAGGCAGTTTACAATAATAGCAAACTGACTATCCCAAGGTGCATGCACAGGTGATGTGATCTCGGGATCCGCATCGGGTGCAGTGTCACCGGTGGGTTGTTTCCGGTTCTGCTTAGAAGACCGGGAACGTCCAGATGAAGATCGTCCTGACTTCCGGGGTCGTCCAGTTGACCCAGAAGTACCCTGACCTATCTGAGTGCGACTGCTCTGCTGTTGTCCCGAAATCTGTGGCTGCTGGGTTTGTCCGGAAGTCCGATCAGTCTGCTTCCTTTTCTTGTCCGCATTTACTCTCTGATGAGCTAACTCAATCATAAGAGTTCTACCAGTGCCTCTATGTATGATGAACTACCAAAACCGGCAATCTTCACCTGAAGATGCCCGTCTAGTCCCTGGACAAACTGAAGCATACGAGATCTATCCTCGACAACTAACTCAGGACAGAATCTGGCCAACCGATTAAATTCGACATTATACTCCATCACTGAGCGATTATTCTGCCGAAGACTTAGAAAATCCTACCGTCGTGTCATCTGATACGCCCGGGGAAAACACTGACTCTCGAATGCCTCTCTAAATCTCGTATATATAACATGCTGCTCGCCTATGATCGAGCGCTGTGTGTCCCACCAGATCTCTGCCCCATCTCGTAAGTGGTAAGCAGCCAGCTCAGCCTTCTCCCACTCGGAGCAGGCCATGTAAAAGAATGTCCGCTCCATAGACTCTATCCAAGATTGAGCCACGCTCGGATCAGTCTCCCCGCGAAATAGCGTGAATTGGCTTTTCACCAACTCCGCCAAGGCTGGGATCCACGCTCGTGCCACAACCATATCCGTAGATATCGCTGCGGTACTGGGCAGAATCACTGGAGTTGATCTTATGGGTGGTACTGATGGATAGGTTGGAAGAGGTACCACTGGTGCTGCCACATAAACAGGGTAGGAACCACTAGTGGAACTACAGAGTAGGCATAAGTAGGGACGACTAAAGGTACGATGGGCGGTACCGGGTAAGATGTAACCGGTACTGCTGGTGCAGGTACCGAGTATGTAGTAACCAGCACAGATGTCTGTGGTGGTACCGAGTACGCAGTAGGCATGGCTAGAGAAGGTGCCGAGTACCCTGTAGGTACTACTGGCGATATAGGCGAAGTAGGTACCTCTGAAGTCGGAACCGTCAGGATCTGACAGTCTAACGTGGTCACAATACCCTGAGGAGTCTATCCCTGACGGACAGGCTCAACCCTAACAGAACTCTCTGGAGACTCTGTCTCTAGAGAATCGATCGCCCTCATACATGTGCGACCACGTTTAAGTACTAGAACACGTATCATATATGTAAAAAAATGTTATACAGATATCACTACAGGTATGAAAACTATAAAATTACCTGATTTACCTATTGCCGTCTGGAGATATCCTGTCGCTGCATAGCCCCCAAATAGATCCAATAAAATCTCGTCAAAATGCCTCGAAATTCCGAAACGAGAAAATCGACGGAAATCCGTACAATTCGAAATACCGAAATATCCAGATACGCACGCAAAACTCGTAAGAACCAGTATCAGAACTGCTCTGATACCAAAAATTGTCACGCCCCCAGGTAGTCCCTGTCCGAAGAAATTTCGGCAGCATCTCCCCTGTACGGCGGACAATATGAAGCTCAGTATACATATATCTCCATACCTCGGCCACACACGGCCGGAATAATACAATACAATAAGAACAAGCCACGCAGTTTATATCAACATTCCACATAATTCAACATATAATCAATCCACGCAGTTTAATAAGGAAAGACGATATAAAAATCTCGAAGATATATGTAAACAGCCTACTCCACTACAACGAAGAAACAAATCCACGAAGTAATGGAAATACGACCGCAGCGGAAAACAAAAGTGGCAAACCCGAATGTTCAATGTAAAGTCCACAATACAAACCCACAATACAAGTATATAAGATGCAAAAGCAAAATATAATCCAACAAAGAAAATCCTCGCGATAACGGGGCTAGCGACTGGAATATCTCCCGACGACCTCAACCTGAAAAATAGTAACAACGGGGTGAGTTCAAAGAACTCAGCAGGTAATCCAATAGATATGTACAACAACATATAACTACCAGTAATATCCTAAGGTACAGTCTCCTAAACCATAGGACCTACAGTACAGTCTCCTAACAATATAACAGGTATGCATAGCTGAATAAACTGTAATGAGTAACCAGAAGCATGTAATACAGTTTACAGCAAGAATAATAAGAAATGCATAACTGAAATAAACTGTACTCACCTGCGAGGCTTGGGCAAATGACTGTGGACATACACAGACAAAGATAGTCAGAGCAAATAAGCATGTATCCTGTATGCATGTCAATCATATGCAGTCACCCAAGTGCATCATCCAATATGCAACAATCACAATAAATGCAATCTGTGCATATGATGCAATATGACATGGTCACCCCTGACGCCAGTCAGCCATCTCACACACAATGGTGAGACCGAGTGGGTAGGGCTGTGACACCGTGCACTCTGCCGTCACTACCCCTGATGAGTGACCGAGTGGACGGGATGCTGTCGGAGTACACCTATCCTCCTACCTCAGACATAGTGAGGGAGCGTAACGCTCTCAACTCCCGGTACGCAATGACGGGGAGGGATCCCTGTCTGCTACCACGCTGCAGTCACACTACCCATGAGCGGACCAGCGGAGCACTACAGAGCAACTGCCATACACACCCTGGGTGTTGTGCCACTACCCATGCAGTGGTCACGTTGTGTGCAGGCCCGTGTAGCCGGCCGACGAGCTCAACAATAATGGAGTCGTCAATCGCCCAGCATGCAATCATGCGGGATGGTGCATGAGGCTAAGTATGTCATACCTGAACATAGCCTCCTCCATATATGTGTGTGCCAAAAAGGTAAACGATATATATATAACCATGATAAAAACAAGATAAATCCAAAGACATCACATATAACAATGATGTAAGTAACATGAATCCAAGAGCATGTATCACACATGTAAGCAACCAATCCAGTAGAGTAGAGCACTATAGATATGCATCTCAATGAACATATATACACATGGCAAGAGGTAAATATCCAATCCTGAAGTAAAGCAACTAACAGATGAAGCATGTGATAGGTATCAACTAGCTAAGACCAGGGAAGAAATAAATCTACCACCTATCACTAGTAACTATATATAAACTATACATATCATAAGACAGTATCAAAAGATAAGTCAAAGGGTACCCGCCTCAAGTAGAAGGTACAATCCAGCAAATCCAAGTCGAGACGCCTGTCTCGAATCAGAGTCCTGTGCCAAACAATATATATATTTCATTAAGCTAAATCAAAAGAATAACTAAATAAAATCTCTAAATTCAAATTAGGGCAAAACCCTAATCAACAATCTCAACCTATCTAATTAAACCTAACGGTCAATTAGGGTTAGTTACCTAAACCCTAATCACCAATTAGATCAGATATATAAACTTAAATTAAATCCAATAGTTGACTAGGGTTAATTGTCTTAACCCTAATCATTCCATTAGATTAAATCTAAGCAAATATATCTATCATAACATGTATCATCATCTAAATTAAATCTAACAGTTGACTAGGGTTAATTATCTTAACCCTAATCATTCCATTAGATTTATCTAGGCAAATAAATCTAATTACAATTTAGCAACTAATACAACATGTATCAACTATCCCTCCACATAAACAACTAAGTAAACCCTAATTCCAATTTTAATACATGATCTACAACAAGACCAATTATCCTATTCCTTACCTCGAATCCAAGGTGATCACCAATAGATCACAACCAAAGGGGCTGCTGCCGGTTAGGGAAAGCTGCTCACCTCACCGATCAAACCAGAACCTCACTGTTGGATTCACCTCTCGATCAGAACAAGCAGAACAAACCTCCCTCCTTCTCTTCAATCCCGTAGCCCTAATCAACAGCAAGGCAGGGGAGATCCAAGATCAACCAAGAAGGATTAACCAGAACAAAGCCCCAATCCGTGAACCAACAAGAATCTAACAAATGAATCAAGATGAAAGAAGTGATAAGGTCCGGATTGCTTACCCATCGAAACCCTAGGGCATCTTCAAGCCGGCGATTGGATGGCAAAGGATCGACCTAGGGCATCGAATCGGGGAATAAAGGATCGGTAGAACCGGGAGGAAAGCTCGAGGAAAACTTGAGAATAGTATATCAGGATGATCCGAGCCTCCTGGTTCGGTCTCCGGCAAGCTCCGGCAACGATCTCCTCCGGCGATATCGACAATCGCCACAGATCCGGCCGCGAGAGAGACAAAGAGAATCGGTCGCTGGGGCAGAGAGAATCGACCGCTAGTAGCTATGGAACCTGACATTCGTGAGGCTCCGGAGAAGAAGACCCCTGCCGGCGCTGACCTTGTGGCGATCGGCGACGACAGCGAGAGGAACCGAGGGAGGTCGGGGTCGCGTCGGGGCAGAGAGGGGAGAAGAAGGTTCGGGTGAGGAGAGGCTCGGGGTCGCTGTTTGGGGAAAGAAAAAAGGAAAAGGTTTTATAAATAAAACATTTTCTCAATTAAACGGGTATCCCAAACAGGCCTTATCCGCGTCCGAAATTAATCCCCTCAAACCCATCGTACGAGCTCCGAAAAATTCCTAGAAAATTTCTAAAAATTCCGGAAAAATCCTATAAGGCTATTTTCTAAATAACCCTATTAATTAAATTTTCCGAGATCTCACAGGAGGAAGAGGAAGAGGGAGAGGACGAGGAAGAGGAAGAGGAGGAGGAGGATAGTGACAATTATGACTTTGATTTTTGATATAGGTAAGTTTTGTTAGCTTATTTAAAGGAATTTGTCATATTTTTTAATATTTGTGTTGCTAGTTTTTTTACGAGCATAGTTATCTTTAATATACAAATTTACCTTCCTTATAGCTCAATGAGTTTTTTATATACTAGCTCATTTATAATTTTATTTATTTTATCTGTTAATACACTGTATTTTTTTCCTACATGTTCATATTTAGAGGTGACATCTCATATTTTTCCCCTCTTGTTTCTATAAGTTTTACGTAAAAATGGTAAGTTTTTAAATGTTCTTTTTTATGCATCAAATTTTCAATTTACTTTTTCCTATATTGGAATTTTCAGCATATATGTCGCCGTGGTGGATGTAGACGGAGATCCCAAGATCTGATAGATTCATTGTAACACCCCAAATTTCATTGTTCGGAGTTCTAAAAGTGCTTATAAATATTTAGAAATGCTTTAGGAATATTCTAGAGATTTTTAGGAATTTTTAGAGAATTTTTATGAAATTTTCGGAGTTCATTTGGTATTTTTACCAAAAGAAAGAAGTTGTAAAAAATAATAAAGAGCGACCGAGGTTTGAACCCACGACCTCCGACCTGATCCAAGACTTAAGCGAAGCACGATAGCCAAACGCTCAAGCAGGTGTTTCGTGATCAAAGTGATGGCAAAATAAATTTAAGTAATAACTGAAATCGAGAATACCCATTGGTATAAAAAGGAATCGGGTTATTTCCTCACGACCAAAACCCTCTCATCCTCTCCTCTCTCGCGTGTGACGGCGCTGCTCGGGCGAAAACGAAGCCGAAGCTAAGGCTTCGTCTCCGGCGGCTGGCCAAGGGGTAATTCCGTGAGCTCTTCACAGATTCGAGACCCACTCGTCGAGGAGAACCCGTAGGCACGAAGAAGGGGCCGAGATTTCAAGCCCTCTGAAACCCTAGAAGCTTCTCTTCTCAGTTGTAAGTTCAAGAACACATAGGTAAGTGCTCTCGCTTGCAGTAGGAGTAGTTTCGGATCTTTGTTTCCTTCTTTAGTTTGTGTTTTTCAATAGACAATTAATAGAAGTCTAATTCCCGCAAGTTTAGATTTTCTTTTGCTATTTATGGGGTACGAACAACCCCTTACCCTTAGCACGTTAGTTGAGTTTTCTTGCTTCTTGATTGTGCATGTTAGTATTTCAGTTTTTAGTTTTGTTACTAATTTAGGGAGCATGAACAGCCTGTGTTTTAAGTATACCATGTTGGTTTGCTCTATTACTACAATGAATAAGAACAGCTTTATTTGAACCATGCCATTTAGACTTTTTCTGCTTTCCAATTAGCACGGACAGCCTTACCTACGCTCCAACATGCAATTTTAGATGTTCCTTTAGCATCCCAGTTTGCTTGTTTTTAGTTCGTGTTGAGTTATTGAGCATGAATAGATCACATATTTGAGTAGTTATAAGTAAGAAAAGACCAAGGATTTAATTTAATCCCAAATTCCAGAATTTGAGATCAAACATACACCAAGTGTTTGAAGAAATGTCGAGGCACTTCATTTTAGAAGTATTTAAAGATAATATGTATTTTATTTGAAAAGGCTAGTACCCGACTTCTGAGGTTGTCATTAAATAAATCCAGGTGACTAATTCCGAGGTCTTGGCCTTGGTAAGACCAAGGTCTTTACCCTCGTAGGATTGGTGGCTCGCTACTGTTGGTGCAGGAAGCATCCGATCGAACCTTAGTTTTGATAATGGCAAAGGATTCAAAGTTAAGTCAGTGTGTGATCTAACATGGTTGAATGAGTGCTTCAGGAAAGTCCTAGCTGCGGTTAGGCAGGTGAAAAACCCTAAGGGGCGGAAACCTTAGGTCCTAGGGGGCGGTAACCCTAGGTGGAGGAAAACCCTAAGGGGCGGTAACCTTAGGTCCTAGGGGGCGGTAACCGTAGGTGGAGGAAAACCCTAAGGGGCGGTAACCTTAGGTCCTAGGGGGTGGTAACCCTAGGCGGAAAGTCCAGTCGGTCTGGAGGACCGGACTGGCATCAGGTAATCTCTCCTGAGGGGAGTAGGTGAGGACGCGTTCCCCGTAGAGGGAACAGTAGGCGTCGGGTCGACTTAGGATTTCCGGTCGGAAATCCGAAGTCAGACTCAGACAGTCCGAAGACTGTTAATTATTCGTTACTATGTTTTATCAGATTCTAACACTGTTTTGCAGGGTATTTGCTCGGACTAACCTTGTGTTGCAGGTGAGGAACCTGCTGGAAAAAGGTGGTCCGGGCGCCCGAGACCAAAGTTTATCCCCTGCGCGACGTCGCCACTTGGAGCAACCTGGTTGGCTGGCCACGTCACACTCCAGGCACCCGGAAAGGTCCCAGGCGCCCGGAGCCTCATATAAAAGGAGGGTTGAGGTACAGCTTCAAAAACAACAATCATCTAAGCAATCTCCTTGCGACAAGCTGCTAAACGACTCAATCCAGAAGTGCTGCAACGACACCCCGACAACCCGGAGCTTCGGATTTAATCTTTTTGTTGTCGGTATAATCTTTTTACAGCTTTGAATTGTAATTAGTTTGTAATACTCTTAACGAACTTATAGTTGTTGCTGTCAGGACCAAATGTCGCTTCGAGTAGGAGTCGTCACAGGCTCCGAACGAAGTAAATTCTCCGTGTTCTCTGTGTCTGTTTTTATTCCGCTGCATTACTCAAGTTCTTACGCTTCCGAGATTTCGAAAAACGAAATAGCCACGAGCGCTATTCACCCCTCCTCTAGCGCTTTCGATCCATCAATTGGTATCAGAGCGGGGTCATTTTGAATTGGTGCAACCACCATTCAAAATAATTTTTCGTGGTATTTTTTATTTTCGGAGTCGATTAGAATTTAGCCTCATAGCTAAATTCTAAGTCTTTTTCGCTCGAATCGATTTTTTTTCTCGGAATTAGTGCAACACCACCCGAGTTCGTGGTCCATTTTTTTTCTTACTGCACTACTAAGCCAGGACCAAGTTCTGGGACATTTCCTTTTTGTTTTTTCGCTTTAGGTAAAATTGAAATGACCCTTCAAGAAGGCTACAGTACTGCCCGCCCTCCGCTATTCACCGGAGATGACTTCGGGTATTGGAAAGGTCGGATGGAGGCATATCTCCAGACTCATTTCGAAGTCTGGATGATTGTCAAAACCGGATTCCAACTACCATCTGACAGCGCCGGCAAGCCACTACCGTATGAGGACTGGAACGCTTCCTTAATCAAGAAAGTGGAAGCTAATGCCAAAGCAACCTGCACCCTCCAGTGTGGGCTATCAAAAGAAGAACTCAACCGCGTCGGCCCCTTCAACAGTGCCAAAGAGTTGTGGGAGAAACTAATTGAACTTCACGAAGGGACATCCGACACCAAGGTAAGTAAAAGAGATCTAATTTTTAATAAATTATTTAACATCAAATTGCAGGAAGGTGAAACAGCTGCACAACTCCATGCCCAGATTCAAGATCTGCTCAATGGTCTTCATGCGATCGGACAGAAGGTAGACAACCGGGACATCATAAGGTACTCTCTAAACGCTTTCCCAAGGAACACCTTGTGGGTATCCATGGTAGATGCCTACAAGGTCTCCAAGGATTTATCTACAATTAAATTAGATGAACTGTTTGCAGAATTTGAACTTCACGAACAGACTAATGCACGCCCGACCGAGAAAGGGTTGGCTTTGGTTGCAGGAACAGGGAGATCGCGCGAATCAAGAATCAAGCGGAGAACCGAACCTGAGTCAGAAGAAGAACTAGATTCAGAAGACGACGATGAACTTACAACCGAGATAGTCAACTTAGTTAAGAAGCTCTGCAAAAAGAAGGGCTTCAACAAGAAGGATCTCAGAAAGGCCATCCAGTCTAAAGAAGCCCAACCAAGCTCAAAGGTTAAATTTGAAGTGACCTGCTACGGATGCAATCAGAAGGGTCACATCAAGGCAAATTGCCCGAACCAGAAGGATTCAAAGAAACCCAAAAGAAAGAAGGCATTGAAGGCAACATGGGACGAGTCTTCTTCCGAGGAATCCGACGACGAAGAACAAGAACAGACGAACTTTCTTGCCTTGACAACCCGGGACTTCACCAACGGATCCGGAAGTGAGGACGAATCGGAAGCCGAGTCCGAGAGAAGCCACGGATCCGAATTCGTTTCCGAAGGGCCGAACCCCTCTGTAAGTATAAATCGTTTATATAGTTTAATTAATTATTTAATGCATAAAGTAGCTAAGTCCAAGATTCGAATCAAAGTGCTTCTAAAGGAGGTAACACTCCTTAAAGAAACGCCAAACAACGAATCCTTAACTCATCAAGTTCAGACTGGAACCTCAACTCAAGTTCAAAAACTTGAGGAAGAGAATTTCAATCTGAAAAGTCAGGTAAAGGATTTAAAAACTACCCTAGAACGATTTTCCTTAGGATCTAAGAATCTTGACTTGATTCTTGGAACACAAAGGGCAATCTACAATCGAACTGGACTAGGATATAAAAAGAAATATAAATCTTACCTATCCTTAATAAACAAACCAAATAGAAAAGTGGTCCAAGCATGGGTTGCCAAATCCAACCTGATCAATCAAGTTGGACTTGGACATTATTGGGTTCCTAAGGATCAAATACATTACCTCAATAAACCTTATCGAGGCTATGATCCAGGGGGAGCTAAAACAATAAAAATTCAAAATTAATCTAAAAACTCAAAAGTAAAAATTCAAAATTCAAAATTCAAAATTCTAAATTAAATTCAAAATTCTTAAATTCAAAATTCAAAATTCAAAATTCTAAATTCTAAATTCAAAATTCTTAAATTCAAAATTCTAAATTCAAAATTCGAAATTAAATTCAAAATTCAAAATTCAAAATTCAAAATTCAAAATTCGAAATTAAATTCAAAATTCAAAATTCAAAATTCAAAATTCAAAATTCAAAATTCAAAATTCTAAAATTCAAAATTCAAAATTCTAAAATTCAAAATTCAAAATTCAAAATTCAAAATTCAAAATTCAAAATTCAAAATTCAAAATTCAAAATTCAAAATTCAAAATTCAAAATTCAAAATTCAAAATTCAAAATTCAAAATTCGAAATTCAAAATTCTTAAATTCAAAATTCTAAATTCAAAATTCGAAATTAAATTCTAAATTCAAAATTCGAAATTAAATTCAAAATTCAAAATTCAAAATTCAAAATTCTAAAATTCAAAATTCAAAATTCAAAATTCAAAATTCAAAATTCAAAATTCGAAATTCGAAATTCTTAAATTCAAAATTCTAAAATTCTAAAATTCAAAATTCAAAAATCTTAAATTCAAAATTCTAAATTAAAATTTAAATAGAAGGAGGGTCCATAATAGCTGGCAACTCCGAGAACTATTTTCCCGACAGGGTAACCGAACTTAAACTACCCGAAATGGGTAAATAAGAGTAGATTACCCGGATGGGTAAATAAGGATAGATTAAAAAGGGTTAAATTTTAACTTAAAGCACAGTACTGGTGAAGTTTTTGGATGATAGTACGTTGGGAAAACTTGGGCATCGCATGTCTAGGAAGATATGGCTTCGACCTGGTGCATTTGGCCAAGTGGAACTAACCGAAGCTACCCTTAAATGGATCCTAACTAGTTAGACCAAGGCTTAGTATTAAGCTCAATGGGTAGAACTATTTGGGAAACCTCGAAGGCATGGTTACTTTAATGAGCTCCTTGTGACTCACCATAGCCCAGAAGTTTATCCAAAGAACGCTTACTTGTTGAGCCTAAAGCTAAACCCGAATCTAACATAAAGTTAAACATAACCCTATAAATTGAATTAATTCATCTCACAAAATAATAGGATCCCCTGATTGAAAACATACATCGGGTGAGATGACTAAGCAAATTAAAATTAAATATTCCTCCAAAATTACTTAAACTAAATTTCAAAGCAAATTAACTTAAAAAATTTCAAAATTGAATAAATTTAATTAAACATCAAATCACCAAATAAACTCAGATTAGGTAAGATGCTAAATTAGGGACCTATTTCAATCTAACTGTCTTTTGATCCATCAACTACTTTATGTATAGGAATTGGATCAATGGATGTTGGACAGTGGATGCTCCAGATATATGACTGGAGACAGGTTGAAGTTCACTAAGCTAAAACTAAAGAACCTAGGATCAGTTGCTTTTGGCAACGATGGAAAACTGAAAGTAATCGGAAAAGGTAATATTGAACTCAACTCTGATTTTATTATTAGAAAAGTACTGTTAGTTAAGAATTTTAATTTTAATTTATTAAGTATAAGTCAACTATGCGATACTGGTTATTCAGTCAATTTTACCAAATCTGAATGTATAGTCAAACATGTCGATAATCCAAAAATCACACTTAAGGGCACTAGGAAAGATAATGTTTACACCATTCATCTACCGTCATCCTCAATAAAATGTTTTCTAACACAACAAGAGGAAACTGAGTTATGGCACAGACGACTCGGTCACACTCACACAAGACTCATTTCAAAAATGAGTCAAAATGGACTAGTTAGAGGGTTGCCCAAATTAAAAGTTATTGAAAACTCAATCGTTAAATACATGACTAACAGTAATCAAATCAAGTCTTCCAGCCTTAGTCAAATCTAACTGGATCAATTGACTTGACTTGACTAACCAAGCGAACACTGTTGCCCTCTAGGCAATCAGCAAGTAGCTAAACGGTTAGACAGTTGGTGAAGAAAATAATAGGTTTAAGCATGTCTGTACTTAAGAGATCTGATACCTGATCAAAACAAATCTTTACTCATGCTTGGACTTTAGGGCTCTGATACCTTACTAAAACAAAATGACAAGCTATTTAAAATAAGGCTATCGCTTCTCCTTTGCCTTAAGTATTCTTGAAATTCATTTCAAAAGCAATTTAAAAACTTTCTCCAAATTTTCAAGTGTCCTCTATTCTGAAAAATATTGTTGCATTTCACTTGCTCCTTGCCTGAATAAAACATTTTTCTGCTAATTTCTGTCTTGAAAAATTAAGTTTTTTAAAACCAGCTCATTTTTGATATATGGCAAAGGGGGAGAGTAGAGAAATTCAAAGAAAGAGATAAAAATGATTCAAAATCAAAGAAAGAGTAGAGAAATGCAAAGAAAATATCTTAAAGGGAGCTTGTATTAAGGGGGAGCTATGTTTATGCTTATCTTGCCATCACGCTTATCTTGTTTCTTGTGCTTATATATAACTGCATATTTTTTTACTTAACATTGAATTTCGGTTGCCATTATCAAAAAGGGGGAGATTGTTGGTGCAGGAAGCATCCGACGATCGAACCTTAGTTTTGATAATGGCAAAGGATTCAAAGTTAAGTCAGTGTGTGATCTAACATGGTTGAATGAGTGCTTCAGGAAAGTCCTAGCTGCGGTTAGGCAGGTGAAAAACCCTAAGGGGCGGAAACCTTAGGTCCTAGGGGGCGGTAACCCTAGGTGGAGGAAAACCCTAAGGGGCGGTAACCTTAGGTCCTAGGGGGCGGTAACCCTAGGTGGAGGAAAACCCTAAGGGGCGGTAACCTTAGGTCCTAGGGGGTGGTAACCCTAGGCGGAAAGTCCAGTCGATCTGGAGGACCGGACTGGCATCAGGTAATCTCTCCTGAGGGGAGTAGGTGAGGACGCGTTCTCCGTAGAGGGAACAGTAGGCGTCGGGTCGACCTAGGATTTCCGGTCGGAAATCTGAAGTCAGACTCAGACAGTCCGAAGACTGTTAATTATTCGTTACTATGTTTTATCAGATTCTAACACTGTTTTGCAGGGTATTTGCTCGGACTAACCTTGTGTTGCAGGTGAGGAACCTGCTGGAAAAAGGTGGTCCGGGCGCCCGGGATGGATCCGGGCGCTCGGAGGTCCGGGCGCCCGGAACAGGTCCGGGCGCCCGGGACCAAAGTTTATCCCCTGCGCGACGTCGCCACATGGAGCAACCTGGTTGGCTGGCCACGTCACACTCCAGGCGCTCGGAAAGGTCCCAGGCGCCCGGAGCCTCTTATAAAAGGAGGGTTGAGGTGCAGCTTCAAAAACAACAATCATCTAAGCAATCTCCTTGCGACAAGCTGCTAAACGACTCAATCCAGAAGTGCTGCAACGACACCCCGACAACCCGGAGCTTCGGATTTAATCTTTTTGTTGTCGGTATAATCTTTTTACAGCTTTGAATTGTAATTAGTTTGTAATACTCTTAACGAACTTATAGTTGTTGCCCACCGAAAGCGATCAAAGATCGCAGGCCTTCGAGTAGGAGTCGTCACAGGCTCCAAACGAAGTAAATTCTCCGTGTTCTCTGTGTCTGTTTTTATTCCGCTGCATTACTCAAGTTCTTACGCTTCCGAGATTTCGAAAAACGAAATAGCCACGAGCGCTATTCACCCCCCCTCTAGCGCTTTCGATCCATCAGCTACCTCAGTTTCTATTAGGGGCGCGCAATGGTACTAAGCCTGGGCCTAAGAGATTATTATTTTGATACAGTTAAAGGGGGTTAAGTGTTACTATCTTTAGAGTAAGCAATATCAGTTAAGTAGAATGAGTAGTTAAGTAGGGTCCACCCTTAGAGAGTAGTAGTAAGGAGGGTCGTCATTACAGGTTGGTATCAGAGCAGTCTCCATTCTCTAGCATCACACACACATCAGCATCAGCCTTGTCGTCTTCAAGTAAGAAAGTACTTAATTTTTTTTATTTATTATGCCTTTCCTTATTAATTGCAGTATAGAGAAATCCTTAGAAGTATTTGCTTATATGTGTTTAAGTAAGATAAAAGTTCTTTTTTTTGTTTTCTTTCTATGTTTATATATATATATATATATATATATATATATATATATATATATATATATATATATATATATATATATATATATATATATAGAGAGAGAGAGAGAGAGAGAGAGAGAGTATAGAGATGATTTCAAGTTTTCTCTCTCTGCATGACTAGATGGCAAGAAGAGGGTGTCCCCGTACCGCTCATACTTAGGACCGAGCTCAGGAGAACGAAGAGCCCAGAACAACTGAGCCTAATCTCTCTGAAGTTGTTGCTCAACTCCAGAGACAAGTAGCAGAGCAGCAACAAGTAATCGCCAATCTGATGGCAAATCAGCAGGCAGTTCCTCCCCCTCCCCCAATTATCAATGTGGAGACCCCAGTGGTGGCTGAGGTTCCACCAGCTGTCCTGGAAGGCACCACAGTACCTAAACAACAAGAAGCATACCTGATACAGTGGCTGAAGTTGAAGCCAGAAAGTTTCTCAGGCACGACTGAGCCCTGGGATGCCCAGGCTTGGTTCAAGACACTGGAGAGCACAATGGAGCTTCTTGACTGGCCAGAAGTCGAGAAAGTCAAGTGTGCCTCCTTCTGCCTATTTGGAGATGCTCGTATGTGGTGGGAGAGAGTTAAGAGCAAGAGAGCAGCCAACCAGATAAGCTGGGCTGACTTTGAGACAGAGTTTTATGAAGAATTCTTCCGCCAACGGATCACCAATAAATATTATGAGGAGTTTATAGAATTCAGACAAGGTGACCTGCCAGTAGAAAAAGCAGTCAAAAGATTCAACAGGCTAGCTCGGCTCTGCCCAGAGTTAGTGAGTACAGAGAAGGAACGAGTCAGACTGATGCTCCGAATGCTGAGACCAGAAATAGCACTTAAAGTGAGTAGTGGAACTCACCGGCCACAGACTGGTGAAAAGCTGGTCAGCAGGGCATTAGTCGCTGAGCACTATCTGAACAACATCAAGGCACAACAAACACAACTCAAGCTAGTCAAGATAGAGGACAAGACAACAGGGAGTCAGAAACCCCAGGCAAGTAAGCAGAATTGGAAGGGCAAGGATAACAAAAGGAAACGATGGAATACAAGAGGCAGCCAAAAGGGAGGTCCAGTAGACAAGCAGGCCAAGTTCCCTCCCTGCCCTAAATGTGGGAGGCCACGTCCAGGAGCCTGTCTTTTGGGTATGACTGGATGTTATTCGTGTGGTCAAGAAGGACACCTGGCTAAGGCATGTCCTAACAAGCTCAAAGCACCACAGCAACAGGCAGCGCCATACGGGAGCAAGCCTCAGTTACACTACATGCCTGCAACTCTGGACGGACCTCATCTTAGTCAAGGAAGGTTGGAAGCCCCACCAGTTCCAGCCAGTGCCAGAGTATTTTCTCTCACTAAAGAGGAAGCTGCTAGTACCTCCACGGTCGTAACAGGTCAAGTAGTTATTTTTCATCATTTAGCTACTATACTATTTGATACTGGGGCGACCCATTCTTTTATATCAGTGCCCTTTGCCAAGGAATTTCAGGTGCCTACAGAGAGCATGAACTCCAAGTTCTTGACAATCCTACCTTCTGGGGAAGTCATGGAGTCCAACCAGTGGCTTCGGGCTATGCCAGTCAAAATTTCAGGCCGAGAGCTATATGTTAATTTAGTAGTCCTTGCGATGCAGGATTTTGATGTTATTCTGGGCATGGATTTCCTCAGCAAGTATAGTGCTTCTGTGGACTGTCGCAGAAGGAAAGTGATCTTCAGCCCAGAAGGCAAGAAACCCTTTGAATTCACGGGAGTCCCAAAGAGGAGGACTAAGAAGTTCCTATCTTGTTTAACAGCTCACCAAATGTTAGCTAAAGGGTGTGCTGGCTTTCTTGCGTACATTGTGAATACAGAAGGACAAAAAGGACCCAAGCAGGAAGATGTTTGGGTAGTCTGTGAGTATCCAGAGGTATTTACAGAGGAGCTACCTGGACTACCTCCCAACAGAGAAGTGGAGTTTGAAATTGAGTTGGTTCCTGGTACCGGTCCAATTTCAAAAGCTCCATACCGGATGTCTCCAGCAGAGCTGAAAGAGTTACAAGAACAACTTCAGGAGTTGCTTGACAAAGGTTTCATCCGCCTCAGTCATTCACCATGGGGAGATCCAGTGTTGTTCGTTAAGAAGAAAGATGGATCTATGCAGATGTGCATAGATTATAGAGCGCTGAATAAAGTAACAATTAAGAACAAGTACCCTCTTCCCAGAATAGATGATCTCTTTGATCAGCTAAGAGGAGCCACAATTTTCTCGAAGATAGATTTACGCTCAGGATATCACCAACTGAAGGTTAAAGAAAGTGACATACCCAGAACAACATTCAGAATGAGATATGGTCACTATGAATTTGTAGTGATGCCGTTTGGAGTGACCAATGCTCCAGCAGTCTTTATGGAACTAATGAATCATGTCTTCAGGGAATATCTAGATAAATTCGTGATTGGGTTCATCGATGATATTCTGATATATTCACAAACTCCAGAGGACCATGTTACACACTTGAGAATAGTGCTGCAGATCCTTCAGCAGAAACAGTTCTATGCAAAATTCTCAAAGTGTGAGTTCTGGTTAGACTAAGTAGCATTCTTAGGCCACGTCATCTCAAAAGAAGGCATCAAGGTAGATCCTGCCAAGATAGAGGCAATCAACAACTGGTGTAGACCCAAAAACGCCAGAGAAATTAGAAGTTTTTTAGGTCTAGCAGGGTATTACAGAAAGTTCGTGGAGGATTTTTCCCGGATAGCCTCTCCACTTACATCCTTGACCAGAAATAACAAGAAGTTTGAGTGGTCAGATAAGTGCGAGCACAATTTTCTAGAGCTGAAGAAAAGACTGACCAGTGCCCCCATTTTGACTGTTCCAGAGAGTGACAAGAGTTTTGATATATACAGTGATGCTTCCAAGATGGGCCTGGGGGCTGTACTCATGCAAGAGGGGAAGGTTATAGCTTATGCTTCCAGACAACTCAAAGACTATCAGAAGAACTACCCAACTCATGATCTTGAGCTGGCAGCTGTGGTCCTTGCACTAAAACTCTGGCGACATTATTTGTATGGAGTTCAGTGCAGAATCTTCACCGACCATTAGAGCTTGAAGTATTTCTTTACCTAGAAAGACTTAAACATGAGACAGCGCAGGTGGTTAGAATTGGTTAAATATTATGACTGTGAAATCCTCTACCACCCAGGTAAAGCTAACAAAGTGGCGGATGGACTAAGCTGAAAATCTAGTGCAACCCTGATGCCCTTGTCATCATTAGCACTGCCACTGCAGATGGAATTGTCAGGCTTTGGAGTTGAAATTATTTATAGGCAACTCTCGGCATTGACCTTAGAGTCAACCATGCTTGAGGATATACAGAGAAAGCAAAGTGAAGATCCAGATATCCAAAAGATCAAGCAAGGGATACAAAAGGGAGAAAATTCATAGTTTCGAGTATCAGACAGTGGAATCCTCTATCAGGGGAGCCGCCTTTATGTCCCCAACGATGAGGAATTGAGAAGGAAGATTCTAGAAGAAGCTCATAGTACACCGTACTCCATGCATCCTGGTTCCACCAAGATGTATCAAGATTTGAAATAGAGATTCTGGTGGTCTGTACTCAAGAGAGATGTTTCAAAATATGTTAGTACCTGCCTGACATGCCAGAGAGTCAAAGCAGAGCACCAGAGATCAGGAGGAGTCCTACAGCCTCTCCCAATACCAGAATGGAAGTGGGAAAAAAATATCCATGGACTTTATAACAGGTCTTCCAAGGACCACTAATGGGTACAATGCGATATGGGTGATAGTGGACAGGTTACAAAATCTACCCATTTTCTAGTCATCAAGGTGTCCCACTCTATAGAGCAGTTGACACAGCTATATGTTAAGTAAGTGATCAGACTTCATGGAGTTCCGAAGTTGATTGTTTCTGATAGGGATGGGCGCTTCACCTCCCATTTTTGGGAGTGTGTTCAGAATGCATTAGGCACTAAACTCAAGTTCAGCACAGCCTTCCATCCCCAGACTGATGGACAGACAGAGAGAGTAAATAATATTTTAGAAGACATGCTCCGAGCTTGTGCATTAAATTTTAAGGGCAGTTGGTGCAAGTATCTGTGTTTAGCAAAATTCGCCTACAACAATAGCTACCAAGCCACTATCAAGATGGCACCTTACGAGGCACTGTATGGCCGAAAGTGCAGATCACCCATTTGCTGGCAAGAAGTAGGTGAAAGGAAAGAAATGGAAGTGGAGTTAGGCATTCAGACAGAGATGATAGATGAGACCACTTAGGCTATCCAGAAGATCAGACAGAGAATTGAGACTGCCCAGAGAAGATAGAAAAGTTATGCTGACACACGTCGTAGGCCACTTGAGTTCCAAGTAGGGGATTCAGTCTTTCTCAAGGTCGCTCCTATGAAGGGAGTGATGAGATTTGGCAAAAAGGACAAGTTAAGTCCTCGCTACGTAGGACCCTACCTGATCACAAAGAGGATTGGGAAGGTAGCTTACAAGCTGGACTTACCTCAAGACATGTCAGTAATACACAATTTATTTCATGTATCCATGCTAAAGAAGTGCCTCTACGACCCTAGTCAAGTGATTCAACCTCAGTCAGTGCAGATCCAGGAGGATCTTAGCTATGAGAGCATACCTACACAGATAGTGGACAGAGGAGTTAAGAGACTAAGAAACAGAGAAGTGCCACTAGTGAAAGTCATTTGACAGAACCAGAAGCACGAGAAAGTTACTTGGGAGTGTGAGGATAGCATGAGACAGAAATATCCAGAATTATTCTAAGTTCGAGTACGAACTTTTTATAAGGTACAGAGAATTGTAACACCCCAAATTTCATTGTTTGGAGTTCTAAAAGTGCTTATAAATATTTAGAAATGCTTTAGCAATATTCTAGAGATTTTAAAGAATTTTTAGAGTATTTTTATGAAATTTTCTAAGTTCGTTTGGTATTTTTACCAAAAGAAAGAAGTTGTAAAAAAAAATAAAGAGGTTCGACCGAGGTTCGAACCCGCGACCTCCGACCAGATCCAAGACTTAAGCGAAGAACGATAGCCAAACACTCAAGTAGGTGTTTCATGATCAATGTGATGGCGAAATAAATTTAAGTAATAACTGAAACCGAGAATACCCATTGGTATAAAAAGGAATCGGGTTACTTCCTCACGACCAAAACCCTCTCTGTAACGACCACCCTTCTTACTACTACTCTCTAAGGGTGACCGTTACCTAACTACTACTCTACTTACTAGTGTCATTTATGCTAATATTAGCAACACTTAGATTTATCATGACCCCAGAGGAAGTCCTACTGAAAAATTTCGGCAGAGTCTCCCCTGTACCGGTGACCAAATCAACCATACAGACACTATATACACAGCCACAGGCGGCTAGAACATACTTTTTCACAACCACGCAGTATAATAAAAAAAATAAGAAGAAGGAACTACTCTAACAATAGCAAACAACTATATCACTCCAACAATAGGACCCAACTACAAGTGCGGAATAAACTTAATTACAATCCCAACTCATAATAACATTTAAAGAAAACTAGAACATAAACTGAAACTCTAAACAGGTAAGTCCTGAACATTTGCTAGCAAACTCTGGATCTCTCCATAGTCCAGTCATCACACACCTTCATCACCACCACCTTGTCGCCTTCCTTTCATACTTTAGTTTTTCCTTTATCTGCAGTAGGAGGAAAAAATAGATCTATAAGCGAAACGCTTAGTAAGTACTATACTATCTCACAAAAACTCGAAGTGCATAAAAATGCAAATGATACTGAAACTGAAATGCTAAAAGAAAAGCTACATGTACTCATCTAATAGCAAGGTACTCAAATAAACTGCATACTCATGATATACCAGAATAAAGCTGAATACTGGAAATAAAACTAATCATGCTCACTAAACTGATAAGAAAATAATGAAACAAATGTTGTATGCTTAGAAATAAAGAAACTAAACTTTTGTTGATTCTAAACATAGGTGATACTTATTTCATTTACTTATAAATTTATACTTGAAATTAATCTTTTAATTTCTTTTACTTTTACTTTTCTTTCTTCTTCTTTTTCTTTGGGCCCAGGCTTAGTACCATCTTATGTGCGCTCCCTAATAGAGACTGCTGTAGTCCCACAGGGTAAAGACCTCGGTCTTACCAGGGTCGAGACCTCGGAAACGGTTACCTGGATTTGTTTAACGACAATCTCGGAAGTCGGGTACTAGCCTCTTACTTTAATTTACTTGTTATCTCTTTTTAACTAGACCTTGGTCTTTTTCTTACTTATAGCTGCTCATTATAGCAAGGAAAGTCCAAACTAAATGCTATGTGCATACATGTATATGCTAAAATCTGTTCATGCATATCTTAAAGCAAAGGGAAACAAAAATCAGCATACTACTATATGTTATAACTTGTTCACGCACATCTTAAAGCAAAGGAAAACAAAAATCAGCATGCTACTATATGCTAAAATCTGTTCATATGAATACTAAAAATCTGCACATGTGAATAACAAAAATCTGCACACGTGAATCATTAAAAATCTGCGAATGAAACGGAATTAAAAACTAATACGGCTCATGCTATTCTAGTACTGCATACTTTAAATAAAAACTGCCCTTCTAACTAAATAAGGGTTGTTCTTGCCCTTTGAGTTGCAAGTAAAATGCTAAACCATTCTAACTAATTAAAGGGCTGTTCTTGCCCTTTTGAGTAGCAAGGAAAATGTTAAACTCATTCTAACTAAATAATGAGCTGTTCTTACTCTTCAAATACTGAAATTTAGGATCCTATCTTGACCTTGGACTTGCTTTGCTTAGAACTTCTCATAAACCAAAATAACTACTAAAGATGTAGCTATAGTACTAGAATTAATGCTAATCCTGCTCACTGTATCAACAAAAAGAAAAATAAGCTGCATGCTATTATAAAAGGCTGTTCAGCATGGTAAATCAGCAAGGTGAGCAAAACTGAAATACCAATGATAAGGGTTGTTCATATTCACAGTAGCGACTAAAACCCAAAACCACAAGCTTGTAATACACGTATAGAAAGCCCAAAACCCAAACGGACTACTCACGATACAAGCTATTTATGTTCACTTAACAAAAAAACTAAATCTGCATGCTTTAAATTACCACCAAGGGGATCTAATACAGCATGTTGGAGTAACAAAAGACCTAACCGCATGCTATAATTAGTTCTATTCATGTGTATTGAGTAACAAGAAACTAAATTAAATGCTACATGTTTAAAACACATTCTAACTTGCTGGATCTGAAGTATAAAGGGTTTAACTTACTGATTTTGAGATGAACAGATTCTAAACTTCAAGATTAAAGTAAGGGATGTGCAAATAAATCCATTACAACTACTTAGGGTATGCTATGAAGATCAAACAATTACAACTACTTAACATGCTGTGCAAGTAAGCACAATTTCAAAGGAAATCTAAACTACACTCATGAACTAAGGCCCCTTTCAAACTCACAACTATCAAGGAGAAATCCACACTGGAAAAAAATCAACTACTTGAATCATGCTCATTAACTACACGGCTAAATCCGAAACAGAAACAAGAAGCATGCTGTGGATGGTAAGAAAAACCCTAGCATGGCAATTCGGCACAGCAACTCAACCTTAGAAATTCGGCCAGATAAACAAAGCAAAGAAAGGGAAAGCTCCAGCATACAATACTACTCGGCACTCTGAAATCCGAAAGCAAGGAAGAAAATCGAAGCTCGGAGCAACTCCTACCATAGGTGAGTAGTACTTACAGCGCGTTCTTGAATTCAAACCGAATGACATGCTGCTAGGGTTTCGGGTGGAGCTTGAAACTCAGCGATCCTTTGTGTTCCTGAGCTCCCTTCGTCGAGATGACCCCGTACAGGTGAGGACCGACCGGACAAAGCCTTCGCCGGCCGTCGGAGGGAGAGAACCCTAGCTTCGTCGCTTCTTCGCCCGAGAGCAAAACCTGCTGCGCTGCGCGTGCGTGTGAGGAGAAGAGAGTTTCAGGCGAGGAGGGGAAAAGAAATAGGTTGTTTTAAAACTAGGGTTTTCCATTATAACTATACCTTAAATCTATTTCTCTCCATACTTGGTTAACAAAACCCGCGTAGCTTAGTTGGTTGGCTGCGTCCGGTTGGGTCAGGTTCGGCCGGAGGTCTTGGGTTCGAGTCTCACCTTCAATGATTTTTGGTCAAAACTTCTTTCTTTTTGTAACCTACTAAACGACCTCCAAAAATTACGTAAAAATACTCTAAAAATCTCTAAAATATTTTAAAAGTATTTCCAAATATTTTATGGACTTTTAGAACTTGAAATAGGGAAAATTGGGTCGTTACAATCCCCCATACCTTATAAAAAGTCCATCCTCGAACTTAGAATAGCTCTCGATACTTCTGTCTCATACTGTCCTCCCGCTCCCAAGTGACTTCCTCGTGCTTCTGGTTCTGCCAGATGACCTTCACTAGTGGCACTTCTTTATTTCTTAGTCTCTTAACTGCTTTGTCTACTATCTGTGTAGGTCTGCTCTCATAACTAAGATCCTCTTGGATCTGCACTGACTGAGGCTGAATCACTTGGCTTGGGTCGTGGAGACACTTCTTTAGCATGGAGACATGAAATACATTGTGTATTGCTGACATGTCTTGTGGTAAATCCATCTTGTAAGCTACTTTCCCAATCCTCTCTATGATCAGGTAAGGTCCTATGTAGCGAGGACTTAATTTGCCCTTCTTGCCAGATCTCATCGCTCCTTTCATAGGAGCAACCTTGAGAAAGACTGAATCCCCTACTTGGAATTCAAGTGGCTTACGACATGTGTCAGCATAACTCTTCTGTCTACTCTGGGCAGTCTCAATTCTCTGTCTGATCTTCTGGATAGCCTGAGTAGTCTCATCATCTATCAGCTCTGTCTGAATGCCCAGCTCTACTTCCATTTCTTTTCTCTCACCTGCTTCTTGCCAGCATATGGGTGATCTGCACTTTCTACCATACAATGCCTTATAAGGTGCCATCTTGATGGTGGCCTGATAGCTATTGTTGTAGGCAAACTCAGCTAAGCATAGATACTTGTACCAACTTCCCTTGAAATCTAGTGCACAAGCTCTGAGTATATCTTCTAGAATCTGATTTACTCACTCTATCTGTCCATCAATCTGAGGATGGAAGGCCATGCTGAACTTGAGTTTGGTTCCCAGTGCATTCTGAACACACTCCCAAAAGTGTGAGGTGAAGCGTCCATCTCTATCAGAAACAATAGATTTAGGAACTCCGTGAAGTCTGATCACCTCCTTAACATATAACTGTGCCAACTGCTCTATAGAGTGAGACACCTTGATAGCTAGAAAATGAGCAGACTTGGTCAATCTGTCTACTATCACCCATATCGCATCGTATCCATTCGTAGTTCTTGGAAGACCTGTTATGAAGTCCATGGATATGTCTTCCCACTTCCACTCTGGTATTGGAAGAGGCTGAAGAACTCCTCTTGGCCTTTGGTGTTCTGCTTTGACTCTCTGGCATGTCAGGCAGGTACTGACATATTTAGCAACATCTCTTTTGAGTCCAGACCACCAGAACCTCTATTTCACGTCTTGGTACATCTTGGTAGAACCAGGATGCATGGAGTATGGTGTGCTATGAGCTTCTTCTAAAATCTTCTTTCTCAGTTCTTCATCATTGGGCACACAAATGCGACTCCCCTGATAAAGAATCCCGCTGTCCGTTACTCGAAACTCTGCTTTGTCTTCTTTCTGTATCCCTTTCTTGATCTTCTGGATGTCTGGATCTTCACTTTGCTTTCTCTATATATCCTCGAGCAAGGTAGACTCTAAAGTAAATGCAGAGAGTTTCCCTTCAATAACTTCAAGTCCGAAGTCTGACAACTCCTTCTGCAGCAGCAGGGCTAATGATGACAGCGACATCAGGGATGCACTGGACTTTCTGCTTAGTGCATCTGCCACTTTGTTAGCTTTGCCTGGGTGGTAGAGGATTCCACAGTCATAATCTTTGATCAACTCTAGCCACCTTCGCTGTCTCATGTTTAAGTCCTTCTGAGTGAAGAAGTACTTAAGACTCTGATGGTCTATGAAAATTCTACACTGAACGCCATACAAATAATGTCGCCAGAGTTTTAGTGCAAAGACTACAGCTGCTAACTCAAGATCATGAGTGGGGTAGTTCTTTCCGTAATCTTTGAGTTATCTGGAAGCATAAGCTATCACTTTTCCTTCCTGCATGAGTACAACTCCTAAGCCCATCTTGGAAGCATCACTGTAGATGTCAAAACTCTTGTCACTTTTTGGAACTGTCTGAATAGGAGCACTGGTCAATCTCTTCTTCAATGCTTGGAAACTTTGCTCACATTTGTCTGACCACTCAAACTTCTTATTCTTCCTGGTTAAGGCCATTAGTGGAGAAACTATCCTGGAAAAGTCCTCCACAAATTTCCTGTAGTACCCAGCTAAACCAAGGAAGCTTCTGATCTCCCTGGGGTTCTTGGGTCTACTCCAGTTGTTGACTGCTTCTATTTTGGCTGGATCCACTTGGATACCTTCTTTAGAAATTATGTGACCTAGAAATGCCACCTGATCTAACCAGAACTCGTACTTTGAGGATTTAACACACAGCTGCTTCTGCTGTAGGGTCTGTAGTACTATTCTCAAGTGCGTGTCATGCTCCTCTGGGGTCCTTGAGTAGACTAGAATGTCGTCGATGAACACAATAACAAATTTGTCAAGGTATTCTCTGAACACTCTGTTCATCAAGTCCATGAAGACCACAGGTGCATTAGTCACTCTAAAAGGCATGACTATAAATTTGTAGTGTCCATATCTGGTCCTGAAAGTCTTTCTAGGTATATCCCTTTCTTTCACTTTCAACTGATGGTACCCAGAGCGCAGGTCTATCTTTGAGAACACTGTTGCCCCTCTTAACTGATCAAATAAGTCGTCGATCCTGGGAAGGGGGTACTTGTTCTTGATCGTCACTTGATTCAGAGCTCTGTAATCTATGCACATCCGCATAGATCCATCTTTCTTCTTGAAAAACAACACAGGAGCTCCCCAAGGTGAGTGACTAGGGCGAATGGAGCCTTTGTCAAGTAACTCTTGTAGTTGTGCTTGTAACTCTTTCAACTCTGCTGGAGACATGCGATACGGAGCTTTTGAAATTGGACCGGTACCAGGAACCAATTCAATCTCAAACTCCACTTCTCTGTTGGGAGGTAGTTCAGGTAGCCCTTCTGGAAATACCTTTGGATACTCACAGACTGCCCGAACATCTTCCTGCTTGGGTCTTTCTTGTTATCTTTCTTCTGTTCTGCTTACTTGCCTGGGATTTCTGACTTCCTGCTGTCTTGTCCTCTATCTTGACTGGCTTGTGTTGCGTTTGTTGTGCCTTGATGCTGTTCAGATAGTGCTCACTAATACTCTGCTGACCAGCTCTTCACCAATCTGTGGTCGGTGAGTTTCATTACTCACATTAAGTGCTATTTCTGGTCTCAGCCTTCGGAGCATCAGTCTGACTCGTTCTTTCTCTGTACTTACTAACTCTAGGCAAAGACGAGCTAGCCTGTTGAATCTTTTGACCGCTTCTTCTACTGGTAGGTCACCTGGTCTAAATTCTATAAACTCCTCATAATGTTTATTGGTGATCCGTTGGCGAAAAAAACTCTTCGTAAAACTCTGACTGGAAATCAGCCCAGCTCATCTGGTTGACTGCTCTCTTACTTTTAACTCTCTCCCACTACATACGAGCATCTCCAGGTAGGCATAAAGAGGCACACTTGACATTTTTGACTTCTGGCCAGTTAAGAAGCTCCATGGTGCTCTCCAATGTTTTGAACCAAGCCTGGGCATCCCAGGGCTCAGTCGTGCCTGAGAAGCTTTCTGGTTTCAGCTTCATCCACTGGATGAGGTATGCTTCTTGTCTTCTAGGTGTTGTGGTGACTTCCAGGACAACTGATGGGACTTCAGTCACCACTGGGGTCTCCACATTAATGGTTGGGGAAGTGGGAGGAGCTGACTTCTGATTGGCCCTCAGATTGGCAATCACCTGTTGCTGCTCTGCTACTTGTCTCTGAAGTTGGGCAACAACTTTAGAGAGATTAGACTCAGTTGCTCTAAGCTCTTCGTTCTCTTGATCTTGGTTCTCAGTATGAACGGTACGGGGATGCCCTCTTCTTGACATCCAATTATGCAAAGGAAAAGACTTGATAGCTTCTCTAACCCTTCTAATCATACTTATATATGAATATAGAAAAGGGAAACAAAATCTTCTATCTTACTTAAGCATTCAAAAACAAATACTCTATACTACAGTTAATACTAAGGAAAGCGGAATAAAGAAAGAATTTAAATACTTTCTTACTTGGAGACGACAAGGCTGATGCTGATGTGTGTGTGATGCTGGAGAATGGAACGCTGCTCTGATACCAACTGTAACGACCACCCTTCTTACTACTACTCTCTAAGGGCGACCGTTACCTAACTACTACTCTACTTACTAGTGTCATTTATGCTAATATTAGCAACACTTAGATTTATCACGGCCCCAGAGGAAGTCCTACCGAAAAATTTCGGCAGAGTCTCCCCTGTACCGGTGACCAAATCAACCATACAGACACTATATACACAGCCACAGGCGGCTGCAACATACTTTTTCACAACCACGCAGTATAATAACACAATAAGAAGAAGGAACTACTCTAACAATAGCAAACAACTATATCACTCCAACAATAGGACCCAACTACAAGTGCGGAATAAACTTAATTACAATCCCAACTCATAATAACATTTAAAGAAAACTAGAACATAAACTGAAACTCTAAACAGGTAAGTCTTGAACATTTGCTAGCAAACTCTGGATCTCTCCATAGTCCAGTCATCACACACCTTCATCACCACCATCTTGTCGCCTTCCTTTCATACTTTAGCTTTTTCTTTATTTGCAGTAGGAGGAAAAAATAGATCTATAAGCGAAACGCTTAGTATGTACTATACTATCTCACAAAAACTCCAAGTGAATAAAAATGCAAACGATACTGAAACTGAAATGCTAAAAGAAAAGCTACATGTACTCATCTAATAGCAAGGTACTCAAATAAACTGCATACTCATGATATACCAGAATAAAGCTGAATACTGGAAATAAAACTAATCATGCTCACTAAACTGATAAGAAAGTAATGAAACAAATGTTGTGTGCTTAGAAATAAAGAAACTAAACTTCTGTTGATTCTAACATAGGTGATACTTGTTTCATTTACTTATAATTTTATACTTGAAATTAATATTTTAATTTCTTTTACTTTTACTTTTCTTTCTTCTTCTTTTTCTTTGGGCCCAGGCTTAGTACCATCTTATGTGCGCTCCCTAATAGAGACTGCTGTAGTCCCACAGGGTAAAGACCTCGGTCTTACCAGGGCCGAGACCTCGGAAACGGTCACCTGGATTTGTTTAACGACAACCTCGGAAGTCGGGTACTAGCCTCTTACTTTAATTTACTTGTTATCTCTTTTTAACTAGACCTTGGTCTTTTTCTTACTTATAGTTGCTCATTATAGCAAGGAAAGTCCAAACTAAATGCTATGTACATACATGTATATGCTAAAATATGTTCATGCATATCTTAAAGCAAAGGGAAACAAAAATCAGCATACTACTATATGTTATAACCTGTTCATGCACATCTTAAAGCAAAGGAAAACAAAAATCAGCATGCTACTATATGCTAAAATCTGTTCATATGAATACTAAAAATCTGCACATGTGAATAACAAAAATCTGCACACGTGAATCATTAAAAATCTGCGAATGAAACAGAATTAAAAACTAATACGGCTCATGCTATTCTAGTACTGTATACTTTAAATAAAAGCTGCCCTTCTAACTAAATAAGGGTTGTTCTTGTCCTTTGAGTTGCAAGGAAAATGCTAAACCATTCTAACTAATTAAAGGGTTGTTCTTGCCCTTTTGAGTAGCAAGGAAAATGTTAAACTCATTCTAACTAAATAATGGGCTGTTCTTACTCTTCAAATACTGAAATTTAGGATCCTATCTTGACCTTGGACTTGCTTTGCTTAGAACTTCTCATAAACCAAAATAACTACTAAAGATGTAGCTATAGTACTAGAATTAATGCTAATCCTGCTCACTGTATCAACAAAAAGAAAAATAAGCTGCATGCTATTATAAAAGGCTGTTCAGCATGGTAAATCAGCAAGGTGAGCAAAACTGAAATACCAATGATAAGGGTTGTTCATATTCACAGTAGTGACTAAAACCCAAAACCACAAGCTTGTAATACACGTATAGAAAGCCCAAAACCCAAACGGATTACTCATGATACAAGCTATTTATGTTCACTTAACAAAAAAACTAAATCTGCATGCTTTAAATTACCACCAAGGGGATCTAATACAGCATGTTGGAGTAACAAAAGACCTAACCGCATGCTATAATTAGTTCTATTCATGTGTATTGAGTAACAAGAAACTAAATTAAATGCTACATGTTTAAAACACATTCTAACTTGCTGGATCTGAAGTATAAAGGGTTTAACTTACTGATTTTGAGCTGAACAGATTCTAAACTTCAAGCTTAAAGTAAGGGATGTGCAAATAAATCCATTACAACTACTTAAGGTATGCTGTGAAGATCAAACAATTACAACTACTTAACATGTTGTGCAAGTAAGCACAATTTCAAAGGAAATCTAAACTACACTCATGAACTAAGGCCCCTTTCAAACTCAGAACTATCAAGGAGAAATCCACACTGGAAAAAAAATCAACTACTTGAATCATGCTCATTAACTACACGGCTAAATCCGAAACAGAAACAAGAAGCATGCTGTGGATGGTAAGAAAAACCCTAGCATGGCAATTCGGCACAGCAACTCAACCTTAGAAATTCAGCCAGATAAACAAAGCAAAGAAAGGGAAAGCTCCAGCATACAATACTACTCGGCACTGTGAAATCCGAAAGCAAGGAAGAAAATCGAAGCTCGGAGCAACTCCTACCACAGGTGAGTAGTACTTACAGCGGGTTCTTGAATTCAAACCGAATGACAGGCTGCTAGGGTTTCGGGTGGAGCTTGAAACTCGGCGATCTTTTGTGTTCCTGAGCTCCCTTCGTCGAGATGACCCCGTACGGGTGAGGACCGGCCGGACAAAGCCTTCGCCAGCCGCCGGAGGGAGAGAACCCTAGCTTCGTCGCTTCTTCGCCCGAGAGCAAAACCCACGGCGCCGCGCGTGCGTGTGAGGAGAAGAGAGTTTCGGGCGAGGAGGGGAAAAGAAATTAGGTCTTTTTAAAACTAGGGTTTTCCATTATAACTATACCTTAAATCTATTTCTCTCCATACTTGGTTAACAAAACCCGCGTAGCTCAGTTGGTTGGCTGCGTCCGGTTGGGTCAGGTTCGGCCGGAGGTCTTGGGTTCGAGTCTCACCTTCAACGATTTTTGATCAAAACTTCTTTTTTTTTTGTAACATACTAAACGACCTCCAAAAATTACGTAAGAATACTCTAAAAATTTCTAAAAATCTCTAGAATATTTTAAAAGTATTTCCAAATATTTTTATGAACTTTTAGAACTTGAAATAGGGAAAATTGGGTCGTTACACTCTCATCATCTCCTCTCTCGCGTGCGACGGCACTGCTCGGGCGAAAACGAAGCCGAAGCTAGGGCTTCGTCTCCGGCGGCCGACCAAGGGGTAATTCCGTGAGCTCTTCACAGATTCGAGACCCTCTCATCGAGGAGAACCCGTAGGAACGAAGAAGGGGCTAAGATTTCAAGCCCTCTGAAACCCTAGAAGCTTCTCTTCTCGGTTGTAAGTTCAAGAACACATATGTAAGTGGTCTCGCCTGCAGTAGGAGTAGTTTTAGATCTTTGTTTCCTTCTTTAGTTTGAGTTTTTCAACAGACAATTAATAGAAGTCTAATTCCCGCAAGTTTAGATTTTCTTTTGCTATTTATGGGGTACGAACAACCCCTTACCCTTATCACGTTAGTTGAGTTTTCTTGCTTCTTGATTGTGCATGTTAGTATTTCAGTTTTTAGTTTTGTTACTAATTTAGGGAGCATGAACAGCCTGTGTTTTAAGTATACCATGTTGGTTTGCTCTGTTACTGCAATGAATAAGAACAACTTTATTTAAACCATGCTATTTAGACTTTTTCTGCTTTCCAATTAGCACGGACAGCCTTACCTACGCTCCAACATGCAATTTTAGATGTTCCTTTAGCATCCCAGTTTGCTTGTTTTTAGTTCGTGTTGAGTTATTGAGCATGAACAGATCACATATTTGAGTAGTTATAAGTAAGAAAAGACCAAGGATTTAATTTAATCCCAAATTCCAGAATTTGAGATCAAACATACACCAAGTGTTTGAAGAAATGTCGAGGCACTTCATTTTAGAAGTATTTAAAGATAATATGTATTTTATTTGAAAAGGCTAGTACCCGATTTCTGAGGTTGTCGTTAAATAAATCCAGGTGACCAATTCTGAGGTCTTGGCCCTGGTAAGACCAAGGTCTTTACCCTCGTAGGACTGGTGGCTCGCTACCTCAGTTTCTATTTGGGAGCGCGCAATGGTACTAAGCCTAGGCCCAAGAGATTATTATTTTGAAGTATAAGAGTATAAGTTTGGGAATAAATGAAATAAGCTTCACATAGGTTTAAAAACCAGCAAGTTTAGCTCTTTTATTCTAGCATGCTGTTTAGACTTTCTTACTGCTATTTGCAAGCATGAGCAGCCTTACATGTTTAGCATTTCAGTCTGTTTTGATTTTTCTGTTAGCTCGACAGGTATGGCCAGCCGATCCTTTAGCTTTGCAGTATTGATTTCTTTGATTTCGGTTCCTTTGCTATTAGATGAACATGAGCAGCTTTTCTTTTAAAGCATTCAGTTTCTAAATTCTTTTTTTTGTACATATGCATATCTGAGTTTTGCGAGTTAGATAGCGCTTACTAAGCATCCGCTTATAGTTGCATTTCCTCTTACTGCAGATAAAGGAAAAGGAAAGCTACAGTGAAGGAAGGCGACAAGGAGGTGTGGGATGGATGTATGATGTCTGGACTATGGAAGCCTTGAGACCTTACTAAAGAATTTATTAAGATTAATTCCTTATTTAAGTTGATAAGAAAATTTTGGAATCGGATTTTCTATTTCGTGCTGCTAGGGGATTCATTGATGGGTTAACTATTTTCCTTATTGTTAGCTAAGGTTGCCTGGAAATTTTAATATGATACAGTCATTACACTTGAATTGCATGCATTAGTTGCTGTAAGTTACATGTTCTGTTCTTATTTTTTTGATACAGTTAAAGGGGGTTAAGTGTTACTATCTTTAGAGTAAGAAATATCAGTTAAGTAGAATGGATAGTTAAGTAGCGTCCACCCTTAGAGAGTAGTAGTAAGGAGGGTGGTTGTTACATTCATCCCCTGCCAGTGTACCTGTGCCACCCCCTGATCAGGCAGGACCATCACATGTACCTTCTCCACTGGCTTCAAATTCGCCGCCGCCTGTACAAACGCCTGTGCAATTCCCAGTCCCCACATATCTTCCTGACTCTGCAAGAAACTCATTTGCTGAGTTTAGGAATGATAGAGCTTTTTTAGTCCCCATCGGAGATTCGTAAGTACTATAAAATATTTTATTTTTTTTATCTATCTTAATTATGTAACATCGTTTGTTTGTAATTTAATGCAATTTTGAGAATCCTGTACAAGTTGTTCATGAAATTAATAGAATCGTGAATAACCATTGGGGAGGAGAATCGATGACTTATTCAAGCACTCCACCAGCCACAAAACAACTATGGTGGAACGAGTTCAGGATATATTTTCTTGAGTTTAATTCAAATTTAAAGAGCATAAATCATAAATTATTTTTTTTCAACACATCATTTAAATTACTGGGACCCAAATGATGAAATGGAGATCCATCGAATATTTAAAAAGAAATGTGGCGATCACATCAAACATATGTTAAGTCATGGCAAAAGTCGGGGAAAAAAAACCAAACTTCATGACCGAAGAAAATTGGGAGAGGATCATCAATTTTTGGGCAATGGAGGAGAGTAAGCAAAGGAGTAACCTGAATAGAATGAATCAATCTCATAATTCTGGTGACTCATTTGCTATATATGCGGGAGGCTTCATTAACATAGATGAGTATAGACGGAGATTGGTAATTTTTTAACTCTTGGAATAATTTTTTATTTCTATTAAATTATTTCATTATTTATAATCATGTTTTTCAGACCAAAGAGATGGGGAAGGAGTCCTCTTTCATTGATACTTTCTCCCGCACTTTTAGAAAAAAAGATAAGACTTGGAGTGGGGCGAGAGCAAAAGCAGTAAATGTTGGAATTTTTATTTATTTGATCTTAATATATGATTTAGATTTATTAGTTAAGTACCTTTGCTATCTTAATATTATATGTGATTCTATTATATCCAATCAATATCTTATGTGTTTTAAAAAATAGGAAAAATATGATGAACTCGAGCTAGCCCAAACATGCTCACAAGCTGGTGCCGATACATAGGGGTTTGAGGACTCTGTGGGCAATAATTTGAGTTTATGGTTGGAGGCTAGTGGAGGACCAAAAGGGAGAAGGATATTGGGGTTGAGTTTCTTGAGCAGAGCCCAAAGAATAGTTGGACCATCTTCCTCCTCATTAGCACTTACGAGCCAAGTAAATAACTTGACTGAAGAGGTTAGCAATTTTGAAGGAAATAATATCACAAAGAGATCAAGAAAGGGTGCAATGAGATCTAGAAAGGGTGCAAATGGAGCAAGATATGAGAAAGTTGCACCGACAACAAGATTTTATCATGCGACACCTTCAGTTGAGCTCCGCTCTAAGTCAGATTCCTTTGCATAACGATGATGATAATGGCGACGATGATAACGATGATGGCGGTGATGGTTGTTCATGATTTTAATTATGTATGATGATTATTTGTCTCATAGTTAGTGTTTTAAACATTAATCCATGTCTTTTTAACTTTTCTAATTTTTTTAATTAATATTGTTACTTTATTATTAACAGGGTTGGTGAAGCGAAATACATGTCGGATAAAAAAGTAAGTATTAAGTAACATTTTATACTTTTAATTTTAGTTATTTATTTATTTTTTTATCAGTTGCATTTGCAAAGTTAAAATTTGATACTACTGCATTATTAGTTCAAATTCTGAATTATGATTAGAGTTTGCCTAACAACCAAGTAACCATAAGTATTAAAAGACTAGTATCAGCTAATTGATCTTGACTAGTTTGTGCTTTCGTCATTTGAGACATTTTTCATATGATAGGAATTTTAAGAATACATTCATGCTCTCCATGTCGGATGGAAATAGTATATTTGTAGCTATTGTTTGATATGGTGATTTTTTTTATATCATAACAATTTGATATGGCAAAATAGATTGTATCATATTTAGGATACTTGTAGTTAGCTTCAAGGTGCTGCAAAGCATCTGCAAGCAAACTAATTATGAGCATATTAGAATTTAAGTAATTATCTTTCTGGTTACAAATGATCTAGTATATTTGTTTATTTTTTATGTAGGAAAAGAATATTTGATGGAGAAGAAAGCTTTTGTGGCGCAAGAAGATGAGTTGATGTAATTTAGTTTTTTTTTTTAATTTAAATCCTTGTTTAACTTCTTGGATTGTTGGACTTGTATAACTTTTGGGGTATTGAACTTGTATAATATTTTGGAGTAGATTGAAAAAGAAAAAAACTTCTATATCTTGTTAAGACCTTTGAATTTGTTGTATCAAATCAATTTGATTTAATTTCAATTATTAATACATATATGTGAAATAGGATGCGATATTGTTAATTAGGATGTGATATTGTTAATTAGGATGTGTTGAATGTATATGATTATTTGAATTTGTTGTATATATGTATGTATGGATTGAATTACAGAAATAAATTGGTGCTGAAAAATTGTTGGGATTTAGGAACAAATTTGGCAATGAAAAATATTTGTCGCCAAATTATCGTAACACTGTACATTGATAATTTCGCAACAAAATAATTTTTTATTCCAAATTTTGTCCCAGAATTTGGGACGAATCAAATTTTTGTTCTAAATTTCGTCCCAAATTCTGGGATGAATTAGTGGATTCGTCCTAGAATTTGGGACCAATCCATAGTTTCATCCTAGAATTTGGGACGAATCCACAGATTCATCCCAGAATTTGGGACGAATCCACATATTTGTCCCAGAATTTTGGACAAATCCACAGATGAAAAATGGGACAAAAATTGGCAAAAATTATTTATTTAGGAATGAATTTGGCAACAAAAATAATTTTTCGCCAAATAATCGCAATTATAATTTCGCAACAAAATAATTTTGATCCAGAATTTGGGACGAAATTTGGAACAAAAATTATTTTGTTACAAATTAAATTCGCTTTTCGTTGCCAAATTTGTCGTAAATTTTGCAACAAAAAAATATTCATTGCAATGGTTTCAGAATTTGGCAATGAAAATATAATTCGTTGCAAAATTTTGTAGCCAAATTAGGGACAAACTTGGCAACAAAAAAAAATTCGTCACCTAATTCGTCCTGAAATTCATTGCTAATTTTGCAACAAAACATATATTCATTACAAAATGGTTTATAATTTGGTGATGAATTTGGGGATGAAAATATTTTTCGTCGCCAATTTCGTCCCCAAATTCGTTGCCAAATTTGCAACGAAAATATTTTCGTTCCAAAAGTTGGCAATAAGATTTTTGGGACGAAAATTTTTTCGTCCCAGAATTCATCCCAAAATATTTTGCAATGAAATTTTTTTATAAATTCATCCCAGAATGTACTATTTTTTGTAGTGCAAAGTGCATGTACATTTTCCAGTGTCCTAGGAAAAGACAAGTCAAAAAGTATCTCTGACACATTTCCTTAAGCAGACACACAAATCTCTAATATGACAGTTTAGAAGCTTCTAGAGTACGATTTGCATGCTGGGCATGCTCTGTTGTTGGTGGCATAAACTTCCAAAGGAGTACGATGAGATATGTAGGTGGGTTCCACTATAGGCCAACCAGAAGTAGCTCAACAGAGACGTCTCAGCTCAGTCATACTGAATAGAGCTATCAACCTGTCCTTCACTCGGTTTTCCCGTTGTCGGAGGGCTACCTTTTGTCCGAATGGACATACTATTCGATAGATAGGGATAGTGGGCTGGAAAATTTAATGTTAGTCTCTTGACCTCAGTCACAAATTTTTTTTGAGGATGGTCGTTCGGGCAGTCATGTCCTGTAAAATATCATAACAAAATAATAATAAAATAATAAGGCTTAATGGACGAATAACCTAACCTGAATTGTTAGGATTTTTTAGGAATTTTCATAGAATTTTTTGGAGCTCGTATGATGTATTTGAGAGGATGAATTTATAGGCTTAGGGAAAAGCCTGTTTGGAATACCCAAAAAGAGGAGTTGATTGAGGAATAAACTTAGGTTTTGATTTTTCCTAAACCTATGTTCACATTATAAATATTTGATTGTTCCTCTCCCGAGCCCGATTCTCTTCACTTCCTTTCAATCTCCCGATTCTTCCCCCAATCCCTTCCTCTTCCCCCATCTCCGGCGCACTCCTTCCCTTCCCCTCCCGATCCACCGCCTAACCTCTCCTTATCATCGCCGTCCCCTTCCTCTGGCCTCTGCCCGATCTTTTCCCCCTTCCTCACATTCTCACCTCACCCGATACCGTATCCACTTCTCCCTCCTTTCTCGAAATTTTGTTGCACCACCGACCATCGGTCGTCACTGCCCGACGCTGCCACTGACGCTGCAAGTCAGTGCCAGCTGACTACCGGTGGTCAATTGGGCAAGCCCTTCTGCCCTTTCTCGCGATCGTGCCACCGCCAGCACCCGAGCTGGAGGCCTCCACCTTAGTCTCTCCCTAACCACGTCATATGGTGTATAGCTGCCAGATCTTGATAGCGCCAACGTCGTCCAACCCATTCTCGGCTAAGCTGTCACCTCTTCTGATGATTGCTTGAGAACGAGTGTCAATGCCCCCCCGGGCTGGATCAACCGGTTAAGGTGTGGAATCCTTGCACAATGAGTCATAGGGTCGAAGGTCCATGGACGCACACTGGATGAATAATCTGGGCCGGCTGTGTTAAATTCCGGAGACACCACGCTTTACCCGGGCCAGCATTCACCGCTGATTTACCTCCTCCTAGGATCCCTGTGGGGCCAGGCCTAGGGGGCCGCTGGGCGGCGGGACCCGCCTTTTTGCACAATTGAGAACGAGTGTCAACAGTTCTACACCCTAGGGTATTATCACCATCTCTGCTTATGTTGTCCCAGTAGATCAACCGACGATGTCGCCTTATCCTCTGACCCATCTCACCACCTCAGCGGCATTCAAATTCCTTTTGTGCAAGATCTCAGCTCTGGTTCAGGGGTAAGTCATGTTTAGTGTTAGAGTAGGATTGATTTGATTACATGTTCTGTTTGGATGTAGAGATTATTTGTGTGACTGATCATTGTAGCTCCGACACAGATTAAACAATTGGTGGCTAGCTGCGACCACTAGATCTTCTCTGACCATCATTTTTAGCAGTGAGACCCTCTGGTCGGAGTTCCCGGTAGCAAGCTCCTCCGGTTGAGTCAACATCGAAGTCTTTGGATTTGGGTGAGTTTGGTTGTGTTGGTTGCTACACCTTGATACCGTTCTGTTCTCCTGTATAAAAATTTTGTACAAGCATAGAACTTTTCCTATCTACCCATGTGCTCTACTGAAGTCAAACTTGGATTGCAAACGATGCTTAATATTATTAATCCAAGTTGTCCTTCAGAAGTTAAACTTGGATTGGAAACAAAACTTAACATTCTTACTCCAAGTTTAACCGATGTGTTCTTCATAAGTTAAACCATATTATAGAAGTTGATTAAATATCTATTTCTAAGATCGGCTTCCAGGTTAAACATGGTGAGACACTAGGCCTTCTTGAGTATGAGATCATCCACCACTTCCTAGACAAAGCCTTTCAAAGAAATCAGATATTTAAACTACTTGCAGTAAACTAGGTTTAACTATAGAGACCTCAATAGAAGCACAATATCGAAACATGAAATTGAAACACAAAATCGATAACAAAAATGATAACCTAAAATTGATAGCTTCTTGTGTTGGTATTTCAAGTTCCACACAAAGAAAATAAACTAGAACATGGCGGGATAATTATCTAGTTGTACATTTCTTTGTAGACAAAAACCTCTTGATCTTCTGTTGTATTTCTCTCCTCCGCTTGGACGTCGTGTGGTCGACGATCTACCAAGACGAAATCCACCTGAACCACTTCTTCTTTTCCAAGACTCTTGAGCCACCAAAGGATGCCAAAATAGGAAACTCCTTCTCTTCTTCTTCCCCTCCAAGTAGCCGGCCATCTAGGTTCTTCTTGTCTTCTCCTTCTTCTTCTTCAACCTCCGACCATAGAAAGAAGAAAAGGAGGAAGAAGGGAGTATAGATGCCGCCGACCTTGTCGGAAAAGAGAAGGAGAGGGGGCCGACCACACTAAAGAAAAGAGAAAGGAATATAATTATATGTATCCCATGAGGCACCCTCTACCTCTCTTTTATAATCCTTGGTCATGGTAAAAAATGAAAGTTTTAAACATAATTAAAACTTCCTTATTTGTGGCCTCCCTTAAAAAAGAAAATTTTAACAACAATTAAAATATCTCTTTTCTAAATTTCCTATTGTACATGACAATAAAGGAAAGTTTTAAAACTAATCTCCCTCTTTTAAAACATGTAGACAACTACAAAAAAGGAAAGATTAATTAAAACTTCTCTTTTAAACACATGGTTACAAAAAGGAAAGTTTTATCAAAAATTAAAATATCTCTTTTAAACATTATAGATAACTACAAATAAGGAAAGATTTTAACAAAATTAAAATCTCCCTTTAATTTTTTGTAGAAAGCTATAAAAGGAAAAAATTTTAAAATTTAAAACTCTCTTTTAAAATCATGTGGATGGCTATAAAAGGAAATTTTAAAATTAAAATTTCTCTTTTAAATCCCTTCATAAAAGGAAAGATTTTATCACAAAATTAAATCTCCCTTTTATTCCTATTTTGGATGGCTATAAAAGGAAAGTTTTTAAACAAATTAAAAACTCCTTTTATTCTTTATCTATGGTCGACCATTCATAGGGCAATCTAAAAAAAAAATTCAAAATTAAAATCTTTCTTTTAAATGCTTTTGTGGATAGCTATAAAAGGAAAGATTTTAGATTTAAATTCCTTTTTAAATCCCTTCATGAATGACTATAAAAAAGAAAGATTTTAAACAAAATTAAAATCCCCTTTTAATTCTCATTTGGCCGGCCCCTTTCTTGGACACCAAGCAAGGCTTGGCCAACCACAACTTGGGCCCCAAGCAACACTTGTGGACGTCCACATCTTGGACACCAAGATGGTTTTGGTCGGCCCCTTTACTTGGGTAAGAAGCTGAGCTTGGGTGGATAATAAGGCTTATATAGAGGCTACAACAGGGACTGAGAGGAGAAATTGGTTTTGGTCTCCCGATGAGCTTGAGCTTCTCGTGTTCGCCTCGAACACCCAACACAAGTTCATAAATAATAACTCATACCACTAAAGAGTTATTATTGAACTACCGCACCAATCCCAAATTACATTAAGAGCTTCTTCTTATCATGAGTGCATTAATCTCCCTGTGTTTAAGATATCGAATGCCCACTAATTAAATGAGTTACTGGCAACTCACTTAATTAATATCTAGCTCCAAGAGTAGTACTACTCAACTTTATTATCATGTCGGACTAAACCCACCTGCAGGGTTTACATGATAATCCTTATAAGCTCCTCAAGGGGACATTATCAACCTAGATTACTAGGATACAGTTTCCTTCTATAAACAATAACACACCATATAAATAATATTATTTCCCAACTTATCAGGCCTATTGATTTAACGAACTAAATCTCACCCATTGATAAATTAAAGAAATAAATACAAAGTATATGTGCTTGTTATTATATCGGGATTAAGAGTACGCACATCCATAATAACAGAGATTATGTTCTTTTATATAGTCAGTATAAAAAGAACTACCTCAAATGGTCATACTCAATACACACATAGTGTACTAGTATAATTATTAGTTAAGCTAAACTAATACCTAATTATACTACAACCAAACCATTGGTTTGTCCCATTCCATTTTGGTTGTAAGCTACTATTTATAATTTATAAGGAACTGATAACATGATCTTCTGTGTGACACCACACACCATATTATCTACAATACAAATTAAATGGACAACTGCATTTAACATAAATGTTGACATTTGACCAATGTGATTCTTATTTCAGACTAAATTTTCATACAAAAAGCTGGGCTTTTAGTATACATCCTAACAATCTCCCACTTATACTAAAAGACTATGCTGTCATAAATGCTTCCATACATCTGATCCCCATCCACTCAACATGCCCATAAAAGCTCTTGCTAGAAGGGCCTTAGTGAAAGGGTTTACCAGGTTATCATCTGATGCAATCTTAGCGATAACAACTATGTCTCGTTTCAAGTGGTACTTACGCTCAATGTGTTTACTTGCCTTATGGGCTTGTGGCTCCTTCAAGTTTGCTACTACACCACTGTTATCACAATAAACTGTGATAACTTTGGGCAAAACAGGAATCATATCTAAGTCCAACATGAAGTTTCTGAGCCATACAACTTCTTTGGCTGCCTCAGAGGCTGCCACATACTCAACTTTCATGGTGAAGTCCTAAAAGCATCTATGCTTAACACTCCTCCATTGCTATGTCTCTATCTCCTAAAGTAGACACAAAACCTCGAGATCAACTTACTAATGTCCATATCTGATTAGAAGTCAGAATCCGTGTAACCCACAGGAAATAAATCATCTGACTAGTAAACCAACATATAATCTCTAGTCATTTTTAGGTACTTCAATATATGCTTTACAACAGTCCATTGTCCCTGTCCTAGGTTACTTTGATATCTACTGACCATGCCCACGGTAAAATAGATATCCGGTTTCTTACACAGCATTGCATACATTAGGCTTTCGACAACTGAAGCATAAGGAATTGCCTTCATGTCCTCTATCTCCTTTGATGTCTTGGGAGACATCTCTTTAGATAAAACTACTCTATGCCAAAAAGGTAAGAAACCTTTCTTGGAGTTTTGCATGCTAAAACGAGCAAGGATAGTATTGATGTATGAAGCTTGGAATAAGGACAATATCCTTTTCTTGCGATCCCTTATTACTTTGATCTCAAGAATATGTCCACATTCTCCCAAGTCCTTCATATCTAAACACTTGGACAACCATACCCTTACGCCTGACAACACTTTGACATTGTTGTCAATGAGCAAAATGTTATCTATGTATATTACAAGAAATACCACCACATTTCTGTCACTCTTCTTGTATACACAAGACCCATCCAGTTACTGAATAAATCCATAAGACTGTATCACTTCATCAAATCGGATGCTCCAAGATTTAAGATGCTGCATTTTTATCTTGGAGTGCTTCATCATATGTCTAGGGATCAGGTTCATGTTCAGCAGGGATCAAGTCCAAAAACTCTCCCAAAAACATGAATCTAATAGGTTGCCTAACAACCCTCCCACTACGATGAGACATTACTTGTAATTGAGCATTATTTGTGACACGTGTTGTAGTTTCTTATGATATCTCATCTTATACTGTTGGTACTAAATTAGTCGTGTCCTCTTTTATTTCTTCAAGAATAATTTTAGTCATGGGCTTGTGGTTTATTATATAGTCTTTTTCTAAAAATCGGGCATTGGTGCTAACAATGATCTTCTGATCTTTAGAACTATAAACCTTGTTTCGTTTCTTTAGGATAACTCACAAACAAGCGAACTTCTATACGTGATTCCAACTTATCAGTGTCTCCCTTCAACACATCTGCTGGACTACCCTAAATCCGAATATGTTTCAGACTAGGCTTACGTCCATTCCATTATTATATGGGAGTATAGGGTACTGACTTAGAAGGTACCAAGTTCAGAATATACACTATTGTTTCCAGAGTATATCCCCTATACAAATTTGATAATTCTGAATAACTCATCATTTATCTAACAATTTTTATAAAAGTCCTATTCCTTCATTCCACTACACCATTCTGTTGGGGTGTACTAGGTGCAGACAGTTGGGATTGAATCCCAGCCTCTGATAAGTAACTCCTAAACTCTCCTAAGAGGTACTTGCTACCACGATCAGACCGTAGTGTCTTGATACTTTTACCATGACGTTTCTCCACATCAGCCTTGTATTATTTGAACTCATCAAAGCACTCAGACTTGTGGCGCATCAAAGCACTCAGACTTGTGGCGCATCAAGTAAAATATTCGAAACCTCCTCTTGCCTGGATAGTCATAGGTACACACAAATCAGAATGAACAAATTCCAACACATATTTGGCTCTATACCCCTTGGCCTTAAAAGGTTTCTTGGTCATTTTTCCTTTCAAGCAAGATTCGCAGGTTGGAAAGTTTTCCACCACCAATGAACCCAAAAGTCCATCAACTATTAACCTTTGAATCCTACTCAAGTTAATATGACCTAACCTTAGATGCCAAAGATATGTTTGGTTCATTTCTGAAGGCTCCTTTCTCTTATTAGATTTAGAAGATAAGTTTTAAATTACCATTTCTTGCATCGTGGGAGTTATTGGATTAAGAGTGTACAAATTGTCAACCAATGTATTAGAATAGATAACTTTTCTATTTTTCTTGACAACTATTTTATCATCAAAAGAAATAGAATATCCATTCATAAAAGTTTTAGAAACTGAAATCAAGTTCTTTCTAAAACTTGATACATAAAGACAATTTATCAAAAAACACTGTTTTATTCCTAAATAAACATCTCCCACTGCAACAGCCGTCACTTTTGTAGCATTGCCCATGTAGACAGTAATCTTCTCTTTATGTAGTCGTTGAGTTTCTTATAATCCCTGCAATGAATTGCAGACATGATTAGTGGCTCCCGTATCTACACACCAGGTACTGGTAGATAACACCACTAAACATGTTTCAACAACTAATGAATAAGATATATCTTTATTGTTCTCCTTTCTGCGAGGACAACCCACCTTTAAGATTGTACAGTCTTGCCTGGTAGCCCGATTCTGGTGTCCGAAGATTTCCTTGAGATTGTACATCATGTCATGGCTAGTAGGCATGGTCTGATGCTGATGTTGCAGCACATTTGACATAAAAGTCAAAATGTAACTCCGCGCCATCTCATCTGCCTTGACCTATTTCTTATGATATTCAATCTCCTCTTTACTAGAATCGCTATTAGGCAAGTTTGGACAGATCTTAAAAAGTACAAACTTATATCCTTCAGCAGTTAAGACACTGCCGAAGTTTCATTTCCAATCAATGTAATTGGGACTAGTAAGTTTTTTGTCTTTCAATATAACAGCAAGAGGATTGAAAATCATTTGAAATCCTAAGAATCACAAAATCCTAAGTTTGGTCAAAACTTAAGAATTTAAAATAATATTGATTCCTTAATATCATTTAAATTCACCAACACCTCAAAACACCGTGAATTTTGTATGCCACGATAGTGTGGACGTATACAAATTCAAACATTTGTAAGAGGAGGATTTACCCATTAATTTTATCATGTCAACCTAACTTTATGACAAATAAAATTAATAGTTGGTTAGTTTGGTCAAATATTTAGAATTTAAAATAATATTGATTCCTCAAACAATATTATTTAAATTCACCAACACGTCAAAACACCATGAATTTTGTATGCCACGATAATGTGGACGTGTACAAATTCAAACATTTGTAAGAGGAAGTTTTACCCATTAATTTTATTATCTTGTCAACCTAACTTTATAACAAATAAAATTAATAGTTGGTTTTTCTTCGGTCACACAAGTAATAGTAGTGACTTCGATGAGGAGGATACTATTAAATGCGCCTGAGTGTTTACCCTTACTTGATACTTAGTCCATTAAATAGGTTTGTGCCCCTTCAGATGGAGAAGATCACACACTCTTAAATAATTTCCTATAATCATCCATAAAGGAAGTTTCATCTAGTGATCCGCAAACAAACTCATCCGATGTGGAGGAAGGCACTCAGAGCCAACACGTAAGTTTGTTTGCATCACTTACAAACTAGTAATGGAGACCGTGGAATTTATTTAAAATTTCTCTCCCACTTAGTTATTTAAGATGAGGAATTTTAACATGCAAGTACACATCATATGCACACACATACATCACAGCAAATAAAAGCAATAAATATGGGAAAATAATTTTCCAACTATTATGACCTTTTCCATCACCGTCCTCCATGTGCAGCCAACCCTGGCTGCTGCCATCTTTAGCCATCGCCATCGGGTCTAGTCGTCGCATTTATCTTGCTTCCTTTTCCGCTACGCCTCTGGTCCTCGGATAGTCCCACGCCTCGCAAGACTATGATCCGCGATGAAAATAAAATTTTACATTTGTCGATCCTATATTCCAAAAGGGAATGTACATGAAATCTAGATCGAACAAAATGTAAAATCCTAAAACTAATACAGCTCCTGCTGTATTTTATAATTACAATCATGCACATACATAAAATGCCCTCGACATACCCGAGGGTCCAATCACACACAAACACAATATGGCCATAATAGTTGGAACTAGGATGCTTGCAACCACATAGTTAATCTATTTGCACATTCTACTATTATCCCGCCTAAATATGTGTATGAAAAGTTCATAATAAACTGAAAACCAAACACACAGAGGCTAAAACCTTGCTCTGATACCAATTATTGGGACCAAAAGGATGCCCACATATCTCCACAATGACATGATATTGTCCACTTTGGGCCTAGACCCTCATGGCTTTGCTCTTGGCTCTACCTAAAAGGCTTCATGCCAATGGAGATATCCTATATCCTTTTAACCCCATGATCTTTACCAAATCTTTTCAATGTGGGACTTTGATTGAACCTCAACAGGTTGATGGTTTATGCGTTGATCTAATGCAATTTGATTTTTGGAAGAGTTATGGATATCTATTCTAATGTTGTGATGGATTATGAAAGAGATTAATTAATTCATAATGCCTAGTTGATTTAAGTGTTAGTGAGAGCCCTAGAGCCGATCATGTGATGATTGTTAAATTGACTCAATGAATCATAGTTTAAATTAGACTCATTCGACACATGAATCAAATTGAGTCCAACTCAATTAGTCTAATTTGGATTACCCTTAATCCAATTTGGTTCATCACATGAACCTAATCCTCTTGGTCCATCATATGAACCTAATCTCCATCTAACTGCCTTTTGTGTGTGACCCTATAGGTTCTTGTAACGTTGGCAATGCTCCTAAACCCATTTAGAAACATAAGCAATAAGCGGTATCTAGCAACACATCATTACTACCCAAGTTACAAGAATATTGAGATCCAACATCACCATTGTGACTACTAATTGTGGCTCTCACAATATGTGACAATGTCCTTCTATGCTTGACATCTAAATTGATCAATTGAGGCATAGACCGTGTCATCCTCTAATCAATCTATGTCTTGAACTCCAAGTAGACTTACTCTAATCAAATGAGCTCAATATCTCATATTGACTTATTTGGGCATGACCATGCACTTAGTGGTCTCACTCTATCAAGAATCATGATATCACTCCCGTCATATAGGAGGGATAGATCCCATCTACATCACTCACATCCCTTCGCATAATTTGTTACATACCTAGTAGTCGCCTTTATAGTCCACCCATTTACGGGTGACATTTGATGAAGCTAAAGTATGCAACTCCTTATGTAGGGAACCATGGTGACTTCAGGTCCAAGGACTGATAGTCATACTAATAGTCACATGAGAAAGTATATGACCCTCAAATAACGATCCTTGATACTTTCTCATGGTGGGTCATTCAGTATACATTCTCCAATGCATAACCATGTGTCAACTTGATATCTAATATTCATGACTTGTGAGATCAAGTCATCGAGTTGACCTACATGCTAGTCTCATCGCATTAACATTGTCCCTGAATGTTAATACTTGACTAGGAATGATTAAGAGTAGTGTTCTCTATATTATCTCATTATCAATTCAACCAATCGATTGATATAGATAAGAACCTTCTACTCAAGGACGCTATTATACTTAGTTATTTGACACCAATACAAGTAAGTATAATAACCATAAAGAAATGTCTTTATAAATATATATATAGGAATATGATACATCGAGTCCATACAATAATCATCACATGATCGACTCTAGGGCTCTCACTAACAATCTCCCACTAGCACTAGTGCCAATCAGGGTAGGCTCTAACACCCAATGACCTAGTGCGACCATCATGCTTTCTCTGTGATAAAGCCTTGGTCAAGGGATCAGCGATGTTAGCCTCTATGGGTACTCTGTAAATTTTCACATCTCCTCTATCGATAATCTCTCGAATGAGATGGAAGCGTCATAGTATGTGTTTGGTCTGCTGGTGTGAGCGAGGTTCCTTAGCCTGCGCAATTGCTCCATTGTTGTCACAATAGAGCTCTATAAGATCGGCTATGCTAGGAACCACCCCAAGCTCAATAATGAACTTGCGGATCTAAACTGCCTCCTTTGCTGCTTCTGATGCAGCAATATACTCGACCTCTGTTGTAGAATCAGCAACTGTGTCCTACTTCGAACTCTTCCAGCTCACAGCACCACCATTCAAGAAAAACACTAACCCAGACTGTGATCTATAATCATCCTGGTCAGTTTGGAAGCTGACATCACTGTAACCCTTTACAACTAGCTCGTCATCACCTCTAAATATCAAGAAATATTCTTTAGTCCTTCTCAAGTACTTAAGAATATTCTTGACCACTATCCAGTGACACTCACCTAGATCTGACTGGTATCTGTTCGTCATGCTCAAAGCATACGAAACGTCAGGACGAGTACATAGTATGATGTACATGATAGATCCTATGGCTGAAGCATAAGGGATCTTATCCATGCGGTCTCTCTCCTCTCTAGAAGAGGGACTTTGAGTCTTCGAAAGGCTCACACCTTGTGACATCAGCAGAAATCCTTTCTTGGAATGCTGCATGGCAAACCGTAGTAATACCGTGTCAATATATGTACTTTGACTTAGGCCAATCAATCTCTTAGATCTATCTCTATAGATCTTTATGCCTAGAATACAGGCTGCTTCACCTAAGTCCTTCATTGAGAAACAATTCCGCAGCCAAGTTATTACAAACTGCAGCAAAGGGATGTCATTTCCAATGAGTAGTATGTCATCCACATATAATACAAAGAAGACAACTATGTTTCCAACAACCTTCTTGTAGACACATAGTTCATCTTCATTCTTGATGAAAGCAAACTATTTGATCACATCATCGAATCAAAGATTCCAGCTCCGAGAAGCTTGCTTCAGTCTATAAATGGACTTATGTAGCTTGCATACTCTGCCAGTATGCAGTGGATCTACAAAACCCTCAGGTTGTGTCATGTACACATCCTCGAGCAAGTTTCCATTCAGAAATGTAGTTTTGACATCCATCTGCCAGATCTCATAATCGTGGTATGTTGCAATAGCAAGCATGATCCGAATGGACTTAAACATCGCTACTGGAGAAAAAGTTTCATCATAGTCAATACCATGAATTTGCTTAAAACCTTTAGCTACCAAACGACCCTTATAGGTAATAAGTCCATTCATGTCATTCTTTCTCTTAAAGACTCACTTACACCCAATGGGTTTGACGCCTTCAGGTGGATCAACCAAAGTCCATACTTGGTTGGTGTACATGGATTCCATCTCGGATCTCATGGCCTCTAGCCATTTCTCAGAATCTGGTCTCATCACAGCTTCCTGATAGGAGGTAAGCTCATTCTTAACCAGCATAACGTCGTCATGGTCAGACAAGAGAAATGAGTATCTCTCAGACTGACGATGTATCCTGTCAGACCTGCGAAGAGGTAGGTCTACTTGAACTGGTTGTTGTTCCTCAACTCCTTGTGCAACAATCTCATCATCCACAACATTTTGCGGTTCCACTTCAACTTCCATCAAGGCTTCAGTGCTATAGTCCATATCTTGAACTTCTTCAAGATCGAACGTACTCCCATTAGTTTTTCTAGAAACAAAGTCATTTTCTAGAAATACCCCAGTCTTAGCCACAAACACTTTGTGGTGAGTGGGAATGTAGAAATAATATCCCTTCGTTTCCTTGGGATATCATATAAAATAGCACTTATCGGATTTGGGTCCCAGTTTATCCGAGACTTGACGTCGAACGTAAGCCTCACAACCCCAAATCCTCATAAAAGATATCTGGGCATCTCTCCCAGTCCATATCCTATATGGTGTCTTTATCACAGCTTTGGATGGAACACGGTTAAGTGTGAAGGCTGTTGTGTCTAGAGCATATCTCCAAAAAGATATAGGAAGATCTGTGTGACTCATCATAGATCGTACCATATTTAATAGGGTACGATTCCTCCTTTCAGATACACCATTCCACTGTGGTGTTCTAGGAGGAGTGAGTTGGGATAGAATCTCACACCGAGCTTGTAACGACCTAATTTTCCCTATTTCAAGTTCTAAAAGTCCATAAAAATATTTGAAAATACTTTTAAAATATTTTAGAGATTTTTAGGAATTTTTAGAGTATTTTTACGTAATTTTTGGAGGTCGTTTAGTAGGGTTACAAAAAGAAAGAAGTTTTGATAAAAAACGTTAAAGGTGAGACTCGAACCCGAGACCTTGACCCGAGCCGAACCTCAGCCGAACCCAGCCTAACCAACCGGTCTGTAGTTGTTTTGTTAATTATATATGGAATAAAATATATATGAGGTAGAAGTTAGTAATAGAGAATACTCGGAAAAAAGGGGTTGCAGCGAGTTTTGAACCTGCAATCTGTGACTTCGAGCAAAACCAGCCCAACTAGCTGAACTACACGGTTTTGTAACCTTTTATGGAGAGAATTAGGTTTATAGACTAGTTTTGATTAAACCCGGATATAAGAAAGGAATTAGGTTTTGATTTTTCCGGAAAATCAAACAATTTCTCTCAAAATCTTCTCCTCTCTCGCGAACGACGACGGCGGTGGCGACTCCACTGTTCGGGCGGAGAAGGCGACGGAGCTAGGCCTTTTTCCTGCCGGTCTTCACTCAACCGTGACCTTCTCGTCGTGGGGAGCTCGCGGACGCAAAGAAGCCGCCGGGATTTTCATCTCTCCGCAAACCCTAGAAGCTGTCGTCGGTTGTAAGTCAAGGAAAGCCTAAGGTGAGTTTCTACTCACCTGCAGTAGGAGTAGTTCCGCGAGTCTTGATTTGCGAATGAGCTCTGATTTGGTATTTCTGCCCCTTCCTGTTGTTCGGCTGGTTTTTGATTCTTGCGATTTTGGGTGTTGCTGCCGTGGGTTTCAAAGAAGGATCAAGAGATGGTTTAGTTTAATTGAGTATCTAGATTGAATTAAATAACAAGAAATAGTTACATATATGTGTAGTTATATATAGTTCTGTATCTTAAAAGATTTCGGAGCACGTTTCATGAAGCTTGTATTTTTCTTTGTTTGTTGCCGTGAAACCAAAAGGAAGAAGAGAAGGATTAGTTTAGGTTAGGCATGAAGAACAGTTACAAAATTTAGGTTTCCAGTAGCAATTTATCCTATTAGCAGCACATTGGTATCCTTTTGGTTGTCTACTGTGGTTTTCATGAAGAAATTAAAACCTTGAATTGTTCCTTACCAATCTGATAAAGCATAATTGGAAATTTTGGGTTTCTTTACAATAAGGGTTAAGTTGTGAAGGTGTTATTTAAGTTTGTTTTAATTTTACAGCAAAATAAAGTTGATGCTTCATCTTTGGTTGTCAATGCTTTTCAAATTGTGCTAGAATAAATTAGATAGTTGTGGCATAATCAACAACCTAAATGTAGCATTCCAGTTTTAGTTACCCTTGGCCACCTTAGGCGCTTGAGCAGTTTCATTTGTGTTATTTAGAGGGCACGAACAACCTTTAGTCTGAGTACATAGTATTAGTTTTATTTGCTAATAATTAAGCATGATCAGTTTAACATAAGCAGTTTTATTTTAGAGTTGGCTTAAAGAAATCAAATTCAGTTTTTCCTGATTCATATCTGTTGTAGCATGCTTAGAGAGCTCAGTTTGTTTCCCTTTGATTTATGTTTATTGTAGCATGTTTAAAGAAGTCTGATTTGTTTTCTTTTGCTTGATTCTGTTGATACATTTTTAAAGAGTCCTGTTGCTCTATAAAAACTCTAGTATCTACCTGTAGGTGGGAAAAATAAGAGTTTTAATAAATTCTTTAGAGGTTTATAAGAAGTTATAAGAAAGAGAGACCAAGGTCTTAATAGGATCCCTAATTTTAAGAATTGGGATCAGTAGCATATCAAGTGCTCAAATAAATGCCAAGGCATTTTATTATAAGAGAATTAAAGAATAACAAGTATAAGAAAGTAATAGTTAAAAAGAAAATAAGTATTTTACTTTTAAATGGCATGTACCGGACACAAGGTCCATTGGGTGGGCTCCTAGATCGCCCCTAGGCACAACATCGCCTAGAAGTACCTTAGTAGTTTCGGGATTAGCTACCTCGATTCTTATTAAGGATGCGCGCAAATTGGTACAATGTCGGGCCCAAGAAAGAAGTTGATTATTATTTTTAAGTATTAAAGTATAAGTTTTTAATCAAGAAGAACTTTATTATTGATTTGAAGTAATAAAGTATAAGTTTTTGAACAAATGAAACAAGTTTCACATATGCTTAGAATTCAGTAAGTTAAGTTCTTTATGCTAGTATGATAGTATAAATTTTCTATACATGTTTAGTATTTCAGCTAGTATGATTTCTTTATTGGTTTATGAGCATGATTAGCTATACATGTTTAGTATTTCAGTTAGTATGATTCTTTTGCTATGTATGAGCATGAGTAGCTTTACATGTTAGCATTCAGTTTTAGCATGTTTTTATTTATATACATGCATATTGAGTTTTTGTGAGTTAGATAGCGCTCACTAAGCTTTATGCTTATAGACTGCATTTCCTCCTACTGCAGATAAAGGAAAAGCTAAAGTATGAAAGGAAGGCGACAAGGTGGTGGTGATGAAGGTGTGTGATGGCTGGACTATGGAGGGATCAAGAGTTTGCTAAGGAGTTGTTAAAACTTACCTGTTTAGAGTTTCCTTTTCTTTTCTCCTTAATGCTATGATGAAGTTGAGATTGTAATTGAGTCTATTCCGCACTTGTAGCTTGTTATGTCTTATCGTTGGAGTTCTATCTGTTTACTATTGCTAGAATAGTTTTCTTTTAGTTATTGTGACATTATTACTGCGTGGTTGTGAAGTATATATACCAGCCGCATGTGGCTGATGATTTATTATCTGTTTGTATTGCTGATTTGGTCACTAGTACAGGGGATATTCTGTCAAAATTTTTCTGTAGGGATTCCTCGTGTTTTTTTTAATTATACCGGTTAAGTAGAGTTAGTAGTTAAGTAACGGTCACTCTTAGAGAGTAGTAGTAGTAGTAAGAAGGGTGGTCGTTACACAGCTAGATAGTCACGAAACTCATGGCTAAGGTATTCACCACCTCGATCTGATTAAAGTATTTTAATACTCTTGCCTAGCTAGCTTTGTACTTCATTCTTGAATTCTTTGAACTTTTCAAAGGATTGTGACTTATGTGTCATCAGATACACATAACCATATTTACTGAAGTCATCAGTAAATGTAATGAAGTACCTATAACCACCTCTGGCAGTGACATTGAAAGGGCCACATACATCACTATGTATAAGTCCTAACAAGTCAGTTGCTCTTTCACTGTGTCCACTAAAGGGAGTCTTGGTCATCTTGCCCAATAGGCATGACTCTCATATCTCATATAATTCAAAATCAAATGAGTCTAGCAAACCATCTTTATGGAGCTGGGATAAGTGATTCTCATTTATATGACCTAAGCGATAATGCCAGAGATAGGTTCGGTTCATTTCATTTGACTTGAACCTTTTGGTACTTATATTCTTTATTATAAATAAAAAGCCTTTCTTGTCTAAATAAGAAACTGAAATGATGTTCTTTGTGAGAGCAAGCACATAACAACATTGGTGTAATTCTAGTACAAGCCCAGAGGGCATAGATAGAAAGTAAGTTCCTACAGCAACAGCGGTAACCCGTTCTCCATTGCTTACTCGTAGGTCCACCTCGCCCTTCATCAATGTCCTGCTATTTCTCAGCGCCTATACACTAGTACAAATGTGAGAAGCACATCCGGTATCTAATACCCACGATGAAGAAATAGAGAGATTAACTTCTATAACATATATACCTGAAGTAGAAATCTCATTTGTTCTTTTAGGTATCCTTTGCAGTTTCTCTTCCAGTGCCCAGTCTGACCGCAGTGGAAGCAGGTAGCATCCTTGGCAACTCCTCCTTTAGGTTTCATGACCTTGCCATTGCCCTTGGCACGGGACTTTCCCTTACTTTTGGGCTTGCCCTTGCCTTTATGCTTTTGCACCATCAAAATGGAGTTGGGCTTTACCTTCTTAAGGTTGAGCTCAGCAGTTCACAACATGCTTAGCAGCTCAGGCAGTGGCTTATCAATTTTGTTCATATTGTAATTTATGACAAATTGACTGTAACTTTCTGGCAAGGATTGTAAGATCAAGTCAGTGGCCAGTTCTTGGTCAAGTGGGAATCCCAACCTCTATAGGTTCTCTATGTACCCAATCATCTTGAGTACATATGGACCTACGGGAGTCCTATCTTGCATCTTGCACTGAAACAGTGCCTTATATATCTCGAATCTCTCGTGCCTTGCTTGTCCTTGATATAGTTGACGAAGATGTTCAACTATATCATAAGTAGTCATCAACTCGTGTTGCTTCTGAAGCTCAGAGTTCATGGTTGCGAGCATGAGGCATGACACATCTAATGCATCATCTTGATGCTTCTTATAAGCATCTCGGTCGGCTCGCGTGGCAATGGCAGGAGGTGCCTCCAGAATGGGCTGCTCCAGGACATACAGTTTTCTTTCTTGTGTGAGAACGATTCTCAGATTCCTGTACCAGTACAGGAAATTAGCTCCATTGAGCTTGTCCTTGTCAAGGACAGAACACAGGGAGAAAATGTTCATGTTCGTCGACATGGCAATCTACAACATAAATAAAGCAGAAAGTAAATATCATATTCCTCTTATCATTTAATTAGGCCTTTAACTAAATGATGCTCCCACTGAATTATAGGGCTTTTGTAGAATCAAGTCATAGATGTAGTCAAACCATACTACTAGACTCATACCAATTAGCTATAATTCTCGTGGGACAAGATCCACATCATACTATGCCTTGAGTTAGCTTTGGCTAAATCGCCCAAGACTTAGTATGATCGGTAGATAACTAATTATCAATTACATCTTTATGCAACTCTTGTTTATAGGATAAAGATAAATGTGATCTTTATCATATCTTCCCAACCGTTGGAAAATACCTATAGTTTTACTCGATCTAATTGAGTTAACTAGTTATACTCAATCTAATTGAGTTTGTACTCACCCAAGCTTTGATAGGCGGGACCAAGATTGCCCCTCCACACCCTACCAAGATAATATGCGTTGCTCTGCTTTGGCAGGTTCAACAACAACAAATGATCGAGGTAGTGATGGGTATCAAAACTTGGTAGGCATTTTGAGTTGACTTGATTAAGATCTAATCTAATCATGAATGTGTATCATATACGCATTAAGGTACTAATTACCTTACATTAGCATGCATCACATACACACAAGCAATGATAGATTAATTAATTTATGATGAGGTCATGACCCTACTACGATCTTCTCAAGCCAATGAAAAGATCGGACGATCAACCTAGGGTCAACGGCTTCTCCAAGCTCCTCCTTTTGATCGCCATGTGTTGACAGCACCCTCTTCGTAACTCCTTCTTGAGTGGACCTTCCACCGCTTCATTTTGTACATTACAAATATGAAACTCGAGTTACATTCGAGTCTAAAATCTATTTACAACAGGAAGAGAATAAGGGAGGCATGACAATCAGGTCGCATATCATATACAACACGTACAATACAAAAAAGACGCGCAGGCCATATTATGAATTACAATACAATTTTAACCAATCACATTGGGGTTTTTGGGTCATGACCATCACAATATCATACATAATTCTAAATTATATATTTTACATAAATTTATATAATTTTACTACTATTTTTATCAATTTTATGAGTCACAATTCCTCGGCGGTCCCGTTTAGTGATTTTCGGGCGTGATCGCGAGACAATGCCCCTTGTGGGGTTAGGGGCAGCGCCCCTTCTCGTGAAATGAATATCGCGAGTGTCCCAAACTGATCTAATAGCGCCTTAAGTCACTGTCCCAAAACAAAAATAATAATGTTTGGGCGAGACCTTGCCGTTTCGGAAGGTTTTTTCTCGGTATTTGAAGCCTACAAGTGTCCAAGCACTTGTTTCTTCTCCTCTACAAGAAAAATACTCACAAAATCCATAAAAGTAGAAAAATTATAGAAACTTACAGATCTGAAACATTTTCGTAATAACAAATATAAACATGTACAAGCTTCACACGTGGCTCTGAAACCAATGAATAGAGATTCATTAAATTAAATTGATTTGAATCAAAGGTTAGATTTGATCAACCATGGGAGATAAGAGGTCAAGTTTGACTTGACTTGAGAGGGAAGATGAAGGGTCAAGTTTGACTTGACCAAATGCCACTTCATTGTGAATTGGCATGGGCTGGCCAATGATGATCTTCCACATCATCAAGGCTACATCATTGTGTGCCACCTCATGAGGAAGACCAAGAGCCATGACTCTTGGTATTACATGGAGGTATTAAAGCACCAATAAGTGGCCGGCCACATATGATGAAGGCAATTCAAGGCCTCTTCTTTCTCCTCTCTTCTCTTCTTCTCCATCTCCTCCATTGCCGAGACCTCTCAAGAGTGCTAGCACACTCTAAGTGGTTCTCTCCATCTTTTATCCATGTGGATACGTGTAGAGGAGTGTACACTTGACACTCTATGAGATCCGGCAACCATTTGGACGAGCGAGATAAGCGAAGGGCATCGCTACAAGGGTAAACCTTCTTTTTATGTAGATCTAAGGTAGATCTAGTGTAGACAAACATGTACATGAATTTATTTATCTATCTTCACATAGATCCATGGCTAGCTTCGAGGTTTCCGTAATGCAAAAAGCGGTTTTTGCGGCTCGGAAGTCTAACATTAAGATATGGAGTAAATGATGTGTTGATTTGAGTAGGATTGAAGTGAAGGAATTGTGAATTGAGTTAAACTTAATTGGATTCATGAATTAGGTTAATTATTTTTATTATTGATATGGGTTAGGTTTAGTGGGTCTCTTGTAGAAAGGAGATAGTGAATGTAAACATGAATATCGGCCGGGGTAATATGTGTGAGATAAACAGTCCAATATCGACCGGGATAATACCTTAAGAAAGGTAGGCCAATATCTTAAGAAAGGTAGGCCAATATCGGTCGGGATAATATTTTAAGAAAGATAGGTCAATATCGGTCGGGATTGTTAGAGTGTATACTAAAAGCCTAGCTTTTGGTATAAACATTTATCTAGAAATAAGAATCACATTGGTCAAATGTCTACATTTGTGATAAATGTAGTTGTTCAATTAATTTATATTGTAGATAACATGGTGTGTGGTGTCACACACAGAGGATCATGTTATCAGTACCTTATAAATTATAAACAGTAGCTCACGACCAAAATGGAAAGGAACAAACCATTAGAAGGTCGTAGTGTAATTAGGTATCAGTTTATCTTGACTGTATAATTACACTAGTACACTTAGAGTGTATTGAGTAGGACCATTTGAGGTCGTTTCTTTTATACTGATTTTATAAAGAAACAAAGACCTCGGTTATTATGGAAGTGTGTGCTCTTAATCCTAATATAATAACAAGCACATATATTTGATATTTATTTCTTTAATTTATCAATGGGTGAGATTTAGTTCGATGAATCAATAAGCCCGATAAGTTGGGAAATGGTATCACTTATAGTGTGTGTTGTTGATTATAGAAGGAAACTGTGTCCTAGAGATACTAGGTTGATAATGTCCTCAAGAGGAGCTCATAAGGATTATCATGTTAAACCCTGCAGGTGGACCTAGTCCGACATGATGATAAGGTTGAGTGGTACTACTCTTGGACTAAGATATTAATTAAGTGAGTTGTCAGTAACTTACTTAATTAGTGGACATTTGTTATCTTAAACACAGGGAGACTAACACACTCATAATAAGAAGGAGCCCAAAATGTAATTTGGGATTGGTGCGGTAGTTCAATAATAGTTCTCTAGTGGAATGAATTATTATTGATAAAATTAAGTTGTGTGTTCGGGGCGAACACGGGATGCTTAATTTTATCGGGAGACCAAAACCAATTCCTCCTCTCGGTCCTTATCGTAGCCTCTAGTATATAGAGATTTATACCCACCGCATACCCACCTTCTTACCCATCCAATGGGGCCGGCCAAGCTAGCTTGGAACCCAAGCTAGGGCCAGCCAAGACCAAGTGGATGAGCCATGAAGTTGGCCGGCCAAAGCTTGGGTCCCAAGCTTAGGTGGCCGGCCACTAGAATATTAAAAAGGATTTTTATTAAAATTATTTCTTATGTGGATATCATGTTTTTAAAAGAGAGTTAAAAAAAATTAAAAATTTCCTTTTATAACTTTCTACAAAAGATTAAGAGAAGAGATTAATCTCTTTCCTTATTTGTAGTTTAAAAGGATGGTTTTAATTTTTGGTAAAAACTTTCCTTATTTGTAAATCATCTACATGATTAAAAGAGAGTTTAAAATTTGAAATCTTTCCTTATTTGTTGATTAAAGAGGATTTTAAATTTTAAGAAAACTTTCCTTTTTAAACATGTTCATGATTTAAAAGAGAGTTTAAAAATTAAATATTCTCTTTTATAAGTTTCTACAAAAGATTAAGAAAAGATTTGATATCTTTCCTTATTTGTAGATTGAAAGAGATTTTAATTTTTAGAGATAACTTTCTTTTTATCCACATGTTTAAAAGAAAGATTTTAATTTATTAAATTTCCTTTTTATAAACCAATCATGAAGGGATAAAATTATTGGAGAAATTTTTATAAATTTCCGGAAACAAATTAGGAAGTTTTAATTCTTGTTTAATTAAAACTCTCCTTGATTTGAGGAAATAAGTGGCCGACCATGTTTTAGTGAGAAGAAAAATTATTTTAATTAAAATAAAATTTTCCTTTTCATGGCAAAAGAATTAAGGAAGTTTTTATTAAAATTTCCTTATTTGCCAAGACCAAGGATTATAAAAGAGGAGGTAGAGGAGCCTTCAAGGGTGAACAACCTCTATTATTTTCTCCCTCTTTTCTTCCTTGGTGTGGCCGGCCTCCTTCCTTTCTCTTCTCTCCATCTTGTGGCCGGACCTCTCTTCCTCCTTGAAGATCAAGTGGTGGCCGGATTTTAGCTTGGAGAAGAAGGAGAGAAAGCTTACATCCCTTGGAGCTTGATTGATGGAAAAAGATCTTCATCTCTTGGAAGCATAGTGCTTGGCCAAAACTTGAAGAAAGGAGAAGAAGGTGCTTTGGTGGTTTCTCATCTCGGAAGATCGTTGCCCACACAACGTCCGAGGTTAGAAGAGGAATACGGTAGAAGATCAAGAGGTTTTTCTATAAGGTATAACTAGTAATTTTTCTTTCCGCGTCATACTAGTTATTTATGGAAATAATACCAACTACAAGAGGCTTACGATTCTAGTATTTCGAATATGTTTTTCGAAGTTGTGTTCTTTTATTTTTCTTTTCCTTGTGATTTGATTGTTCCTTTTGGTTGACCTAAAGTTATTTTAGGAAATTAAATATTAGCTTTCCATAAAAGGTTTTGTCTAGTCGGTGGTGGTTGTTCCCATATCCAAGAAGGCCATGTGCCTCGCCACGTCAGTACTAGGAACTAATTATGGAAATTAATATTTAATGGAATTAATAACTTAGGTGATTTGGATCAAACGTGTTAAGTTCCGCAGGAGATCCAAGTCTAAACCTTAAAGAACAAATAGATTAAGTTTTGGATCAAACGTGTTAAGTTCCGCAGGCGATCCAAAATTTAATTTAAAAGAACACATGGTAGCTAGGAAAAGGTTCAGACCTTTGTACAAAATTTTTGTATAGTGGAACCTCTAGGTTTTCCGAGTAGCAACCAACAGGGATAATATCTTAAGAAAGATAGGTTAATATCGGCCGGTATAATATCTTGAGAAAGATAGGCCAATATCGGCCGGGATAATATCTTAAGAAAGATTGCCCAATACTGGCCGGGTTTACACATTTAAGATAAATAAGCTAAGATTGTCTGAGTTAGCACGCCCGGATATAAACTAGTATTGGTCGGGTATATATGATCGCCCGGGTATGTAAAGACAAAAGGCCTTACAGGATTTATAGTATATTATTGGATGAGTAAGACATATGGTGAACAATAGTAATAATTCGCCCGAACATAACTTAGGTTCAATTCCGTCCGATACAAATCATAGTATAAAATCGGGTTGTATATAACATAGAAGAAGATAGGGTAAGTAGGCATGGGTGATAAGTATACCTTGATATAACCTACAAGATAGGGTGAGAACAAATATTTCAGGAATATTCATAAATAGCTTATGAAAATATCTGTAGCATGTGATTGTATAATAGGTGGACTAATTTGACGGGAAGAATGTTTCTAGACTCTTCTGCAGGTACTAGGCGACAAAGAAGGTACATCTGGGGTACAAAAAAGATTCCTTAAAAACTATTTTCTGCAAGTACATGGCTTGTAACGCCCGCCCTTCCAGGTACCCCTAAGGCTACCCTAGAGGGATGGACGTCACTTAACATAGACATCATTTACTAATGCATATGGATTCATGGCAGCGGAAGACTTATATATATATATATATTTTTTGACATCTACCATATGCATCTAGTTCACTTAACATGGCATGTGAAATCAAACGTACCAACATAACATGAGTAGGATATCATACTAGCTGAACATTATCATAAGCATAGGTCCAACATTGTTCACATGCATAACTTAGATAACCCAAAAGCATAAATAGATCTATCCACTAGCACTTCCACACACATCTTCATCGCCTTTCCTGCTGCTCCCCTTAACTGATCCATTCCTTGCCTTTATCTGCAGTACAAGGAAAACGTGTAGCTATAAGCCAAAGGGCTTAGTGAGCTCCTTTCCTACTCATAAATCCGAATCACAATAATACATAAAGTGACACATGAAATCAAACATATCATATCATCAAATGGTATGGAAGAACATAACATAATCGTCTCCTATCATATAAGGAACATAACATAGCATGGCATAAAATGTGTCATAGCTTGTAAGTACACATCATAACATATCATATCATATAAGTATGTCTCATGAAAATCTATCATGTCATGTGAATTCATATCATGAAACGTATCATAGAAACACCTATCAAAACATATATCATGTCAGGTGAGCATATCATACCTCCTTTTTATTTTCATGTAAGGATTTCATATCATGTGAACATGTAGATGCAAGATGTAGAATGATTTTCAAAACATGCATCATGGAATGAACGTTTGCATCATGCTTCTTTTAAAACATATCGTATACATATACTTGAACATAATATCATCAACATGAGAAGGGCCCCGACTTGTACCACATGTAAACATAAATGCGCGCAATCCGTAGGACAGGGTAGCTAGCCCTGAACCTACTAGGGATCTAGGTCCGTTCATAGTCCGTCGACCTAGGGGCGTACTAAGGAGCCCATCCCTTAACGAGATCCATTCATAGTCCGTCGACCCCGGGGCGCTTATGGAGCCCACCCTTGGTACAAGCCTTACAAAGTAAAATATCATGCATGTCATATCATATCATACTTGTCATAATTCTTGTCATATCATGAAGAGAGCTCTTGATCCCAACTTAAGGGAAGCATCTCTTTACCATAGCATGTAGAGTGCTCTTGATCCCAACTTAAGGGAAGCAGCTCTTTTTCATAACATGAAGAGTGCTCTTGGTCCCAACTTAAGGGAAGCAACTCTTTTTCATAACATGAAGAGTGCTCTTGGTCCCAACTTAAGGGAATCAACTCTTTAGGCTTTTCCTCTTACATAAGCCATTCATACATGCATTATGAAACATAACATGGTCCTATCATAACATAAAGTATAGCATGTTATTTTCAAATCATCAAACATGGCATATCATCTCATGAACTTAGCATACATATCATGAACATGGCATATCATATCATGAGTCTAGCATATCATATCATTAACATGGCACATCATGTCATAATTCTATCATATCATAAGACATAGCAATGCAACATATCATAAGGCATATTTTCATCATATCATGAAGCATGAAAGCTTAATCTACTCATATATCAAAGGCTACATATCATGAGAATACATAAGCATGTTTAGTTAGGTTTAAACTCTTTCCTAACCCAATTAATCCATCTTGGCCGAACCACATCAGTAGGTTTCCACATTATTTTATTCCATATGAAGCATAAAAACTCAAACACATAACATGCAAATTTGTTCCAAGCACATACAAGACATTATTTTTCATGAATACGCATGTTTGAGTTCAAAACTCTAACCCTAACCCATTTATCTTAATTTGACCGAAACCTATCAGTAGGGTTCTCATATCATTTTGTTCCATATGAATCATAAAACTTAACCACATAACATGCAAACTTGATCTAAGCATATACAAGGCATTATACTTCATGAATAAGCATATTTGGGTTCAAAACTCTAACCCTAACCTATTTTTCTCAATTTGGCTGAAACATATCAGTAGGATTTCATATCATTTTATTCGATATGAAGCATAAAACTTAAACATATAACATGCAAATTTAATCTAAGTACATACGAGGCATTGTACAAGCACATACAAGTCACCATACTTCATGAATAAGACTATTTGAATTCAAAATTCTAACCCTAACTTATTTATCTCAATTTGGCCGAAACATATCAGTAGGGTTTCATATCATTTTATTCCATATGAAGCATAAAACTTAACCATATAACATGCAAACTTGATCTAAGCACATACAAGGCATTATACTTCATGAATAAGCATGATTGAGTTCAAAACTCTAACCCTAAACCATTTATTTTGTTTAGGCCGAAACATATCAGTAGGGTCTTCATGGTTTTCATTTCATATAAAACATAAAAGCTTAGGTTATCAACATGTAAAAATTTTATACATCATGAAGGAGTACAACTACCATGATTTCTATCCAAAATTCTTAACTTAAGGCCTAAAAATCATTTTGGCCGAATCATATGGTAAGTATGTCATTTTTTTTTTTCACAACACGAATTATGAAACTAAGCCATCAACATATAAAATCCACACCTCATGGAAGCCTAAAATCAAGTATGTTCTCACAAGAAAATTTAATCTCACCCTTCTTGTGTCCTAGGCCGAAACATGGTAAGTAGGGCCTTAGTTTTTTTTTTTTTTTTTTTCTATCATGCCCTAAGTGACTACCCATATTTACCTTGACTGAAATTTACAAGAGAGACATCTTTAAAATTTCAAAAGAAAACGTTTACGATTGAAACCGATCGAAGCTACTTGTACTGCAGTGAGGGGATACTCACATCCTTCACTAAATTCTCTAAGGAGGGAACCTTGCTTGTGAATCCTTCCTAGAGGAGAGCTTCCTTGCTCCTTGGTCTCGGCAAGAAGAGGAGAGGGAGGGAGAGTCACGGTGAAAGAGAGAGTAGGAGAGAATGAGAGCAAAATGCCAACTCATTTTTCATTTCTCCCTTTTATTCATCATGAGAGGAGGAGGAAAAACTATATTTTTCTTCCTCCTTTCCTTTACTCTCTTCTTAATGAAAACATTGTCTAGATGCATCCCTTCTTAGAGAGCAAGAAAAGAATATTCTAGAGCATCTCTTCATTAGAGAGGAAGAAGACAAATCTAACTTCTCTTCCCAAGAGAAGAGCTTTTACCTCTTTACCTTTAACTATAGTTTCCCTTTCGTTCTACTGAATTTATTAATGTCGAAGAAGCTCAGGCTGCACGCAGAAAAGAAGATACTACTTTTTCTCCTACTCTTGTTAAGGAGAAGGCTCCTGCTCCTGATCCTCCATAGAGGGGACCTCGAGTAATCCCTCCACCCCATCGTCATCCGGAGCATCGCCCACAAGTAGTACAGCATGTGGAGATCCAGCAAGAAGCACCAAGAAGATGATGCACTTATCATAAGACCAGCAGTCTATAGGTGCAGCGGAGGCCGGCAAGAGGGGGGTGAATTGCTCCTGATAAATTAAAACTATACACTCCTCGGAATTCAACTCAAAAAATAAAAGCAGCAGTAAAATAATAGCAACTAAATTAAGGAGACAGAAAATAAATCAGAAACAGAATTTAACCTAGTTACAACCAAGAGAGTTGTTAATCTAGGGCGATGAAAGATGCACTAACAAAAATCTCCATCTCTGAAGGCGGAGAAGCCTTTTACACTTTGGAAGCTCACTAGTTGCTTAGGAATTGCTTACAGTATTGATTGCTTGAGTTGATGTTTAATTCCTAGGTCCAGGGGTCCTTTTATAGCCCCTGAAAAGTCTATCCCGAGGGTCCAAGGCGCCTCTAACAAGGGTCCAAGGCGCCTCCAGGTAAGTGGTCGGATAGAACTCTATCCGCAGCTCAACGGTCATTTTGACCAGGCTTAAGGCGCCTTAAACCTTGTTGAAGGCGCCTCCAAGGTGGAGGCGCCTTCAACAAGCTTTAAGGCGCCTCCAAGTTGGAGGCGCCTCCATTACTTGTTGAGGGCGCCTTGAGCTCGGTTTCCAGCCTGATTCTTCCTTTGTTTTGACTTCTGACGCTCCGATCTTTAGGGTGATTGCGGCCAACCAGAATAGGGCTCACCCAAACCAATTCCCGGCCTTTTCCTCGAGTACCCTTCCTCCCCGGCTTAACGTCCCTCGAACGCCGCGCACATTCTTCTCGCCCACCGGTGTACTCTTCCGCAGCTCTCTCGTCCTTCGGACGCACCGAGCTCATCGACTCCCTTCCCGTGTCGCCCTTCTAGCTAGCTGCGTCTTTCGCTCGACTTCCTGTGCTCTTAAGTTCCTGCACACTTAGAAACAGGGATCAAACACAAAGCAGAACCTAACCAACTTGGTTGACCACATCAAAACTACCACGGGGTCCAACACGGTCATCATACAGAAGACTGTTTTGTTCTGAAAAATAAGAAAGCAAATAGGGATTGTTATCATAGGAGAAATTACTATCAACAGCAATATCCCAGGCAGCAAAGTCCACTCAAACTAGAATATCGCCCGGTCGAGCCTCAACAAGGTATATTACCAATCCCGATCGGTACAATTCAGGTGCATGAGAAAACTCAGCCTGAGGCCATGACCGCCCGACAAGAAGAGAACAAGAGCAATGTCGCCCGAGGCAACATTAATATAATCGTGGGCAGGCCCACTGATGGAGATTCCAATAGGGCTAGAAAGGCACACGTACGAAGACTTGAGATCCATGCTGTAGGATGCAACAGGGAGAAAGCAACAAGGTCGAAAATCAGTTTTGGGCCCCGAGATCTTGAAGGGGTAGAAATACTGTTAGAGTGTATACTAAAAGCCTAGCTTTTGTTAACGTTTATTTTGAAATAAAAGAATCACATTGGTCAATATCTACATTTATTTGTTAAATGTAATTGTTCAATTAATTTATATAGTAGACAACATGGTGTGTGGTGTCACACACAGAAAATCATGTTGTCGGTTCTTTATAAATTATAAACAGGTGCTCGCGACTAAGATGGAAAAGAACAAACCGTTGGTATAGTCGTAGTGTAGTTAAGTATTAGTTTATCTTAACTGATAAATTACATTGATACACTCTAAGTGTATTGAGTAGGACCAATTAAGGCAACTTCTTTTTATACTGACTTAATAAAAGAACAAGTCCTTAGTTATTATGGAAGTGTGTGCTCTTAATCCTAATATAATAATAAGCACATATATTTAATATTTATTTCTTTGACTTATCAAAGGGTGAGGTTTAGCTTAATAAATCAATAGGTCCGATAAGTTGGGAAATGATATTACTTATAGTGTGTGTTGTTGATTATAGAAGGAAACTGTGTCCTAGTTATCTAGGTTGAGAATGTCCCTAAGAGGAGCTCATAAGGATTGTCATGTTAAACCCTGCAGGTGGACTTAATTCGACATGACAATGAAGTTGAGTGGTACTACTCTCGGAGATAGATATTAATTAAATGAGTTGTCAGTAACTCATTAAATTAATGGGCATTCGTTATCTTAAACACAAGGAGACTAACATACTCATGATAAGAAGGAGCCCATAATGTAATTTGGGATTGGTGCGGTAGTGCAACAATAACTCTCTAGTGGAATGAGTTATTATTGATGAACTTGAGTTGTGTGTTCGGAGCGAACACGGGATACTCAAGTTCATCGGAAGGCCAAAACCAATTTCTCCTCTAGGTCCCTGTCATAGCCTCATTAAAGACTCAAGTCCATCCAAATAATAGCCCATCTTGGTGTCCAAGAAGGAGGCCGACCCAATGCTTGGTGACCAAGCAAGGGCCGACCACATCCTCCTCTATGGGGGCCGCCCCTTTTGCTTGGTGACCAAGCAAGTAGGGGCAGGCCATGATTAATTCAAATAGGAGGGGTGTTTTGAATTTTTAAAATCTTCACTTTGTAGAAATCTACAAGTTGTAAAAGAGAGATTTTAAATTTATAAAACTTTCCTTATTTGAATTAGGCCACATAGTTTAAAAGAAAGTTTAAAAATTTTAAAACTTTCCTTTTTCAACCATCCTCATGGTTTTAAGAAAAAAGGAAGAGAAGTTTTAAATTTTAAATTTTAAATTTTTGTAACCATGTTAAAAATGAAAATTTTTTAGAAGAGAAGTTTTAAAATTTTAAAACATGGTTTTAATTTTTAAAACATTCCTTTTTTAACTTCCACTTTAGGAAATCAAAAGAGAGCTTGTAAAATTTTATAAGAGCATTCCTTCTTTGCTTTTAAAATTTTTACAAGAGATTTATTTCTTTCCTTATAGTCGCCGACCACCCTTGCTTGGTGCCCAAGCAAGGGGCCGGCCAAATCAAACCAATCAAGGTTTGATGATTGATTCAATCAAGAGGAAAGAAAAGGAAAAATAAAAGAGGAAAAGAAAAAAGAAGAGGAAGATTTTAATTTTTGTAAAAAGTCTTTCCTTATTTGCCTTGGGCAAGTATTATAAAAGAAGGGGAGGAGAGGCCACATGACATAACAATTCTTATTCTCTTGGTGGAGTTCATCTTGGTGGCCGACCCTCTCTCCCTCTCTTTTCCCCTTGCTCTCTTTTGCTCCTTGGTGGTGGTGGTGGTGGCCGAATTCTAGAGGAGGAGGAAGAAGGCTTTGGGTGGTGTTCATCTTGGAGGATCGTCGCCCACACGACGTCCAAGGCGAGGCGAGGAATACGGCAGAAGATCTCGAGGCCGGTTATTAGCATACAAAGAGAAGGTATAATTAGTAATTATTTTCCGCATCATGCTAGTTATTTTTCTTTGTAAGAATTCCAAACACAAGAGGCATTAGATTCTAGTTTTTTTGGATTTGTTTCGAAGTTGTGTTTTTTTTGTTTTGTTTTTTGAATTTATAATTCGATTGTTCCTTTTGGTTAAACCTAGAGTTATATAAGGAAATTAAATATTAGCTTTCCTTAAAAGGCTTTGCCTAGGCGGTGGTGGATGCTCCCATATCCAAGAAGGCCATGTGCCTCGCCATGCAGTCCTAGAAGCCAATTTTGAAAATTAATATTTAATGAAATTGATAACATAGGTGGATTTGGATCAATAGTGTTAAGTTCCGCTTACAATCCAAATCTAAATCATTAAGAACAGATAAGTTAAATTTGGAATCAATGATGTTAAGTTCCGTCTGTGATTCCTAATTTAACTTCTAAAGAACACAATAGGTTATTTAGGAAAGGTTTGACACTTGTACAAAATTTTTGTACAGTGGAACCGGTACGATCTTCCTAGGACTAACCAACAAATACCCCATGATGATGCATTAATAATTAAAGCTGTTATAGCCAATTACATTATTTCTCGTACCTTTATAGACACGGGTAGTTTGTAAATATTATTTTCAAAAAAGCTTTTGATCAATTGCAGATTGATCCAAGTGAACTTCAACAGATGGTGACTCCTCTATATGGATTCACAGGTAATGAAATACAACCGCTTGGCAAAATAAAGTTGGCCATATCTTTAGGGGAGGAGCTCCTAATGAGAACCAGAAGATCTCACTTCATGGTGGTGGATGCCCCATCCGCCTATAATGTGATATTGGGTCGACCGACCTTAAATGAGTTTAGGGTGGTCTTTTCTACTTTTTGCCAAAAAATTAAATTTCCTGTGGATAACCAGGTTGGGGAAGTATGTGGTGATCAGAAGACGGCTCGTAAGTGTTATGTGGAGATCGTTAGAACTGAAGCCAGTGCCGGTCGAAAAATGCAAAGAATGGAGGTCAATGCCATTCAAGAGAAGCCACCTGTCCTGGTTTATGAGGAGAAGGAAGAGGTCCAGATACAGACTGGTCGACCTAAAGCCGTCACCTATATCGCGGCTGATCTTGATCCTATTCTGAAAATAGAATTGGTTCAATGCTTAAAGAAAAATAATGATGTTTTTGCTTAGATGACCAAAGAAGTTACGCGCGTTTCTCCTTCAGTAATGGAGCATTCTTTACATGTCTTCCTAGATGCTCGGCCTGTCATGCAAAGAAAGAGGAATTTCAGTATAGAACAAAATCAAATCATCAAGGAAGAAGTAGCTAAACTTATGGAAGCAGACTACATCAGAGAGGTGCAGTTCCCTAACTGGATAGCTAATGTTGTCCTGGTCTCTAAACCAGGGAATAAATGGCGGGTATGTATTGATTTTCGTGATCTCAACAAGGCCTGTCCAAAGGATTATTATCCATTGCCCCAGATCGATAAATTAGTGGATTCTACAGCCGGGTGCAAATATATTTCTATGCTGGACGCCTATCAAGGCTATCATCAGGTCCCGCTTGTAAAGGAGGTTCAAGAGAAGGTTAGTTTTGTAACATCTGAAGGTACTTATTGTTATAATGTTATGCCTTTCGGACTAAAAAATGCAGGAGCAACTTATCAGAGACTAATGAATAAGGTCTTCCTGAAACAGATTGGAAGAAATATGGAAGTATATGTTGATGATATTTTAATTAAGTCTCTTCAGGCTACTGATCTCTGCAGGGATATAGAAGAAACTTGCGGAACATTAAGGCAATATGACCTCAAGTTGAACCCGAGCAAATGTTTGTTTGGATCAAGAGGGGGAAAGTTCCTGGGTTATATGGTGTCCGAGCGGGGAATAGAGGCCAACCTAAACAAAGTCAAGGCACTTCAAAATATGGAGCCACCACGTAATATGAGGGAGGCACTGAGACTCACCGGCCGGAGCACCGGCTTGTCTAGATTCATTTCAAGGTCGACCGATCGTAGCTTCCATTTCTTCAAAATACTCCAGAAGGCTAACAAATTTCAATGGGATGAAGAATGTGACAAAGCCTTCCAGGAATTAAAAGCTATTTGTCTACCCTACCTGTGTTATCTAAGCCTGTAGTAGGAGAAACCTTGTGGGTGTATTTGTCAGCTAATGAAAATACTATAGGCTAAGTGTTAGTTAGACAGGAAGGGAAAGAGCAACAACCTGTATATTTTTCTAGCCATTTATTAAAGGGAGCCGAGTGTAGATATACTACACTCAAAAAGTTGGCCTATGCATTAGTGTTAACTGCCCGGAAGTTGCGTCCATATTTTTTAGCACATGCAATTATTGTATTGACCAACAGTACTCTCGGACATGTGTTGCTTAACCCAGAGGCATCTGGTCGGTTGATCAAGTGGACGACTGAACTCAGTGAGTATGATATACAATACCAACCTCGCTCGGCCATCAAAGCACAAGCTCTGGCAGATTTCATCATAGAGGTTCAGGGTCCTGAAGAAGAAAGTACTTGGAAATTATATGTGGATGGATCTTCAACCAGACAAGGTAGCAGAATTGGTATTCTTCTTATATCTCCAAAGGAAGATAAGCTTCAACTTTCTGTCAGGCTGAATTATAGGGCCACCAATAATGAAGCAGAATATGAAGCATTGATAGCAGGGTGTTAAGCCACTAGGCATGTGGGAGCAGCCCGGGTTTTTATTTATTCTGACTCTCAGTTAGCAACCCAACAATTATCAGGTAACTTTGAAATCAATATAGACTCAGGTTATATGTCGAAGCATTTGATAAATTGAAAATTCAATTTTAAGAAGTAAATATATAAAAAATTCCTCGATCTGAGAATCAGGTAGCGGATGAATTAGCTAAATTGGCCTCTGCTATAATACCATGGAGCTTGGATCGGCCGGTTGAGCAGACATTGTTGGTATCTTGTATTGAGAGACAAGCTGATATAGAGATACAAGGTGATTAGAGAGCACAAATCATATTATATTTGCAGCAGGGTATTCTTCCAATTGATGCAGAACAAGCAAGGATATTTAAGAAGAGAGTTTCCCAATACACTATGATAGGGGAGCAGTTATATAAAACGGTTTTTTCCAGACCTTTACTCAAATGTATTGGAACAGAAGATATATAGTTTATTTTGCAAGAAGTTCATCAGGGCTCATATGGTAGTCATATAGGAGGAAGATCCTTAGCCCGTAGAATTTTACTAGCAGGATATTTCTTGCCCACTTTACATGAAGATTCTACCAAATTTGTAAGAACTTGCATTTCTTGTCAGAAACATCAGAATATTTCACATCATCCTACACAATTATTAAGAACCTCTATAGTTTCCTACCCCTTCGACCAATGTGGTATGGATATAGTTGGTCCATTTCCTTTGGCAACTGCATAAAGAAGATTTTTATTAGTAGTAGTGGACTATTTCTCCAAATGGGTGGAAGCAGAACCACTTGCTCGGATTGCTGAAGATGAAGTTATTAAATTCTTGTGGAAAAATATTGTTTGCAGATTTGGTATTCCTCATAAATTAGTCTCTAATAATGGAAGACAGTTTCAAGGAGACAGAATCTTAGACTGGTGCAAAAGCTACGGTATTACTCAAGAATTTACCTCTGTGGCATATCCACAGAGTAATGGGCAAGCAGAAGTAACCAACAGAGAGATTATAAGAGGCATAAAAACCAAACTGGATCATGTTGGTGGCAGTTGGGTAGATGAGTTGCCCAATGTTCTTTGGGCATATCGTACTACACCCCGAGAAGCTATAGGGATTACTTCCTTCCAACTGGTTTATGGAGGAGAAGTTGTAATTCCTATCGAGGTGGGAGTAGAATCTGACAGAAGACAACTATATGATGATGACAATGCAGGTCGACAACTTATGGAGCTAGATCTGATGATAGAAATTCGAGACAAAGCTGTAACTCATCTCACATCATATCGATAACAAATGAGGCAAAATTATAACATGAGAGTTATCCCAAGATTTTTTCAAGTGGTAGTTCTAGTATGGAAACGTGTTAAGCCCGCTGGGGATGTTAGGAAATTAGTACCACAATGGGGAGGACCCTACAAGGTGGTAGAAAAACTTGCATCGGGCTCATATTATCTCCAAGATGCAGAGGGAAGAGTTCTTGAGCGTCCATGGAGTGCAAATCATTTACAGCCCTACCGAACTTAACAAGCTTATATTGCTCGAGGAATATAAGTATCCCTGAACAAGCGGATTAATTCCTCCTCAGTATATTCCAATCATCCAAGCACGCGAAACTTAGCATGTTCAAAGGGGACAAATCAAGTTTATTTTAAGCAAGTTCCCTCCGTTCGGCCTTGCTTAAATATAACAAGTATGTTCGCAATTTATGTATTTCATTTAATTTTGCAAATACAGTGCAGGCAAAATATCGCCCGAAAAATAGTCACGGTTTAAACAACATGGTGATTACTGGGCAAACATTTTTATTCCGCTCGAGCGTCCGTCGATTGGGGGCTTTAAGGAATGACCAATCAGGCTTCCTTAAAGAATCTCGAAGACGTTAAACCATCACAAGGTTAACGCAAGCATTTTAATTTTACTCAAATAATAGTCGATCGGGAAATCTCTTGAAGTAACCCGGACGGGCCTTCATGAGAGGAACCTGTAACGACCACCCTTCTTACTACTACTACTACCTAAGAGTAACCGTTACTTAACTACTAACTCTACTTAACCGGTATGATTAAAAATCACATGGAAACCCTACCGAAAAATTTCTGCAGAGTCTCCCTTGTACCGGTGACCATATTCAACAATACATGCAATATATACTCAGCCACAAGCGGCTGGAACACATATCAATCAACCACGCAGTATAATAAATCCAAAACATGCAAATATCTACTTACTAAACTAAACCCATCCTACATGCAATCTAAACAGAATAATCTCAATACAACTCAAATGTTTACAATAACTAAAATGCGGAAACTAAAATTAAAATTTCTTTCCTAGTCCCAAGGCTTCCACAGTCCTGGCATCACACATCCTTCGAACACCTCCTTGTCGCCTTCCTTTCTATATCTTTTCCTTTCCTGTATCTGCAGTAAGAGGAAGTGTAGTCTATAATCAAAATTTGCTTAGTAAGCGCTATCTAACTCACAAAATCTCGATATGCATGCATATAAATAAAAACATGCTAAAACTGAATGCTAACATGTAAAGCTACTCATGCTCATACATAGCAAAGGAATCATACTAACTGAAATACTAAACATGTATAGCTAATCATGCTCATAAATAGCAAAGAACAGTAAACTAACTCATGCTCTTCGATTAGTAAAGAAACATACTGAAAGGCTAAACATGTAAGGCAAGTCTATACTATCATGCTTGCATAAAGAACTAAGCTTACTGAATTCTAAACACCTTCTGAATCTTATTTCACTTGTTTAAAGACTTATTCTTTAAATACTTTATACTTATGTAAAACTTGCTTTACTTGTTCAAAACTTATACTTATAATACTTCAAAATAATAATCAACTTCTTCTTGGGCCCGACAACTGTACTTACTATGCGCGCATCCCTAACTAGACCCGAGATAGCTGGTCCCGAATCTAGTAGGATTTGCTAGGTTATCTAAACCTAGGGACCGACTATGGGAGCTCAGCCCAAGGACTACTGAGAGTCCTGCATACTAGGTTATCTAAACCTAGGGACCGACTATGGGAGCCCAGCCCAAGGACTACTGAGAGTCCTGCATACTAGGTTATCTAAACCTAGGGACCGACTATGGGAGCCCAGCCCAAGGACTACTGAAAGTCCAGTACAGTGCCACTGATAAAAGTAAAATACTTGTTATCTTTTAATACTTCTAATATATAATGCCTCAGCATTTTCTTAAGCACCTTGTGTACCAAAATCCCTAAAGTCTTGACTTTGGGATCTACTTAAGGCCTCGGCCTTTTTCTTTCTTTTCTTTATCTTTCTTATACTTTTCTTTATCCTTCTTATACTTTTCTTAAACCCAAAATACTGTTAGGGGTATCTTTCATATGCATCTATGAATGAAACTAACTATGTAACACATAATCATGCATAGAATACAAAAGAAATCTGCACATACAATAGTTATCAAAAATCTGCACTAATTCTTAATGGAAATCTGCATACTAGCTTAATAAAAAATCTGCATAATAGCTTAACAGAAATCTGCATACCAGCTTAACAAAAATCTGCGCTTGCTTAACAAAAATCTGGCCTACTACGAATTGAAAAATCTACATAACATGCTACTCGGAATTCTGCATTCTTAGCTGATAAATTTCTACACTATAATCTCTAAGGCAAATCAAAATTCACAGAACCGGATTGTTCATCCCTATAAGTCCTTTAGACAAAAGACTAATAAGCACAAACTACCTTACTGCATTATTCATTAAAAACTCATTCTTATACATGGCGGTGAGATAAAATACTAATACTACAAAGTTAACAGCATGCAATTCACAGAATCAGCCACATAAATTGAAACCATTAAATCTGGACTGCAACAAGCTCCAAGGGGGGGCTATTCTTGTTCATCATAAAGCACAAGAGGATTAGGTTGTTCTAAGCTTCAAATGAGGCTGTTCCTATCTCATACCTAGCACAACCAAAAGCCAAAACTTGCTGGAACTTACAAGAAACCAAAATGCTAGACATAGCCATTAAAAACCGAAACATGAGTCGAATGTGCCCATCACGGCAGAAAACCTCAAAGCTCCGTTCTATACCTCATTCTTCGGAAAAACCAAAATCTAACAAGAAACAAAAACAACTCCACAGCTACTATAAACTTCGGAAACAAGGAGAGGAGTACGAAATATACTTCGGAGCTATCCTACTGCAGGTGAGTAGCAACTTACCTTGGGTTTCTTGGACTTACAACCGAGAAGGAGGCATCTAGGGCTTTCGGTGAGCTCGAAATCCCGACTCTTCTTCGTGCTCCCGACTCCTCCTCGTCAAGAAGAGCTTAAGGAGATGGAGGAACCCCTCGGAGAACCTTGGCCGGCCGTCGGAAGAAGCCCTAGCTTTCTGCCGTTCTGCCCGGATTCTGCTGTCGTGAGCGAGAAGGAGAAAAGAGGGAAAACTAGGTTACGGCAAATCCAACATTAACTCATCCCTTTTTTATAATCCAATATTCTGTTATCTTCCTTAAGAAATTTTCCTACCTTTTCTAAACAAAACCGACCGCTGGATCAGCTGGTCAGCCGCTCCGCTTAAATCCCGGGTTGAGCCGGAGATCGCCGTATCGAGCCTCGGCTCGGCCACTTTTCGAAACCTTTTTATTATCAAATATACCTTAAATATATTTCTCTGCATATTTGTTCAGCACCGACCGCTAGCCCACTTGGTCAGCCGGCTTTTAACCGAAACCAAGGTCCGGGCTTCGATTCCTCAGCCGCGCCCCTTTCATTTAATTTATTTTAAATGTTCCCAACTATTCTTTAAATACCATTTGTTCAATATATTTAACAAAACTTGCTTAGCTCAGTTGGTTGGCTGACTTATGTTAAGACTCGGGTCAAGCCCGAGGTCTTGGGTTCAAAACCCAACTTCAACATTTTTCTTTCTTCTTTTTTTTTTTAAACTTCTTCCTCTTGGTAAAAATACCAAACGAACTCCAAAAATTACATAAAAATACTCTATAAATTCCTAAAAATCTCTAGAATTTTTATAAAATATTTCAAGATTTTAATAAGGTCTTTTAGAACTCTAAATGAAATTTGGGGTGTTACAGAACCAAAGACTTTAAATGATCATAATCATAGTCGATCGAGAAATCTCTTGAAGTAACCCGGACGGGCCTTCTTGAGAAGAACCCGAGACTTTAAACGATCATAAGCATAGTCGATCGGGAAATCTTTTGAAGTAACCCGGACGGGTCTTCTTGGGAAGAACTGGAGACTTTAAACCATTATAAGCATAGTCGATCAGGAAATCTTTTGGGGTGCATTTGGTTCAAGTTATCATGTATAACCTTGGTTATGTGATTACCAGGTAATCACATAACCAAGGTTACTGGAATAAAACATAACCAAATATTGTTTGGTTCAACCTAGGTAATGCAACAAAAACTTGTTTGTTTGAAGATTTTAATGAATACCTTAGTTTAATATTTTACCATATTACCCTCATTTACAAAATCAACTATACATATTATTATTATTATTATTATTATTATTATTATTTATTTTTTTTTAAAATTTTTTTTTTACGTTTCTTTTTCTTGTATATTTTTTTACTTTTTTTAAAATTTTAATTTTAATTTATTTATTTTATTTTTTAATTTTTAAAATTTCTAAAATTTTTTATTTTTTATTTTTAAATTTTTTAAAAATTTTTAAATTTTTAAATTTTTTTAAATTTTTTAAAATTTTAAATTTTTTAAATATTTTTAAAATTTTTAAATTTTTTAAATTTTTTAAAATTTAAAATTTAAAATTTTTATTTTTTATTTTTAAAATTTGTATTTTTAAATTTTTTTTATATTTTTTAAAATTATTTATTTTTAAAAATTTTTAAATTTTTTAAACATTTTTTAATATTTTTTTTTACATTTTTTCTCTTTTTTCCATGTTTTTTTCTTATCGGAGGGTATTTTTGGTAAAAAAAATTTGTTAAACTCGGAATAAACAAAAACCTTAGTTTTATGAGGTTTTCCGATTCCGGGCTGCATGACCCTTTTGCTGACGCGTCGGGCATGGAACATTACTCGGGAATTATCGAATACCTAAACCAAACAAGGTTTTTATTGATAACCTTGGAAGGATAACCAAGGTTATCAAGAATAACCCCAAACCAAACGCACCCTTGAAGTAATCCGGACAGGCCTTCTTGGGAGGAATCGAAGACTTTAAATGATCACAATCATAGTCGATTGGGAAATCTCTTGAAGTAATCCGGACGGACCTTCTTGAGAGGAACCGGAGACTTTAAACGATAATAAGCATAGTCGATCGGGAAATGTCTTGAAGTAACTCGGACGGGTCTTCTTGGGAAGAACCAGAGACTTTAAACCATTATAAGCATAGTCGATCGGGAAATCTCTTGAAGTAACCCGGACGGGCTTTCTTGGGTGGAACCAGAGACTTTAAACGATCACAATCATAGTCGATCGGGAAATCTCTTGAAGTAACCCGGACGGGCCTTCTTGAGAGGAACCGGAGACTTTAAACGATCATAAGCATAGTCGATCGGGAAATCTCTTGAAGTAACCCGGACGGGCCTTCTTGGGAGGAACCAGAGACTTTAAATCATCGTGAGCAAAGTCAAGCGAGATTAAGTATTTGACCAAAATATGATAGAGCACAAGAATTTATTGGCCCAAGTCGATCGGGATTACACGCTTGATCAAAAATTTAAAGGTTGATGAAATTCTTCATATTAAATCGAGCGGGATTACATGCTCGATTGAAAAACATAAGCTGATTGAATTCTCCATTATAACCGTTGGGGATTACATGCTACACAGAAATTCAAAGTCATTTGGATTTTCTCTATAAAAAATCACTCGGGATCACACTCTCGACAGGGATTCAGAATTCAGTAGGAATTCTTTATACATCTAATTATTTAGAATTACACTCCCGATCAGAATTCATAGTCTTACGTGAGTCTTATTATTTTTCATATATTATTGCTCGGGATCACATGCCCGATCGGAAGTTACAATCATATGAAATTCTTTATCTAAAATCGATCGGGATTGTATGCCCGACCGGAAGGCATAAATCCTATGGAGTTTTTCATATAAAGTTGTTCAGGAGTACACGCCCGACCGAAATTCAAAGTCATCTGGATTTCTTTATAAAAAATCACTCGGGATTAAACTCTCGTTCAAAATTCAGTGAGAATTCTTTATATATATTCATTCCAAATTACGCTCTCGATCAGAAGTCACAATCATATGAAGTTCTTTATTTAAAATCACTCGGGATTGTATGCTCGATCAAAATGCAAAAGTCCTATGGATTTCTTCATATAAAGTTGCTCGGGATTATACGCCCCTCTGAAGTACTGAGGTCATTGGAATCCTTTATATATATATATATATATATATATATATATATATATATATATATATATATATATATATATATATATATATCCGCGCTTGATTGAAGATCAAAGAGTTTAGGGAAAGCCTCATTGTTCAGAACTATATGACCAATTAAGATACCTCAAAAGGAAAAGTTCTTATTCTTAGCTCACATGATCACTACAAAGGAAGCAGTATCAAGCTAACAATGTAACACCCACAAAATTATAAGATAAGTATATGGGTGTTACTTGCTTTAGAGCATAAAAGTAAGAAGAATCAAAAGAAAAAGAAATAAGAGAAATAAAAAGAAGAGGTGAAGGTTTGAACCTTGAACCTCTCACAAAGGATAGAAATAAAATTATGTATGATAACCACTAGGATAATGAATAACATATGAATGGAAAATGATGGGAATTGTAGTTAAAAGTGAGGATATAATTAAGTGAGGGAACAAGAGAAAATCAAGTAGCTTTCTCCCTCTTGTTTACCTCTTGGTTAAGAAGAGAAGTAAGCAAAAGACAAGTTGTCTTTCTTTTTTTTTCTTCTCTATTTTCGTGGGGTTTAAGAGAGCAATGATGAGAAAGATTAAGGGAGAGGAATGAAGACATATTCTCATTAGAAAAGTATATACATGAATTAAGGAGAAAGGGAAGCAAAGTTCATCTTTGTATCTTCCACCCACTTAGCATAAAAAGGAAAGAAAGAAAAGGATTTCATTTTCTTCCTTCTTCCTCACCATTGCCGAAACTAGAGCTCTCCTCCCTCACCTCCAAAAGCCAAGTTTAGGTTTTCTCTCTAAAGAAAACTAAACTACAAGAAGGAGCCTTCAAGGTGTACCCTTTCCAAGCAAGTGAAATCAAAAGGAGTGCTAGAAGAAGAAGCTCCCTTCCTCCTCTTCACCAAGGGTACCCCTTTTCTTTAAGGATTAACAAGTGAACACTAGGTAAGCTGTAACGCCCACCCTTCTTACCCAACCAAAGGTGGCGCTACGTTCTTATACTACTTACGTACATGCTTTAGTTATAACAGCGGAAGAATAAAAACTTTAAAGAATTTAATTTATTAAGCATAATATCACATATTCTGATTTGTTCAAATGTGCATATGTTGATTCTATAACTAATCATATTAATTTGTCCGGATCGTTCTTTGCCGAGCCACCACCACACACATCACTATCTGCTCCTCCTGTTGCTCCTCTAGCTCATCCAGCTTCTTTATCTGCGGTACAAGGAAAGTAAGCTATGAGCACTCATGGCTCAGTAAGTTCCTTTCCTACTCACTAAAACCGAATTCATATCATTGCATATCAATATCATGCGAGGTATCATAAGCATACGACATACAAGGGTATCATATTCATAGTCATATCATAATATCACGTGACATAATATCTAATCATCAGATAATTCAAGCACATATGTATGCAATGCATCATGAATTTGAAAACTTATACTTATAAGTACTTGAAATTCATATCATCATTAGAGGGGATCCCGGTTTGTACCACATACATAATGCGTGCGCTTCTTAAGTAGGTCCAAGGTAGCAAGTCTTGAACCCTACCATACATACACACTAGGTCCGAGTCTTACTCCATCGACCTAGGGCATTCAGAAGCCCATTTCTGATGAGGCCCGAGTCTTATTCCATCGACCCCGGGGCGTTTACGGAGCCCACCCTTGGTACAAACCATACAAAAATAATTTATCATGCATAACTATCATATCATATCCCTAACAATCTTTCATGCATTTTATTTTTCATTTCTTTTCATTATGTATAACATTTCCTATGCTATCACATATCATGGCATTTACATAACATAAATTTCATTCTTTTCTCATTATGTATAGCATTTCTTATGCTAACACATATCATGGCATATACATAACATAAATTTCATTCTTTTCTCATTATGTATAGCATTTCCTATGCTATCACATATCATGACATATACATAACATAAATTTCATTCTTTTCTCATTATGTATAGCATTTCTATGCTATCACATATCATGGCATATACATAGCATAAATTTCATTCTTTCTCATTATGTATAACACTTCCTAGGTTCCTTTCCCTTTTTTTTTTCTTTTATTTTCAATTATCTTCTAAACAAGAAAACAAATACATGATCCTTAACATTTCATAGGGAGAACCTCGTACTAGTTGGGTAAAACAATAATTTCCTAGCCTCTTAAAAATATTTTTGGCCGAAATTCTAGGGTTAAGTACTCCTTTGATCAAGCATCATATAGGTGTAAAAACATGAAGAAGATCCCTTTTCTATGGCATAGAAAATCTATCATGTAGTGTAGACTTAGTTACACCTCACTAGATTTCGAAAGCTCTTCTTAACCGAATTTTCTCAAACTTGTTTCTAGGTTTTAAAATCCTCATAAAATCTGAAAAATATATAAAAAGCCTTGTACCACAGGTGAGGGGAAGCTTACCTTCTTCGCTTAAGTTTCCTAGAGTTGAGAACTTGCTTGGACCTTTCTTCCTTGCTTGCTTTGCTCGACACCAATGGAGGAGAGGAGTGGCTAGGTCTTTTGGTGGAGAGGAGGAGGAAGAAGAGGCTTCTCTTTCCTCTTGTGTTGCTCGGCAACAACAAGAGAGAAAGAGGGAGAGAGTGAAGAGGAAGAAGAGGTTCTTCCTCTTGTGTTGCTCGACAACAAGAAGAAGAAGAGAGAGGGAGAGGTGAGTCTCGGCACAAAAGGGAGGAGAGGAGGAGAATGAGTGGGGGATGAAGTTGAAGTCACCCCTCCATGCCTATTTATACTAAAATGAGGGGAGGAAACTTGACTTGATTCATCCTCCCTATTCATTTCTTCCCTTAAATGACAAGAATATTCTAGAGAAATGCCTTTTGAGTTCTCTCTTTTCTTTCCCTTAATTTCTCTCTTTTCTCTCCTTTAATTAAAATTCCTATCTCTCCTCTTACAATATCCTCTCCTATCCCACTTGGTTAACACATGCATGCATCCACAAGAGAACCAAGGATCAAAACTTGTTTATGTATATTTTTATTTCTTTTTACTTCCTTTTCCTTTTAAGTAGAAAGAATCCTTTCTTATTCTTAACTACTTAATCCTTTCTCTCCTTATCAATAATTCTCCTATCCCTTTGGTATCCTATACATGTTCCTTACAAGAGATCCAAGGTTCAATCTCTCTTCTAACATTTTATTTTCTTTTGTACATAATAATTCGTATATTACTATATTATGCATTATGCATAAATATTTCATACATATATATATTATCTCATATTTCTTCCTTTTGTCCATATTAATTCCATACATTTTAAATCATGCATAGATGATTTATACTCTCAACTTTATTTTTCTTTCATAAAGTTTTAATCATCTAAATCCATCTTAATATTTAACTTAGAATATTTACACCTTCTTTTCATTCGTACTCTCATTATCCTTACTTTCTTATCTAGGCTTTCTAGGGGTGTTACAATCTCCCCTACTTATTGAAAGTTCGTCCCCGAACTTAGAATGACAATTTCTGCTCAGATTCCCTTAGACGTTGGTGGAGCTTCTAATCTCCCTTAACTCATTGAAGGTCCCTCAATTGAAGTCTGCAGTTGGTGTAACCTTGCGGGACCACCTTGATTTAGAACATACTGTGGTGCTTTAGTTTTGGTAGGGCAGTCTCTAGATAGATGTCCTTCCAGTCCACAATCGTAGCATTTAAATTTTGCCCTTACGACAGTCTTTTGCTTTATGACCCTCTATCCCACAGTTGTAGCACTTATTAGTGCCCGTACGACATGTCCCTGGATGTTTCTTCCCACATGTATTGCACTGAGAAAACTTGAGCTGCTTGTTGGACGGACCAATCTCAGCGTCATTCCGTCGTTTTCCCTTTCCGCCGTGGTTCCCTTTCCAGTTGGCCTTAATATTTTCTAGTTCTTCCATCTGAGCTTGCTTCTTGTCCTTGCCTAGTGCCTTCAGGTAGTGTTCGGTATTTAGGGCACTGCTAATTAACTCTTCTGTGGTCCGCGGTCTGTTAACTCCGCCGGCCACATTAAGTGCTATCTCGGGTCTGAGTATCTTTAGCATAAGCTTGACCCTTTCTCCCTCCGTCCTAACTAATTCCGAGCATAATCGTGCCAGGCGGTTGAATCTTTTCATCGCTTCTTCCACCGTTAGGTCACCTTGCCGAAATTCGGTGAATTCATCATAGTGCCTACTTGTCACCCGAGTGTGGAAGAATTCTTCGAAGAATTTCGTCTCAAAATCTGCCCAACTCATTTGGTTCACTGGTCTTTTCACTTTCACTCTGTCCCACCATATTCGGGCGTCTCCTGTGAGACAGAAGGATACGCATTTGACCTTTTCATGCTCAGGCCAGTCCAATAGTTCTATCATGCTCTCCATTGTCTTAAACCAAGCTTGTGCGTCCCATGCTTCACAATTTCCAGAGAATTTCTCTGGCCTCAGTCTTTGCCACTGGATCAGATACGCTTCTTGATGAACTACCGGTGCCAGATTCACTGATGGTACCGGTGCTGCTACCGGCTTCGGTTCAACTACTGGTATGGTTGTCGTATTATTCTGATTTGGGGTAGCAGGATTCCCTTGTTGATTCATCATGGCAGCAATCATCTGTTGCTGTTCCATAAGCTGTCGTTGTAGCTCAGTAACTACTTGTGCCCAATCAGGTGGAGGTACGGTCTCCTCCGTTCTGGCATTTCGTCTTCTAGTCATACTTATTTTCCTAAATGATAACAAGATTAGTCTAAGTTATCATTTATGCATGAATATCCTAACATATCCTGTCTAGGTTTCATGCCATGTTTGAGTTTGAGGTATTCTTTCTTAGGTTGTCATATCATCTTTAGGTTACCTTACCATTCATACGCGTCAAGATCTAGCCGATGGTACTATTATTCTTATGCTTAAATTGATACCATTTCTACTCTTTTTATTCATCAAAAGCTTTTATTACATAACTTCTTCTCTTAAAAGGCCAGGTAGGTTGCGACTACTCCTGCCATAAAGGACATGAGAGCAGTAGTCATTATCAACCCAACCTGTATCGACTTGCCCAGATCATCCTGGGGTGGATCAGGCATTATCGGAGGTTGAATCTCCGATGCCTCTTCCGGGTCGATTATTGTCTCTTCATCCATTCCCTCGTCTTCTTCAACATGTTCGTCCAGTTCCATCGGGTCTTCATTTAGTTCTCCCTCGAGGTTGTTCAGTCCCCACTCGAAGTCTATTATATCGTTGGGGTTGAAACCCATTTCCATGTATTCAGCAAGGTTAAATTCATCCTCGACCATCTCAGGAAACTCATTCTCTCCTTCATAATATTCCATAATTTCTGCATCTTCATCTTCATTATCGTCCAAATTCCATTCCTCGATTTCCTCGAGATCCTCCTCTCCGAACTCGCCGTGTTCCGGAGATTCCGAGTCGCTCACATAGTTGTTGAAGTATTCCAGCATATCGGGTTCATCCGCGAACTCGAGGTATTCGCCAGAATATTCCACATCCTCGGGATCGTATTCGAACGGGATATAGTTCATTTCTACAAGATTTTAAAGATTCATTATTCCTCTTATGTTATAGCCTAAGGTTCTTGTATCTAGGCTACCATTCATGCATCCTACTTATCATCATGCACCATTCTCTAGGGTATAGCTTAAGGTATCCTTCCTAGGCTACCATTCATGCATCCTAGAGTATCATACTATTTTTGCATACAAATAAATTATGCAACTGTACTTACTTGGAGAGACAGGAAGGAGCTTGATGTGTGTGTAGTGAGCTGGCAAAACTTGGCTCTGATACCACCTGTAACGCCCACCCTTCTTACCCAACCAAAGGTGGCGCTACGTTCTTATACTACTTACGTACATGCTTTAGTTATAACAGCGGAAGAATAAAAACTTTAAAGAATTTAATTTATTAAGCATAATATCACATATTCTGATTTGTTCAAATGTGCATATGTTGATTCTATAACTAATCATATTAATTTGTCCGGATCGTTCTTTGCCGAGCCACCACCACACACATCACTATCTGCTCCTCCTGTTGCTCCTCTAGCTCATCCAGCTTCTTTATCTGCGGTGATACCACCTGTAACGCCCACCCTTCTTACCCAACCAAAGGTGACGCTACGTTTTTATACTACTTACGTACATGCTTTAGTTATAACAGCGGAAGAATAAAAACTTTAAAGAATTTAATTTATTAAGCATAATATCACATAAATGTGCATATGTTGATTCTATAACTAATCATATTAATTTGTCCGGATCGTTCTTTGCCGAGCCACCACCACACACATCACTATCTGCTCCTCCTGTTGCTCCTCTAGCTCATCCAGCTTCTTTATCTGCGGTACAAGGAAAGTAAGCTATGAGCACTCATGGCTCAGTAAGTTCCTTTCCTACTCACTAAAACCGAATTCATATCATTGCATATCAATATCATGCGAGGTATCATAAGCATACGACATACAAGGGTATCATATTCATAGTCATATCATAATATCACGTGACATAATATCTAATCATCAGATAATTCAAGCACATATGTAGGCAATACATCATGAATTTGAAAACTTATACTTATAAGTACTTGAAATTCATATCATCATTAGAGGGGATCCCGGTTTGTACCACATACATAATGCGCGCGCTTCTTAAGTAGGTCCAAGGTAGCAAGTCTTGAACCCTACCATACATACATACTAGGTCCGAGTCTTACTCCATCGACCTAGGGCATTCAGAAGCCCATTTCTGACGAGGCCCGAGTCTTATTCCATCGACCCCGGGGCGTTTACGGAGCCCACCCTTGGTACAAACCATACAAAAATAATTTATCATGCATAACTATCATATCATATCCCTAACAATCTTTCATGCATTTTATTTTTCATTTCTTTTCATTATGTATAACATTTCCTATGCTATCACATATCGTGGCATTTACATAACATAAATTTCATTCTTTTCTCATTATGTATAGCATTTCTTATGCTAACACATATCATGGCCTATACATAACATAAATTTCATTCTTTTCTCATTATGTATAGCATTTCCTATGCTATCACATATCATGACATATACATAACATAAATTTCATTCTTTTCTCATTATTTATAGCATTTCCTATGCTATCACATATCATGGCATATACATAGCATAAATTTCATTCTTTCTCATTATGTATAACACTTCCTAGGTTCCTTTCCCTTTTTTTTTTTCTTTTATTTTCAATTATCTTCTAAACAAGAAAACAAATACATGATCCTTAACATTTCATAGGGAGAACCTCGTACTAGTTGGGTAAAACAATAATTTCCCTAGCCTCTTAAAAATATTTTTGGCCGAAATTCTAGGGTTAAGTACTCCTTTGATCAAGCATCATATAGGTGTAAAAACATGAAGAAGATCCCTTTTCTATGGCATAGAAAATCTATCATGTAGTGTAGACTTAGTTACACCTCACTAGATTTCGAAAGCTCTTCTTAACCGAATTTTCTCAAACTTGTTTCTAGGTTTTAAAATCCTCATAAAATCTGAAAAATATATAAAAGCCTTGTACCACAGGTGAGGGAAGCTTACCTTCTTCGCTTAAGTTTCCTAGAGTTGAGAACTTGCTTGGACCTTTCTTCCTTGCTTGCTTTGCTCGGCACCAATGGAGGAGAGGAGTGGCTAGGTCTTTTGGTGGAGAGGAGGAGGAAGAAGAGGCTTCTCTTTCCTCTTGTGTTGCTCGGCAACAACAAGAGAGAAAGAGGGAGAGAGTGAAGAGGAAGAAGAGGTTCTTCCTCTTGTGTTGCTCGGCAACAAGAAGAAGAAGAGAGAGGGAGAGGTGAATCTCGGCACAAAGGGAGGAGAGGAGGAGAATGAGTGGGGATGAAGTTGAAGTCACCCTCCATGCCTATTTATACTAAAATGAGGGAGGAAACTTGACTTGATCCATCCTCCCTATTCATTTCTTCCCTTAAATGACAAGAATATTCTAGAGAAATGCCTTTTGAGTTCTCTCTTTTCTTTCCTTTAATTTCTCTCTTTTCTCTCCTTTAATTAAAATTCCTATCTCTCCTCTTACAATATCCTCTCCTATCCCACTTGGTTAACACATGCATGCATCCACAAGAGAACCAAGGATCAAAACTTGTTTATGTATATTTTTATTTCTTTTTACTTCCTTTTCCTTTTAAGTAGAAAGAATCCTTTCTTATTCTTAACTACTTAATCCTTTCTCTCCTTATCAATAATTCTCCTATCCCCTTTGGTATCCTATACATGTTCCTTACAAGAGATCCAAGGTTCAATCTCTCTTCTAACATTTTATTTTCTTTTGTACATAATAATTCGTATATTACTATATTATGCATTATGCATAAATATTTCATACATATATATATTATCTCATATTTCTTCCTTTTGTCCATATTAATTCCATACATTTTAAATCATGCATAGATGATTTATACTCTCAACTTTATTTTTCTTTCATAAAGTTTTAATCATCTAAATCCATCTTAATATTTAACTTAGAATATTTACACCTTCTTTTCATTCGTACTCTCATTATCCTTATTTTCTTATCTAGGCTTTCTAGGGGTGTTACATAAGCTTCCCCTCACCTGTGGTACAATGGCTTATATGGTTTTTCCCATGAAGATAGAACGCTTAAAAACCTAGGGTTTGCTTTATGAAATTTCGGCCAAGACAAGAGGAAGAGTCTAAGAAATTTTAAACTAGATATGCTTATTATTTTCTTGTGACATGTATCTTATGTAAGAGGTTAATCTAAGGTTCCAATGCTAGAATGAATAATGAAAACTTAGATCCATGAACCTTAGACTCTCGTCCAAGCATGAACAAGAGGACTAGGTAAGCTTAAGACTCAACTAAACATGTTTCCTTGTTCTTGTGTTATGTACCCTATGATAATGGTGTTGTTAACTTTTTTTTCTCTTACTTGTATGTTGTTTGAAACTCCATCTCCATGCTCACGAATATTCGGCCATGGAAGAACTAAAGGCCTAGGAGAGTTTTAAACCTAAAACTAAGCATGCTAAGATTTTTCCTAAGACAAGATATGAAGCTAAAATGTTATGCCATGATTGTATGTTGGTTTGAATTCTATTTCATGCTTATGAAGATTCTGTTATGAGGAGATTTGAGGCCTAGGAAAGTTTAAACCAAGTCTAGGAGGCTCATGACCTTCTTGATGAAATGATATGAAACTAGTTTGATGTTCTTATGGTTGCTTGTTACATAGAAATTTGGTTACATGTAACTCTCGGCCACACTAAGTTTTAAAGTAGGATGCTTAGATTCTAAACTAAGTTTACTCATGATGTTTCTTGTAATGATGCCATGAAAATTGTGTAGGGTTTCCATGCTTTTAGGCCACATGAAAAACAAATCCATGCTCACATGTTTCGGCCACATTGGTTTGAAGGCCTAGGAAAACTTAGAACCCAACTTAGATAGGCTTATAATGTTTCTTGCAATAAATGCCATGAAATGTAGTTGTGATTTCCATGTTCTTATGCCACTAGAAACTTAGTTTCCATGCTCACATGTTTCGGCCACTAATGGTCTAAAGGCCTAGAGAAATTTAGAATCCAACTTAGATATGCTCATGATGTTTTTCTTGTGATAAATGCTATGAAATGTAGTTGTGGTTTCCATGCTCTTATGCCACTAGAAACCTAGTTTCCATGCTTGATGTGTTTCGGCCACCTTGAGTTAATGGGTTTAGGAAGTTTGGAACTTGAACCAAATGTGCTTATGATATTCCTCATGAAAGGTGTAGGATATTGGCTTAAGGTTCAACACTTTCATGCTACTTGTAACCTAGAATGAGACATGCTAGGGTTCGGCCATGATAAGGTTGGAAGCTTAGGGAACTTAGAACCCAAACTAAACATGCTCAAGTTGTTCCTTATGAAATATGATATGATATGAGTTTAGGGTTTACATGTTTGCTTGTTGCATAGAACTTGATTGCTCTTCATGAAGGTTTTGGCCATGAAAGAATTAGAAACCTAGGAGGACTTAAAAATTTAGGTTAACATGCTTATGATCTTTCTTATGCTAGTATGTGAAGATATCATGAGATTCTTATGTGGTATGTTGTCTAGAGATCATGTCCCTACTCATGACTTTCGGCCATAATAGGTTTAGTGACCTAGATGTACCTCACATGCTATGTAAATGAATTAAGAGATGTTATTTAATGATTCCATGAATGGTTGTGTCTTCTATGATAGGTGATATGCTCTTTTATGTATACTTATGATCCATGCATGACAATGTCCTTGTGATGTGCTATGTGCCCAATTATGCATGCTTTATGTTAAGTTAAATGACATGTTCATTATGTATGCTTATGATCCATGCATGTGCTATGTTCCCAATTATGCAGGCTTTATGTTAAGTTAAATGACATGTTCATTATGTATGCTTATGATCCATGCATGTGTTATGTGCCCAATTATGCATGCTTTATGATATGATAAGTGATATGTTCATTATGTATGCTTATGATTCATGCATGTGCTGTGTGCCCAAATATGCATGTTTTATGATATGTTAAGAAACATGATATGCATGAAAGGATAAGAACTATGATATGTATGACATGCTACTTTACTTTATGTATGGCTTGTACCAAGGGTGGGCTCCATAAGCGCCCCGGGGTCGATGGACTAAGAAACGGGCCTCGTTAGGGATGGGCTCCTAAGTGCCCCTAAGTCGATGGACTAAGAAACAAGCCTAGTATGTATGCCTTGTAGGGTTTGAGACTTACTACCTTGGACCTACATAGGACGCGCGCATTTATGTATGTGGTACAAGCCGGGGCCCTAATCATGTTGAGATTATGTTTAAGTATGTATATTATAAATTTTCAAAAGACATGTTGCATATGTTTCATGATACATGTTTAGGAATTCACCTTGCTTATACTTTATGATTATGCCATGATATTTATGATAATGTTATGCTATGTCAGGATTCATTTGATGTTCATGTTAGAATATGGTATGATACTTTATGATGATTATGTTACGATATGCCATGATATGCTGCTTGATATGATAAATTATTTCCATGCATTTTGACATATGATTTTGATATGCTATACGGTTTTTGTGAGTAGGAAAGGAACTTACTGAGCCATGAGTGCTCACAGCTTACTTTCTTGTACCAAAGATAAAGGCAAGGAATGGATGTACTAGGGGAGCAGCAGGAGGGGCTAGAAGGATGTGTGTGGTAGTGGCTTGGCTAAAAAGGGAAAGACCTGCTTTTGTTAATAAAGAAATATGCCATGTTTATGTTATTTCATTATGACTCCATAACATTATTTATGTGTTTGGGTATTATGACTCAAAAATCACGATAAGTATGCTATATGGTTGATATGCCTGTAGTGATTTTAAAGTAAGGAAAAGTTTTTAAATTCTCTAAGCAAGACTTCCGCTGTATTAAGTAAGTATGAATGTCCAAGTAACCCCCGTCGCCTTAGCAGGAGGGGCGGGGCGTTACAAACAAAGGTCAGAAAAATAGGTAAGTACAAATTTTTACAAAAAAATGCAAGTTCTTAATTACAAGTCTTTTTAAATACACAATCATGCTTACTTAAAATTGCTTGTCAAGTCTTTGGGTAATTCCTTGTTAAGTCTGCGACAGTTTATGAATTGAAAGGGGGGTTCATGAGATAGATAACTACCTTCCCCTTAATTGTTGAATAACCTCTGTCACAGAATGATTTAAAGTCCCTATAACACGACGGGCATATTCACCATTAAACTATGGGGACCTCAAATAGGCTAGGCACTTGTCCTCCCATCGGTTTTCCTCATGTTCCTTATAACTTTGAAATTCGGTTTGTAGTTTAGCAGCTTGATATTTGAATGTGTCTCTTTTTGATTTAAGCTGCTCTATTTCCTTTTGGAGTGAGGATATCTCTGCATCCTGAGCTTTTCTTTGTTCTTGCTCTTGTATAAGAGCAAACTCTCTTGAGGCTGAATCTTGAGCCTGATCAGAAAGAAAAACATAAACTCATGTCTAGTCAGTCGGTTGGCACCTCCTTTGACTAGACTTGAAGGGAAGGCTAGTGATATGGGTTAGGTTTGGTGGGTCTCTGGTAGAAAGGAGATAGTGAAAGTAAGCATGAATATCAGCCGGGGTAATATGTGTGAGATAAACAGTCCAATATCGGCCGGGATAATACCTTAAGAAAGGTAGGCCAATATCTTAAGAAAGGTAGGCCAATATCAGCCAAGATAATATTTTAAGAAAGATAGGCCAATATCGGTCAGGATAATATTTTAAGAAAGATAGGTTAATATCGGTCGGGATAATATCTTGAGAAAGATAAGTCAATATTGGCCGAAATAATATCTTAAGAAAGATTACCCAATACTGGCCGGGTTTAAATATTTAAGATAAATAAGCTAAGATTGTCTGAGTTAGCACGTCCGGATATAAACTAGTATTGGTCGGGTATATATGATCGTCCGGGTATGTAAAGACAAAAGGCCTTACAGGATTTATAGTATATTATCGGATGAGTAAGACATATGGTGAACAATAGTAATAATTCGCCCGAACATAACTTAGGTTCAATTCCGTCTGATACAAATCATAGTATAAAACCGGGCTGTATATAACATAGCAGAAGATAGGGTAAGTAGGCATGGGTGATAAGTATACCTTGATATAACATATAGGACAGGGTGAGAACAAATATTTCAGGAATATTCATATATAGCTTATGAAAATATCTGTAGCGTGTGATTGTATAATAGGTGGACTAATTTGGTTGGAAGAATGTTTCTAGACTCTTCTGCAGGTACTAGGCGACAAAGAAGGTACATCTAGGGTATAAAAAGATTCCTTAAAAACTATTTTCTGCAAGTACATGACTTACGTCATCTCATAACAAACTCTAACAAACCGGGGTCCACTTCATAACTACGGAGGTTATATGAGTGGTATAAAAAGGGAAATTCTTGCCGTTGGCCAGAGATGCTCATGCTCATGCTCACCCGCACAACACACATAGTTATTTATTGCAAACCCTAGTTTTTAGCTACTGTTCATCTTCTTCCTTCCACACCAAAAGAGATTACTGAGTTGAGCGTCGGAGGGCCTAGCCAAGGATTCCCAACCCGGTCTTAGGTCACTGATAATATTGTTGGTTGGTCTTCTATGCGCAGGAAGTCATGAGAGCTCCAGATCTCGGTATTCTTCACTGGATTTTTCCTTTCGTCCTTGAGTTTTCGCGCAAGGAGGGTGTTCTGTGACTTTATCCTTCCTGATCCGCTTTAGTCTTCTTGGATGGGAAGTCCTCAGGTATTCTTCTTCATCAGCAGTAAGTTCTCTCCCCAGCTTTTTATTTTGTCAAGTTTCTCAGACAGAATTGTTGGGTTCTTCGGGCCGCGAAAACCATTTTTTCGCGTCGCGGAAACCCCGAGTCACCCAAAGCCATGGATCTCGTGTAAAGATTCGTAAACAAAATTATCGAAAAACCTTTTTCTTGTACGAGTTTGTAAAAACTTTAGATCTACACTAAAGTTAAGATCATTACCCTTGATGCGCGCCCCACGCGAATCCCGCTCGTCCAAATGGTGCCAGATCTCAAGACCGTCAAGTGCACGGTCCTCTAGAAGTATCCACATAGACACACTAGATGGAGGTGACCAAAAACCAAGGTGTGCTAGCACCTATATGGTTCGGCCAAGGAAGGAGGAGAGGGAGAGTGCAAGAAGAACTCTAGGAGGAAGAAGAAGGGATGAATGATAGAATAATTTCAAAATGAAAATCATTCTACACATTCAAGTGGCCGGCCACCTTCACATGTGTAACTCCCATTTCCACATTAAGTGCAATTAATGTAGAGCCATTAAAGAGTTGTAACCCCCATGAGGTGGCACTCTAGGATGATGTGGATCAACACTATTGGTCCACATCTTGCCACCTCACTAAATGACATGGCAACAAGTGTAACTCCTCATTTAATGTGGGCCGGCCACATTAAATGCTATGGAGGCTTGTAACCTCCATTAAGTGGCACACATTGATGATGTGGAGCAATCCTATTGGTCCACATCTTGCCAACTCACTAGTAATGTGGCAAAAAGTCAAGTCAAACATGACTTTTTCTCTTCCTCTCAAATCAAGTCAAACTTGATCAAATCTCTCTCATGGTTGATCTAATCCAACCATATGATTCAAGCCAACTTAATATAATGAATCTAATTCATTAAATTAAGTTGATTTAATGAGTCATAATCTAAATTAGACTCATTGAATACATGAATCAACTTGAGTCCAACTCAATTAGCCCAATTTGGATTACTCTTAATCCAATATGATTCATCAAATGAATCTAATCCTCTTAGTTCATCATATGAACCAAATCTCCATCTAATTGTCCTTAGTGTGTGACCCTATAGGTTCTTGTAACGTTGGCAATGCCCTAAACCCATTTAGGAGCATAAGTAATGAGCGGTATCTAGCAACACATCATTACTACCCAAGTTACAAGAATGTCGAGATCCGACATCACCTTGTGACTACCAATTGTGACTCCTCACAAAATATGTCATTGTCCTTCTATCCTAGACATCTAGATTGATCAATATGAGGCATAGACCGTGTCATCCTCTAATCAATCTAAATCTTAAACTCCAAGTAGACTCACTCGATCAAATGAGCTCAACATCTAATGTTGACTCATTTGGGCATGGCCATGCACTTCGTGGTCTAACTCTATCAAGAATATTGATGTCGCTCCCGTCATATGGGAGGGATAGATCCCATCTACATCACTCACATCCCTCTGCATAATTCGTTATATACCCAGTAATCGCCTTTATAGTCCACCCAGTTACGGGTGACGTTTGACGAAACCAAAGTACATAACTCCTTATGTAGGGATCCATGGTGACTTCAGGTCTAAGGACTAATAGTCATACTAATAGCCACATGAGAAAGTATATGACACTCATATAACGATCCATGATACTTTCTCATGGCGGGTCATTCAGTATACATTCTCCAATGTATACCCATGTGTCAGCTTGATATCTCTATATCCATGACTTGTGAGATCAAGTCATCGAGCTGACCTACATGCTAGTCTTATTGCATTAACATTGTCCCTGAATGTTAATACTCGACTAGGAATGATTTAGAGTAGTGTTCCCTATATCATCTCACTATCGATTCAACTAATCGATTGATATAGGTATGAACCTTCTACTCAAGGACGCTATAATACTTAGTCTATTTGGCACTAATACAAATAAGTATAATAACCAAACAAATGCCTTTATTAATATACAAGAATATGATACAATGAGTCCATACAATCATCAAATGATTGGCTCTAGGGCTCTAACTAACAAGAATCAATTATAGTTTTTCCTAATTAGGTTGAGGATTTTATTTATCTATTTACTTCATATATAATTAGCTAAATATACTATGTGATATGCAGGATGTTGATTGAGACGAGCATCTCGATGTGGGATCTATTTCCGATACGATTTCTATTTTTGAGGCGGGTACCTTTGACTTATCTTTTTGATATTGTCATTCTGATATGCTTAGTAGGTTATAACTAGTAGTAATGGTTATGTTTATATCTGCTTAGTATGTCACTACTTGATACCCGTAGTTAGCCATATTATTATCTATTGTGCATTCATGCTTATGTCCCCTTGTTTCTTGCCATGTGTACTTATGTAGTGACATACAATGTATTACTGGATATAGGTCTAGCTACTAGTTATTGCCTGGCATTTGTACCTAGGTTTATTACTTGGCATGTGTACCTAGGTTGATTTCTTAGCATGTGTACCTATGTTTATTACCTGACATGTGTACCTAGGTTTATTACTTGGCATGTGTACTTAGGTTTATTTTTTGGCATGTGTACCTAGGATTATTATCTCGCATGTGTACCTAGATCATTGTTATGCACTTGGTTCCCTTTTTGGTACATATTATGAGGAGGTTGGTATTTTCAGGATTTACATGCTTAGTTGCATGCACCATTTTGCATGATTGCATGTTGAGCGATTGTCAGCTCCATTATTGTTGAGCATATCGCCAGTTACATGATTTTTACACACAACCACTCATGGGTTAGTGGTACATCAGGCAGGGTGTGTGTAGTTTACTCTGTCAGGGCTCCGCTGGTCCGCTCATGGGTAGTGAGATTGCAGCGTGGTAGCAGGACAGGAATCCCTCCTTTGGACTGACTTAGGGAAATGAGAGCATTGATCTCCCCCACTCTGTTTGGGGTAGGAGGATAGGTGTACTCCGACAGCATCCTGTCCGCTCGGTCACTCAGGAGTAGTGATGGCAGAGTGCATAGTTGTCATAGCCCTACCCACTCAGTCTCACCATCACGTGTGAGATGGCTAACTGGCGTCAGGGGTGACCATGTCATTTTTGCATCATATGCATGAATGACATTTATTGTTTATGCTTGTTGCATTTTGGATGCTGCATATGATTGACATGCATACAGGAGACATGATGTATTTGATTTGATGACCCTACATATGTTGGTGTTGTTCCCACCCATACGTCAAAATAGAAGGCCCTGGTGAGTACAGTTCTTCTTCTGTTGTTCAGTTATGCATTACCTATTATTATTCAGGAGAATGTACTCTATGATTATTACTAGTAGTTATACTTATTATGCATGTCAGCTTGATACTCGCTGAGTTGTTGAACTCACCCTGTTGCTTTATTTTTCCTGTTGTTTTTAGGTTAGCGCATAGATACGTCGTGTCACTTGGAGTATCCTGTTTGTCGGTCCCATGTCACATCAGAAGATAGTTTACCTCGCTCTTAATTTCTTTTTATATATTCTCTATTGATTTAGCATTGTAATGATGTTTAGCCATGTGACTATTTCATTGTTTTTGGTGTTGTATTTGTGTTTAAGTCATGCCGACATGCATTGTGTTGTTTTGGTTTATATGGGCTTTCCGTTTGTTTTTCTGTTGTATTTTTTTAGTACAGCTGTGTGGGTTGTTATATATATAACTGCATGATTGTGGTTATTTTGTTCCAGCCGAGTTGCTAAGTATATAACTGCTTAGTTGTGTATATATATATATATTCTTTCCGTGTCGGTGATGTATTCTTGTGGATGTATTCATACTTCAGATTGTCACTGGTACAGGGGAGATGCGGTCAGATTTTCCTCTGGCATGGACTCCTCTGGAGCTTGACAATTTATTGGTATCAGAGCCATAGATTTTCGATGCCTATTTTCTTATATTTTGTATTTTGTGCTTTAATTTTCTCGATGCGACTTTTCGGGTTTTGGGACCAGGCAGCAGCAGGACATCTCCAAGCTATAGGAGGTATGCTTGTTACTGTTATCATGCACTTCTTTTAGTACTTATATGGATATCTATGATCGTTAGTTATGACATGTGTTAGTACTCTTTTAAGTACTAATAGTCTTAGGGGATCAAGGATAACAGTCTTTGGGAATTCACCATATCATACTACCAGTAATAATCATGTTGAGGATTAATTTATATTCTCTTTGGTTCTATCTGTAAAGGACTGATTTACCCTTATTGACTTGGTTAGTTGTGGATTGATGTACTCTTATTGGGTTAGTTAGTTGATGACCGATCTATTTTTATTGGTTCGATTAGTAGGGGACCGACTTACTCTATTTTTATAGAGATTTTGATTTTTTAGGTTGCTCATGCTTGGTTAGATATTTTGAGGCACATTTGGGTGCATGGCTGGTACCAATGTAGAGAAGACGGAATTAGCCATATATCATTCTCGTCTTGGTCAGTCTGTAGAAGATTGACGTATCCTATTCCATGGGGACTTTGACCCTGGACCGCCTGGTTGGATGACTTTGAAGGTACATTCGGATAGGATACCCCCACTGATGTGGAAAAGTGTAGAGCTAGGTGCTTAACACTTATGAGATACAACCGTTTCTTGGGTATAACTTGGAGAGTATATTCGGATATATAATTTGTACTGGCATAAGAAAAATTGAAGTTAGCTACTTATCTTTACGTGACAAAGCATCACCTGAAGGGAGAAGCAGATGATGCTTTTTGAGATTAAGGCATCATTTGGTGATTACGTTGAGGTTTTTTGAGAGCGAGTACTTCACTACCTCTTCCGGTAGCATGATGAATTATAAGGTGATGGTCAGTTGACTCGCCTAATGCTATTCCATGGGAGATCCTGACTCATGGACCGATCGTGGATATCCTTGATGGTATCTAGGGATTTATGACCTGTAGTGATACAAAGGTGGTTTTAGTTGATTAACACCTAGGAAGTTTCACCTTCACTAAGTGAAAATATCATATGTTGATTTATGAGAAGCAAAGCGTTGATTGACAGTTATGTCGATTAGCTATTTGTTGATAATACTTCTCTACCTGTAACGTCCGCCCTCCCTGCTAACCCTAAGGGACGGGGCTACGATACTCTACGTACGTACTACAGCGGAAGACTTAAAATTTATTTTTCTTAACTTAATTAAAACCGAACTACACTAACATGGTTTCATAACATGATAACGAAATAAATAAAAACTTAGTATCAAGTCACTCATATTGTATTACATTTCACAAAACCAAAGCATAGTTCTTAAAGGTTTTAAAGCAGGTTCTTAATTAGTTGCCTAGCCACCGCCACACACATCTTTGTTGCCCCTCTGCTGCTCCTTTAACTCATCCAGCTTTTTCCTTTATCTGTGGTACAAGGAAAGTAAGCTATGAGCACTCATGGCTCAGTAAGTTCCTTTCCTACTCACTAAAGCCAACAATCAGCACATAATCAAGAATGTATCAACAAGTCATAATCTCAGCTAATCAAGGCATAACATAGCATTCTATTCAAGCTTATCATGCATCATAATATAATCACAACTAGTCATGGCATATCAAACATCATCATGGCCGAAACATATACATAGTGCATTGCATAAAACATAGCTAGACATAGCATAACAAACAAGTATCATGGTATATCAAAGCATGGCCGAAACATGTATATCAAAGCATCATAACTATGGCCGAATATGTACATCAAGGCATCATCAAATCCATGGCCGAATCTATATATATCAAGCATCAACATATCTATGGCCGAAACATGTCTATAAGGTATAGCATGAACATAACATAAACATACCTTATCATGGCATATCATAATCAAGAGCATAGCATGAAACATAGCATAATCAAAAGGTGTATGCAATATGATTTTGGAAAACATGTATCCGAAAAACATGTGTATGTCTCATGATCTTTAAAACCATTCTCTTTTATATGCATATATACTTGAAAATAATCTCAACATAAGGGGGATCCCGGCTATGTACCACTTACATATTGCGCGCAACCTTGTAGGTCCAAGGTAGCAAATCTTGAACCCTACGAGGCAAACATACTAGGCCCTTAGTCCTAGGGGCACTTAGGAGCCCATCCCTAACGAGGTCCTTAGTCCCCGGGGCGCTTATGGAGCCCACCCTTGGTACAAGCCACTCACACATAAAGTAAAGTACATGTCATACATATCATGTATCATAAAAGCATGCATCACTTAGGCACACATCATAAAAGTATGCATCACTTAGGCATACATCATGTCATAAAAGTATGCATCACTTAGGCATACATCATATCATAAAGGTATGCATCACTTAGGCATACATCATGTTATAAAGGTATGCATCACTTAGGTATACATCATATCATAAAGGTATGCATCACTTAGGCATACATCATGTCATAACAATATGCATCACTTAGGCATAGATCATAAAAATATACATATCTTAAGCATAAAGCATATCATCAAGCATGCATATTTTATCCACATAGCTTATCATAAAAGCATGCATATTTTAAGCACAAAGAATATCATATCATAAAAGCATGCATATCATATCATAAGTCATAAATCACAAGCATACATATTAAGCATAAGGGTGTATCTTGTGATTATCCTATCATAGGAAACATGGTATCATATTTATCTTGGTTCTAAGCTTCCTAAACCCTTGTGGCTGAAACCCCTTTAGAGCTCAATTTAGGCTAAACACAACATACAAGCATGTGGTACCTAAATTATCATCATAACATTTTCATAGGAAGCATTATAAACATGATTAACTTAGTTTCTAAGTTCTTCGAGTCCCTAATTTCATGTGGCCGAAACCTTAAGGTGTGAAACAAGGTTCCATATGACATAAAAACATAGATGACTTGAAATCATATTTATAACATTTTTACCAAGAAATAAGGTAAACACATTTGACATATTTGAATTAGTTCCTAAGTTCTTTAAGCCCTTAACATATGTCATGGCCGAAATTTATCAAGTTCTCATTAGGGATACAAACAAGCATACAAGCATGTGAACTTGGACTAACATTATGTATAAATTCATACAAAGCATCATACAATAGTTATGGCCGAAACATACCCTAGCATCATTTTAGGTCATAAAACAACATATAGCAATTGAACCTTGGCTTTCTACTTATCACATTTCATTTAGGGTGACATGAGCATATTTAATTTAAGTCCTAGGGTCCCTAGGGCGTCTAACCCTCCATGGCCAAGACTTACAATAGTCCTTTTAGATCATGAAAAAATTATACAAGCATGTGACACAATCAATAGGTTATCATATTTTCATAAGAAGCATTTTAACACCTTTGGTTTAAATTCTAAGGCCTCTAGGTCATTTAAACCCTACTTGGCCGAAACTCATCAGTGCTTAAACTTGCTTCAATAACATAAAAAACATGTGAAGTCATACGAGTTTCATAGCATGTGTAAAGACAAGCCTAATGAGTATACATATGAATTGTGTCTTAGGCTTTCTAGGTTTCTTTTTCTCTTTTTCTTTTATTTTTTTTTCCATGGCCGAAACCTACCATTCTTTAGCTAGGTTTTTAAGTGGCCTAAAGCATGAAAAATCTAAGTATGTTTCATGGAAAAAGTTACAAAGAAACATATATACAAATTGGTTCATGAGTAAACTAGGACCCCTTGTGGTCATACATGATATATGTTATGCTACTAATTTTTCTACACCCTAATTAAGCATGAGGGCATTAAACAACTTTCATATCTAAACAGCACAGAGGTCTTGAGCATTTTAAAATTTTGTTTAAGCTTTCTAAGCTATCCATCTCATCATGGCCGAAAAACCCTAAGAAGGAGTTCATGAAATTCTAGCAATATTCAAGCATACAAATCCTTTAAGATCTTTGTATTCTATAGCATGAGCATGGTTATTTAAATTTAAAGGCCTTCCTAATCCTAAACCCTTCCTTGGCCGAAACATATGAGTGGGTTTTCTTTTAGTTTCAAATATCTTCTAAGGAAGAAAAACCAATACATAATCCTTAATATTTCATAGGGAGAACCTTGTACTAGTTGGGTAAAACAATAAATTTCCCTAGCCTCTTAAGAATATTTTTGGCCGAAATTCTAGGGTTCAGTACTCCTCTGATCAAGCATCATATAGGTATAAAAGAATGAAGAAAAACCCCTCTACATAGCATAGAAAAATCTATCATATAGTGAAGACTAGTTAAACATCATTAGATTTTGAAAGCTCTTCTTGGCCGAATTTTCTCAAACTTGTTTCTAGGTTTTAAAATCCTCATAAAATCTGAAAAGTACATAAAACACCTTGTACCACAGGTGAGGGGAAGCTTACATCCTTTTCGCTTGTGGATCTAAGGTATGGTGAAGAAGAAATAGTCTCTTCTTCTAGTTCCTTTCCCTTGATTCCTTTGCTAAGTCCTCCTTGTATCTTAGGCTTTCTTAGGGACAAACTTGACTTTGGGGCTGATGATGGAGGAGAGGGAACTGTGGTGTTCTCGGTGAGGGAGAGGATGAGTGAAAGAAAATGAGAGAAAAATAATTTTCTCTTTTCTTGCTCCCTTTTATGTTAAGGGGGAAGAGGTAGCAAACTTGATTTTTGCTTTCCTTCTCCCTTAGCCTTTTTCTCTATTTTTATTTTATTTATCTTATTTTCCATTTATTCTCACCATTCATGATAAAATAAGGGGGAATGAATCCCCTTAACTCCTCTTTAAAATTTTGGCAAGATCAAAGAGGAAGAGGGAGAGAAAGGGAGGAAGGCAAGTTGCCTTTCTCTTGCTCATTTCTTGTTTTCTTTTGGCTATCTTTTATTCTCACCTTTATCATGAGTTTCCCTCCTTTGCTATCAATATCTTCTCTCTATCCCAATTGGTTTCTACTAATTAATTCTATGAATTATAATATAAGAGGTTCAAGGTTCAATCCTTGACCATCACTTCTTTTTATTTCATTTTATTTCTTTTTACTTCAACTCACTTCTTATTATTTTTATAAGGCAAATTCATCATTCTCATATTTATTCCTAAAAGCTTAGTGGGTGTTACAGTACCCCGTACCTCATAAAAAGTTCATCCTCAAACTTTAAAATAGTTGCTTCAGGTGACACTGAACTTTCGGCTGAGTGCATCAGCCACTTTGTTCGCCTTTCCTGGGTGATAAAGGATCTCGCAGTCATAATCTTTAACTAATTCGAGCCATCGGCGTTGCCTCATATTCAGGTCTTTCTGCGTGAAGAAATATTTCAGACTCTGATGGTCAGTATAAATCTTACACTGAGCTCCATATAGATAATGTCTCCATATTTTTAGAGCGAAGACCACGGCTGCTAGTTCTAAGTCGTGAATAGGATAATTCTTCTCATGTTCTTTAAGTTGTCTAGAAGCGTAGGCAATGACTTTGCCATCTTGCATGAGTATAGCTCCAAGTCCTGTGATGGAAGCATCGCTGTACATATCGAAGCCTCTGTTGGTTTCCGGAAGAGTAAGAATCGGAGCACTGGTCAGTCTCCTTTTTAATTCCGCGAAACTCTTCTCGCAAGCTTCTGTCCATTCATACTTTGTATTTTTCTTGGTGAGGGCTGTCATAGGAGCTGCGATTTTGGAGAAATTCTCTACGAATTTCCTGTAATAACCTGCTAGTCCGAGAAAACTCCTGACTTCGCTGGCATTCTTTGGTCGATTCCAGTTATTTACAGCTTCGATTTTACTTGGATCCACCATAACTCCATCTTTGGAGATGACATGACCTAGAAATATTACCCGGTCAAGCCAAAACTCGCATTTGGAGAATTTTGCATATAGTTGTTTCTCTTGAAGGATCTGTAGTACAGTATTCAGGTGTTCAGCATGTTCTTCTGGGGTTCTCGAGTAGATAAGTATATCATCAATGAAGACGATCACAAATTTATCAAGATATGCCGTAAATACTCGATTCATCAGGTCCATAAATACTGCAAGAGCGTTGGTTATTCCGAAAGGCATAACTATGAACTCATAGTGTCCATATCGGGTTCGAAATGCTGTTTTTGGTATATCATCTGGTTTCACTTTCACTTGATGATATCCGGATCGTAGATCTATCTTTGAGAAAACAGTCGCACTCTTCAGTTGATCGAACAGATCATCGATCCGCGGGAGTGGGTACCGATTCTTGATCGTCACATTATTCAGCGCTCGGTAGTCTATACACATTCGCATAGACCCATCCTTCTTCTTTATGAATAGCACTGGAGCTCCCCATGGAGAGTGACTAGGACGAATAAGTCCCTTGCCGAGTAATTCGGATAACTGTTCCTGAAGCTCCTTTAATTCAGTCGGAGCCATACGATAAGGTGCTTTCGAGATCGGCTGAGTACCAGGAATCAATTCGATTCCGAATTCTATCTCCCTGTCAGGGGCCAACCCTGGTAGTTCATCAGGAAATACCTTTGGATAATTGCATACTACTCTGACGTCTTCTAACTTCGGGTCTTTGACTTGATTGGTATCAACCACGTGTGCTAGAAACCCCATACATCCTTTATCTAACATCTTTTGTGCTTTAATAGATGACAATAGCTTCTCTGTTCCTTTTGACTCTCCGTAAAATTCAAACTCTGGTTCATTTTCGGGTCGGAAAATCACTTTTCTTTTGCGGCACTCAATTGAAGCGTCGTACTTACTAAGGAAATCCATGCCCAAAATTATGTCATAATCCTGTATATCAAGTACTATCAGATTGCAGTAGAGTTCTCTGTTTGCGATCTGAATAAGTACTGCTTGCAGCATATAGTCCGATGGCATAATCTCCCCGGATGGTAAGGTTGTTAAGAACGTGTCCTCTAGAGTTCGGAGTGGTATATCTAGCTTCTTCATAAAAGGCGTTGAGACGAACGAGTGTGTTGCCCCGGTATCAAATAATACTACAGCATACTGATTGTAAATAAGTAGCTGACCTGTGACAACAGTAGAAGCATTCGCCACGTCTTCCTTGGTAAGAGAGTAGACTCTGGCATTGGTCATAGTGGGAGGGGCCTCCAATCTTCCTTGGCTGATTGAAGTCCCTTCTATGGCAGCTTGCATCTGGTGAAGCTGTGCGGGGGCACTCCTGTTCTGGAAGTTCTGCGAAGGTAGTGCCTGAGACTGAGTAGGGCAATTTCTCGCCAAATGACCTTCCCCTCCGCAGTTGTAGCACTTTTTGGTGCTTAGAAGACATACTCCAGAATGCATCTTCCCACATGTGGCACACTGAGGGTACTTGGTCTGCTTATTGGCTGGACCACCTTTTGTTTTATTCCACTGCTTCCTCTTTCCACTTGAGTTTCCTTTCCAGTCAGTTCTGGTACTGTGCGATTTTTGTCCTCCGGTCAGTGCTTGGTTCTTGCCCTTATTCATTGCTTCCTGATAGTGCTCGGTAATCAGGGCGCTGCTGACTAGTTCCTCTGCAGTCTGCGGTCTATTAACTCCGCCGGCTACGTTCAGAGCTATCTCGGGTCAGAGCATCTTTAACATCAACCGGACCCTTTCTTTTTCAGTTCGGACCAGTTCTGGGCACAATCGAGCTAGGCGGTTGAACCTCTTGACGGCTTCATTGACTGACAGGTCACCTTGCCGGAACTCAGTGAACTCGTCATAGTGCTTGTTGGTCACTTGCATATGGAAGAATTCCTCTAAGAACTCTGTCTCAAAATCTGTCCACTGCATTTGGTTGATTTGTCTTTTCGCCTTTACTCTGTCCCACCACATCCGGGCGTCTCCGGTAAGACAGAACGACGCGCATTTGACCTTCTCGTGTTCAGGCCAATCCAATAATTCCATTATGTTCTCCACGGTTTTGAGCCAGGCTTGTGCGTCCCATGGTTCGCAGTTTCCCGAGAATGCTTCTGGCTTAAGCCTTTGCCATTGCATCAGGTAGGCCTCTTGTCGGACCATCGGAGTAGGGGCTGCCGGGGGCACTAGTGCGGCTGTAGGTATGACAGGTAGTGGATTCACCGGTGGGGTAACTGGGTTGCCTTGCTGACCCATTAAGGTAGTGATCAGCTGTTGTTCTTCTGCGATCTGATGCTGGAGGTTTGCGACTACCTGCGTCAGATCTGGTGGAGTCACTGTTCCTCCGGTTCGGGCATTGCGTGTCCTAACCATGTTTATCTAAAAGAAATAGACTAGTGTAAGTGGTTATCGATTTTAGCCATTCTAACGTACTGGTTTGTTCCTATCTATTTGTTATGGTATTATTTCTAACCTACCAATATGTACTCCTAATCTAATTTATAACTAAAAGCATAGAATAAAGCATCAAATATAAGCAAGTAAAACATGAATCTAAAGCATAAACAACATAAGGAAAAATAAGGAATATAATGACAAACAATGTAACATAAGGAAATAAAGCATAAGCAATGTAGTAAAGAAATAAAACATAGGCAATATAACAAGAAAGAAAAATAAAGCATAAGTTATATAACATGAAACTAAACATAAGCATATGACAAGAAATTAAGCATAAACATATGACAAGAAAATTAAACTTAAGCATATAACAAGTAAATTTAGCATACACATTCTTACTTGGAGCGGCAGGTAGGAGGCTTGATGTGTGTGTAATGAGCTGGCAATAACTTGGCTCTGATACCAACCTGTATCGCCCGCCCTCCCTGCTAACCCTAAGGGACGGGGCTACGATACTCTACGTACGTACTACAGCGGAAGACTTAAAATTTATTTTTCTTAACTTAATTAAAACCGAACTACACTAACATGGTTTCATAACATGATAACGAAATAAATAAAAACTTAGTATCAAGTCACTCATATTGTATTACATTTCACAAAACCAAAGCATAGTTCTTAAAGGTTTTAAAGCAGGTTCTTAATTAGTTGCCTAGCCACCGCCACACACATCTTTGTTGCCCCTCCTGCTGCTCCTTTAACTCATCCAGCTTTTTCCTTTATCTGTGGTACAAGGAAAGTAAGCTATGAGCACTCATGGCTCAGTAAGTTCCTTTCCTACTCACTAAAGCCAACAATCAGCACATAATCAAGAATGTATCAACAAGTCATAATCTCAGCTAATCAAGGCATAACATAGCATTCTATTCAAGCTTATCATGCATCATAATATAATCACAACTAGTCATGGCATATCAAACATCATCATGGCCGAAACATATACATAGTGCATTGCATAAAACATAGCTAGACATAGCATAACAAACAAGTATCATGGTATATCAAAGCATGGCCGAAACATGTATATCAAAGCATCATAACTATGGCCGAATATGTACATCAAGGCATCATCAAATCCATGGCCGAATCTATATATATCAAGCATCAACATATCCATGGCCGAAACATGTCTATAAGGTATAGCATGAACATAACATAAACATACCTTATCATGGCATATCATAATCAAGAGCATAGCATGAAACATAGCATAATCAAAAGGTGTATGCAATATGATTTTGGAAAACATGTATCCGAAAAACATGTGTATGTCTCATGATCTTTAAAACCATTCTCTTTTATATGTATATATACTTGAAAATAATCTCAACATAAGGGGGATCCCGGCTATGTACCACTTACATATTGCGCGCAACCTTGTAGGTCCAAGGTAGCAAGTCTTGAACCCTACGAGGCAAACATACTAGGCCCTTAGTCCTAGGGGCACTTAGGAGCCCATCCCTAACGAGGTCCTTAGTCCCCGGGGCGCTTATGGAGCCCACCCTTGGTACAAGCCACTCACACATAAAGTAAAGTACATGTCATACATATCATGTATCATAAAAGCATGCATCACTTAGGCACACATCATAAAAGTATGCATCACTTAGGCATACATCATGTCATAAAAGTATGCATCACTTAGGCATACATCATATCATAAAGGTATGCATCACTTAGGCATACATCATGTCATAAAGGTATGCATCACTTAGGCATACATCATATCATAAAGGTATGCATCACTTAGGCATACATCATGTCATAACAATATGCATCACTTAGGCATAGATCATAAAAACATGCATATCTTAAGCATAAAGCATATCATCAAGCATGCATATTTTATCCACATAGCTTATCATAAAAGCATGCATATTTTAAGCACAAAGCATATCATATCATAAAAGCATGCATATCATATCATAAGTCATAAATCACAAGCATACATATTAAGCATAAGGGTGTATCTTGTGATTATCCTATCATAGGAAACATGGTATCATATTTATCTTGGTTCTAAGCTTCCTAAACCCTTGTGGCCGAAACCCCTTTAGAGCTCAATTTAGGCTAAACACAACATCCAAGCATGTGGTACCTAAATTATCATCATAACATTTTCATAGGAAGCATTATAAACATGATTAACTTAGTTTCTAAGTTCTTCAAGTCCCTAATTTCATGTGGCCGAAACCTTAAGGTGTGAAACAAGGTTCCATATGACATAAAAACATAGACGACTTGAAATCATATTTATAACATTTTTACCAAGAAATAAGGTAAACACATTTGACATATTTGAATTAGTTCCTAAGTTCTTTAAGCCCTTAACATATGTCATGGCCGAAATTTATCAAGTTCTCATTAGGGCTACAAACAAGCATACAAGCATGTGAAGTTGGACTAACATTATGTATAAATTCATACAAAGCATCATACAATAGTTATGGCCGAAACTGTTGGAGTGTATACTGAAAGCCTAAGCTTTGTAAACATTCATTATGAATAAAGAATCACATTTGGTCAAATTTTCTACATTTAGTTGTAGTTGTTCAATTAATTTATATTGTAGATAATATAGTATGTGGTGTCACATACAGAAGATGATATTATCAGTACCTTATAAAATATAAACAGTAGCTCACGACCAAAATGGAAAGGAACAAACCATTAGAAGGTCATAGTGTAATTAGGTATCAGTTTATCTTGACTGTATAATTACACTAGTACACTCAGAGTGTATTGAGTAGGACCATTAGAGGTCGTTTCTTTTATACTGACTTTATAAAGAAACAAAGACCTCGGTTATTATGGAAGTGTGTGCTCTTAATCCTAATTTAATAACAAGCACATATATTTGATATTTATTTCTTTAATTTATCAATGGGTGAGATTTAGTTCGATAAATCAATAAGCCCGATAAATTGGGAAATGATATCACTTATAGTGTGTGTTGTTGATTATAGAAGGAAACTGTGCCCTAGAGATACTAGGTTGATAATGTCCTCAAGAGGAGTTCATAAGGATTGTCATGTTAAACCCTGCAGGTGGACTTAGTCCGACATGACGATAAGGTTGAGTGGTACTACTCTTGGACTAAGATATTAATTAAATGAGTTGTCAGTAACTCACTTAATTAGTGGACATTCGATATCTTAAACACAAGGAGACTAACACACTCATAATAAGAAGGAGCCCAAAATGTAATTTGGGATTGGTGCGGTAGTTCAATAATAGTTCTCTAGTGGAATGAATTATTATTGATAAAATTAAGTTGTGTGTTCGGGGCGAACACGGGATGATTAATTTTATCGGGAGACCAAAACCAATTCCTCCGCTCGGTCCCTATCGTAGCCTCTTATTTATAGAGTTCTATACCCACCTATACCCACCTTCTATACCCACCCAATAGGGGCCGGCCAAGCTAGCTTGGAAACAAGCTAGGGTCGGCCTAGGTATTAGATTGGGTGGCCGGCCCTAGCTTGAACCCAAGCTAGTGGGGGCCGGCCAAATTGAATTAAAAAAGAAATTTAATTTTAATTTTTATTATGTGGAAGATATAATTTATTAAAGAGAATTAAAATTAAAATATCTCTCTTGTAAAAGATCTACAAAAGATTAAAGAAAGAGTTTAGATCTCTTTCCTTATTTGTAGATTGGTGAGATATTTTATTTTCTCTTTAAAAATTATTCACATGTTGTAAAATTAAAATTATAGAAATTTCCTTTTTATCAACCATGAAGAGATTTGAAGAGAAATTTTATTTTTTAAAATTTCCGGAAACAAATTAGGAAGTTTTAATTGTTGATTGAAACTTGTCCAATTTGTTTTCATTGATGTGGTGACCACTTGATTTTAATTGGGAAATTTTATTTTATTTTTCTCAATTAAATCATGTCAAGGAAATTAAGGAAATTTTATTGTAATTAAATTTCCTAATTTGCCTAGGCCAAGGAATATAAAAGAAGGGGTGAGGGTGCCTTCAAGAGACACAACATCTATTATTTCTCTCCCTCTTTTGTTCCTTGGTGTGGCCGGCCATCCTCTCTCTCTCTTCCTCTTGTGGTGGCCGAACCTCTCTCTCTCCTTGGAGCTCTTGTGGTGGCCGGATACTACTTGGAGAAGAAGAAGAAGGAGAGAAAGCTAGCATCTCTTGGAGCTTGGTTAGTATTTTGGTTTTCTCCTTGGTGAAGTTTTCCTTTGTGGTCGAACCTTGCTTGGAGGAGAAGAAGGTGGTTGGTGGTTTCTCATCTCGGTAGATCGTTGCCCACACAACGTCCGAGGTTAGAAGAGGAATACGGTAGAAGATCAAGAGGTTTTTCTACAAGGTATAACTAGTAATTTTTCTTTCCGCATCATACTAGTTATTTATGGAAATAATACCAAATACAAGAGGCTTACGTTCTAGAATTTTGAATATGTTTTTCGATGTTGTGTTCTTTTGTTTTTTCTTTTCCTTGTGATTTGATTGTTCTCTTTGGTTAACCTAAAGTTATTTTAGGAAATTAAATATTAGCTTTCTATAAAAGGTTTTGTCTAGTCGGTGGTGGTTGCTCCCATATCCAAGAAGGTCATGTGCCTCGCCACGTCAGTACTGGGAACCAATTATGGAAATTAATATTTAATGAAATTAATAACTTAAGGTGATTTGGGTCGAACGTGTTAAGTTCCGCAGGAGATCCAAGTCAAAACCTAAAAGAACAAATAGATTAAGTTTTGGATCAAACGTGTTAAGTTCCGCAGGCGATCCAAAATTTAATTTAAAAGAACACATGGTAGCTAGGAAAAGGTTCAGACCTTTGTACAAAATTTTCAGTGGAACCTATAGGTTTTCCGAGTAGCAACCAACAATTGGTATCAGAACTAGGGTTTTGCCTCTGTGTATTTGGTATTTAGTTTAATTATGCACATGTCATACATAATTTAGGCAGGATAATAGTAGGATGTGCTAACTTTGTGGATGCAGAATCCAACTATTATGACTTTTAGTTATTATGTGTGTGATTGGACCCTTGGACATGTCAAGGGCATTTATTTGTGTGTGCATGATTGTATTAAAATACGGTGTATTTAGTTTTATTAGGATTTTATTTTTGATCTAGATACATGTACATTCCTTTTATGGAATATAGGATCAAAATGTAAAATTCTATTTATGTCATGGATCGAATCTTGCAAAGCGTGGAACCTTCTAAGGACCAGAGGCGCAGCGGAACTAGGAGCAAGATGGATGCGACAGCTAGTCCCGATGGCGGTGGCCAAATATGGCAGCTTGGGATGACAACACACGGAGAACAACTAGATATAAAAGCCATAATAGTTGATAGTTTTTCTATTTATTGCTTTTATATTGTCTGTGTGTGCATGTTAGTTTACAAGTTTAGTAAGCTAGCATAGTTAAAATTCCTCATTTATAAATAACTAAGTGGGAGAGGATTTTAAATAAATCCCATGGTCTCCATTCTTGGTTTGTAAGTGATGCAAACAAGCTTGCGTTGGCTCGAGTGTCTTCTTCCATAACGGATGAGCTTGTTTGTGGATCACTAGAACTTCCATTTTGGATGACTATAGGAAGTTAATTAGGCGTGTGATCTTCCCCAACGGAAGGGGCATAATCTTATTAATGAACTTAGTGTCAAGTAATGGTATACACTTAGACACATCTAATAGTATCCTCCCATCGAGTCACTGCTATTATTTGTGTGACCAAAGACACCAACTATTAATTTTATTTGTCAAAAGTTAGGTTGACAAGATAATAAAATTAATGGGATAAACCCTCCTTTACAAATGTTGAATTGTATACGTCCACACTAACGTGGCATACAAAATTCACGGTGTTTTGAGGTGTTGGTTAATTTAAAATAGTATTGTTTGAGGAATCAATATTATTCTAAATTTAGAGTTGACCAAAAGTTATTTGTGATTCTTAGGATGTCTTTCAACCTACTGTCCATCATACTTCAACAGAATAGACTTATTGGACCAAACTACATAGATTGGAAAAGAAACACGGACATTGTTCTTCTTGAAAGCTATAAATTTGTCTTGTTGAGAATGCCACGATGCACCCTCTTGGTGAATCTACCCAAGAGGAGATTGAATATCATAGGAAATGGGTGAAAGCAGATGAGATGGCGGTGTTACATTTGGCTTCAATGTCAAATGTATTGCAACATCGACATCAAGATTTACCAACGACTATGATATTATGAACAATCTCAAGGAACTCTTTGGTCATCGGGATAGGGCTTCTAGGCAAGAAGCCATGAGAAAGATAATGGCGACCACCATGCAAGAGGGTACTCCTGTGAGGGATCATATCCTAAAGATGATGGCTTATCCGAACGAGATACTGATCCTTGGAGGAGAAATTGATGGGAAACCCAGATCAATATGATCCTCAAACGCTACCTAGTTTGAGCAGTTCGCCTAAACTATAATATGAATAAGAGGTTTATTCATTAGCGGAACTACTGACTCAAGCAGTGAAGGATTATTTCGTCACAATGCTCAAATTCACTATCGAAAATGGTTCTACTTCTAAACCGAAAGGAAAGAAGAAGAAGAAACAAGGTTGAAAGTGAATAAATCTCGAGTACGGATTTAAAGGAATGAAGAAGGCAAGTGCTTCATCCGTAGCGAGGACATTGGAAGGCGGATGTCTCGTAGGAACCAAAACAAAGGTATATCTCATACTCTAGTTGTTGAAACATGTTTAGCGGTGTTATCTACCAGACCTGGTGTGTAGATACGGGAGCCATTGATCATGTCTGCAATTCCTTGCAGGGGTTCCCGATTATCTGAAGGAGAAATTACCGTCTACATGGGCAATGCTACTAAGGTGGCAGCTGTTGCAGTGGGAGACGTCTACTTATCTTTTAGTAGAAATAGAAATTTGATTTTAAGAAATTGTCTTTATGTACCCAGTTTTAGAAAGAATTTAATTTCAGTTTCTAAACTGTTTTTAGATGGATATTCAGTTTCTTTCAGTAACGATGTAGTTATTAAAAGAAATAAAGTGATTATCTATTCTGGTGCATTAGTTGGCAATTTGTATACTTTAAATCCAATTTCTTCCACAAAGCAAAACATGGAAATTTATAACTCATCTTCTAACTCTAATAAGAGAAAAGAACCTTCGGAAATGAACCAAGCATATCTTTGGCATCTAAGGCTTGGTCATATTAACTTAAGTAGGATTCAGAGGCTTATAGCCGATGGACTTTTGAGTTCATTTGAGTTGGAAAATTTTCCAACTTGTGAATCTTGCTTGGAAGGTAAAATGACCAAGAGGCGTTCAAGGCCAAGGGGTATAGAGCCAAAGAAGTGTTAGAGTTGGTTCACTCCGATTTGTGTGGTCCTATGTCTGTCCAGGAGGAGGGTTTGAATATTTTGTCTCTTTCATAGAGCGATTATTCAAGATATGGATATATTTACCTAATGCGTAAGTCCGAGTGCTTTGATAAGTTCAAAGAATACAAGGTGATGTGGAGAAACGACTAGGTAAAAGTATCAAGACACTACTACGGATCGTGGTGGCGAATACCTCTTAGGAGAGTTTAGGAATTACTTATTAGAGGGATTCAATCCCAATTGTACGCACCTGGAACACCCCAACGTGTGGCCGAGCGAAGGAATAGGACTCTTATGGAGATGGTTAGATCAATGATGAGTTATTTAGAATTACCAAATTGTTTTGGGGATATGCTCTGGAAAAAGCATGTTACGAACTTAGTACCTTCTAAATCAGTTTCTACTCCCATAGAATTGTGGAATGGGCGAAAGCCCGATCTAAGACATATTCGGTTTGTAGTCCGGCACATGTCTTTGAAACGATCTTGATAAGTTAGAATCCCGTCTGAAGTTCGCGTGTTTGTAGGATATCCCAAAGGAACGAAAGGTGGTTTATTTTATAGTCCTAAAGACCGGAAGGTCATTGTTAGTACCAATGCCCGCTTTTTAGAAGAAGACTATATAATGGATCACAAGCCCGAGTAAAGTTGTTTTAAAAGAACTAAGAGAGGACACGTCTACTTTAGTACCAACGACAAGATGAAGTACCACAAGAGACGCAACACGTGTCACACATGATACACAACCACAGTGCCTCGTCAGAGTGGGAGGGTTGTGAGGCACCTGAGAGATTCATGTTTTGGGAGAGTCTTGGATTTGATCCGGGTAAACATGACCCCGATCATATGACAAAGCACTCTAAGATATAGATGCATCTTGGGAAAAGGCGATGAATTCAAATAGAGTCTATGTACTCTAATAAGGTCAGGAGCTTGTAGAACCACCGATGGTGTAAAAGCCGTTGGATGTAAGTGGATCTACAAAAGGAAAAGGGAGACAGGAAGGTAGAAACTTTCAAAGCTAGGCTTGTTGTGAAGGGTATACTCGGAAAGAGGAATCGATTATGAGGAAACCTTTTCACCGTAGCCATGCTTAAGTCTATCCGGATACTCTTATCCATCTTTTCATATGGATTATGAGATTTGGCAAATGGATGTCAAGACTTTCCTTAATGGAAGTCTTGAAGAAAACATCCATATGAAGCAACGAAGGGTTCATTGAAAAGGCAAAGAGCATCTAGTGTGTAAGCTCAATCGGTCCATTTATGGATCAAGCAAGCTTCAAGATCTTGGAACATCCGGTTTAATGAAGTAATCCACCATATGGATTTATTCAAAGTCCGGATGAATCTTGTGTATATAAGAAGTGTAACGGCGTGGTGGTATTTCTTGTACTATACGTAGATGATATTTTGCTAATTGGCAACAATGTCAAGGTATTATCGACGTAAGGGTATGGTTGTCCAAACAATTTGATATGAAGGACTTAGGAGATTGTGCACACATTCTTGGGATCAAAGTTATAAGGGATCGTAAGAAAAGAATGTTGTGTCTATCCCAAGCTTCATATAGATACAATCCTTGCTCGTTTTAGCATGCAGGATTCCAAGAAAGGTTTCTTACCTTTTAGACATGGAGTAGCTCTATCTAAAGAGATGTCTCCAAAGCGTCGAAAGAGATAGAGGACATGAAAGCGGTTCCTTATGCTTCGTAGGAAGCCTAATGTATGCAATGTATGTACGAGATCTGATGTGGGCATGGTCAGCTGATATCGAGTAACCCTGGACAAGGACATTGCTGCGGTAAAGCATATATTAAAGTACGAGAAGGACTAGAAATTATATGCTAGTTTACCAAGCGACGATCCGCTCCCTATGGGTTACACGGATTTCCAATCAGATAGGGATAACAGTAAGTCTACATCGGGCTATGTGTTTACTTTAGGAGGTGGAGCCACTTCATGGAGGAGTGTTAACCAAATGCGTTCGGACTCAACCATGGAAGCTGAGTATGTCGACGCAGCTAAAGAAGCGGTATGGCTCGGGAACTTTCTAATGGACTTAGATGTGATTCTGGTTTGCCCAAAATCATCACAATTTATTGTGATAATAGCGATGCAAACTCGAAGAAACCACGAGCTCATAAGGCAAGTAAACATATAGGGCGCAACCACCCGATACGAGATATCGTGAAGCGAGGAGAAGTTGTCATCGCCAAGATTGCATCGGGGATAACCTAGCGGATCCTTTCACTAAGGCCCTTCTTTCGATCGGCATGTGGAGGGAATGGGAATCAGATGTATGGTAGAAGATATGGCAGCTTAGTCATCAGTATAAGTGGGAGATTGTTGGAGTGTATACTGAAAGACTAAGCTTTGTAAACATTCATTATGAATAAAGAATCACATTTGGTCAAATTTTCTACATTTAGTTGTAGTTGTTCAATTAATTTATATTGTAGATAATATAGTATGTGGTGTCACATACAGAAGATGATATTATCAGTACCTTATAAATTATAAACAGTAGCTCACGACCAAAATGGAAAGGAACAAACCATTAGAAGGTCGTAGTGTAATTAGGTATCAGTTTATCTTGACTGTATAATTACACTAGTACACTTAGAGTGTATTGAGTAGGACCATTAGAGGTCGTTTCTTGTATACTGACTTTATAAAGAAACAAAGACCTCGGTTATTATGGAAGTGCGTGCTCTTAATCCTAATATAATAACAAGCACATATATTTGATATTTATTTCTTTAATTTATCAATGGGTGAGATTTAGTTCGATAAATCAATAAGCCCGATAAATTGGGAAATGATATCACTTATAGTGTGTGTTGTTGATTATAGAAGGAAACTGTGCCCTAGAGATACTAGGTTGATAATGTCCTCAAGAGGAGCTCATAAGGATTGTCATGTTAAACCCTGTAGGTGGACTTAGTCCGACATGACGATAAGGTTGAGTGGTACTACTCTTGGACTAAGATATTAATTAAATGAGTTGTCAGTAACTCACTTAATTAGTGGACATTCGATATCTTAAACACAGGGAGACTAACACACTCATAATAAGAAGGAGCCCAAAATGTAATTTGGGATTGGTGCGGTAGTTCAATAATAGTTCTCTAGTGGAATGAATTATTATTGATAAAATTAAGTTGTGTGTTCGGGGCGAACACGGGATGCTTAATTTTATCGGGAGACCAAAACCAATTCCTCCGCTCGGTCCCTATCGTAGCCTCTTATTTATAGAGTTCTATACCCACCTATACCCACCTTCTATACCCACCCAATAGGGGCCGGCCAAGCTAGCTTGGAAACAAGCTAGGGTCGGCCTAGGTATTAGATTGGGTGGCCGGCCCTAGCTTGAACCCAAGCTAGTGGGGGCCGGCCAAATTGAATTAAAAAAGAAATTTAATTTTAATTTTTATTATGTGGAAGATATAATTTATTAAAGAGAATTAAAATTAAAATATCTCTCTTGTAAAAGATCTACAAAAGATTAAAGAAAGAGTTTAGATCTCTTTCCTTATTTGTAGATTGGTGAGATATTTTATTTTCTCTTTAAAAATTATTCACATGTTGTAAAATTAAAATTATAGAAATTTCCTTTTTATCAACCATGAAGAGATTTGAAGAGAAATTTTATTTTTTAAAATTTCCGGAAACAAATTAGGAAGTTTTAATTGTTGATTGAAACTTGTCCAATTTTGTTTTCATTGATGTGGCCGGCCACTTGATTTTAATTGGGGAAATTTTATTTTATTTTTCTCAATTAAATCATGTCAAGAAATTAAGGAAATTTTATTGTAATTAAATTTCCTAATTTGCCTAGGCCAAGGAATATAAAAGAAGGGTGAGGTGCCTTCAAGAGACACAACATCTATTATTTCTCTCCCTCTTTTGTTCCTTGGTGGCCGGCCATCCTCTCCTCTCTTCCTCTTGTGGTGGCCGAACCTCTCTCTCTCCCTTGGAGCTCTTGTGGTGGCGGATACTACTTGGAGAAGAAGAAGAAGAAGGAGAAAGCTAGCATCTCTTGGAGCTTGGTTAGTATTTTGGTTTTCTCCTTGGTGAAGTTTTCCTTTGTGGCGAACCTTGCTTGGAGGAGAAGAAGGTGGTTGGTGGTTTCTCATCTCGGTAGATCGTTGCCCACACAACGTCCGAGGTTAGAAGAGGAATACGGTAGAAGATCAAGAGGTTTTTCTACAAGGTATAACTAGTAATTTTTATTTCCGCATCATGCTAGTTATTTATGGAAATAATACCAAATACAAGAGGCTTACGTTCTAGAATTTCGAATATATTTTTTCGATGCTGTGTTCTTTTGTTTTTTCTTTTCCTTGTGATTTGATTGTTCTCTTTGGTTAACCTAAGGTTATTTTAGGAAATTAAATATTAGCTTTCTATAAAAGGTTTTGTCTAGTCGGTGGTGGTTGCTCCCATATCCAAGAAGGCCATGTGCCTCGCCACGTCAGTACTGGGAACCAATTATGGAAATTAATATTTAATGGAATTAATAACTTAAGGAGACTTGGGTCGAACGTGTAAAGTTCCGCAGGAGATCCAAGTCAAAACCTAAAAGAACAAATAGATTAAGTTTTGGATCAAACGTGTTAAGTTCCGCAGGCGATCCAAAATTTAATTTAAAAGAACACATGGTAGCTAGGAAAAAGTTCAGACCTTTGTACAAAATTTTTGTACAGTGGAACCTATAGGTTTTCCGAGTAGCAACCAACAGAAACATACCCTAGCATCATTTTAGGTCATAAAACAACATATAGCAATTGAACCTTGGCTTTCTACTTATCACATTTCATGTAGGGTGACATGAGCATATTTAATTTAAGTCCTAGGGTCCCTAGGGCATCTAACCCTCCATGGCCGAGACTTACAATAGTCCTTTTAGATCATGGAAAAATTATACAAGCATGTGACACAATCAATAGGTTATCATATTTTCATAAGAAGCATTTTAACACCTTTGGTTTAAATTCTAAGGCCTCTAGGTCATTTAAACCCTACTTGGCCGAAACTCATCAGTGCTTAAACTTGCTTCAATAACATAAAAAACATGTGAAGTCATACGAGTTTCATAGCATGTGTAAAGACAAGCCTAATGAGTATACATATGAATTGTGTCTTAAGCTTTCTAGGTTTCTTTTTCTCTTTTTCTTTTATTATTTTTTTCCATGGCCGAAACCTACCATTCTTTATCTAGGTTTTTAAGTGACCTAAAGAATGAAAAATCTAAGTAAGTTTCATGGCAAAAGTTACTAAGAAACATATATACAAATTGGTTCATGAGTAAACTAGGACCCCTTGTGGTCATACATGATATATGTTATGCTACTAATTTTTCTACACCCTAATTAAGCATGAGGGCATTAAACAACTTTCATATCTAAAAAGCACAGAGGTCTTGAGCATTTTAGAATTTTGTTTAAGCTTTCTAAGCTATCCATCTCATCATGGCCGAAAAACCCTAAGAAGGAGTTCATGAAATTCTAGCAATATTCAAGCATACAAATCCTTTAAGATCTTTGTATTCTATAGCATGAGCATGGTTATTTAAATTTAAAGGCCTTCCTAATCCTAAACCCTTCCTTGGCCGAAACATATGAGTGGGTTTTCTTTTAGTTTCAAATATCTTCTAAGGAAGAAAAACCAATACATAATCCTTAATATTTCATAGGGAGAACCTTGTACTAGTTGGGTAAAACAATAAATTTCCCTAGCCTCTTAAGAATATTTTTGTCCAAAATTCTAGGGTTCAGTACTCCTCTGATCAAGCATCATATAGGTATAAAAGCATGAAGAAAAACCCCTCTACATAGCATAGAAAAATCTATCATATAGTGAAGACTAGTTAAACATCATTAGATTTTGAAAGCTCTTCTTGGCCGAATTTTCTCAAACTTGTTTCTAGGTTTTAAAATCCTCATAAAATCCGAAAAGTACATAAAACGCCTTGTACCATAGGTGAGGGGAAGCTTACATCCTTTTCTCTTGTGGATCTAAGGTATGGTGAAGAAGAAATAGTCTCTTCTTCTAGTTCCTTTCCCTTGATTCCTTTGCTAAGTCCTCCTTGTATCTTAGGCTTTCTTAGGGACAAACTTGACTTTTGGGCCGAAGATGGAGGAGAGGGAACTGTGGTGTTCTCGGTGAGGGAGAGGATGAGTGAAAGAAAATGAGAGAAAAATAATTTTCTCTTTTCTTGCTCCCTTTTATGTTAAGGGGGAAGAGGTAGCAAACTTGATTTTTGCTTTCCTTCTCCCTTGCCTTTTTCTCTATTTTTATTTTATTTATCTTATTTTCCATTTATTCTCACCATTCATGATAAAATAAGGGGGAATGAATCCCCTTAACTCCTCTTTAAAATTTCGGCAAGATCAAAGAGGAAGAGGGAGAGAAAGGGAGGAAGGCAAGTTGCCTTTCTCTTGCTCTTTTCTTGTTTTCTTTTGGCTATCTTTTATTCTCACCTTTATCATGAGTTTCCCTCCTTTGCTATCAATATCTTCTCTCTATCCGAATTGTTTTCTACTAATTAATTCTATGAATTATAATATAAGAGGTTCAAGGTTCAATCCTTGACCATCACTTCTTTTTATTTCATTTTATTTCTTTTTACTTCAACTCACTTCTTATTATTTTTCTAAGGCAAATTCATCATTCTCATATTTATTCCTAAAAGCTTAGTGGGTGTTACAGTACCCTTGTGGGCATTGCTCGTCACTAGAGATTACTAAACCTCAGGTGGAGCAATCGTAGTATGATGTATTATAAGACAATGGTTAGTTGACTCAACTAGCATTGTCTCCATAAGTAGCTCAAGACCTTGACCACATGATCAATTGCTTAAGGTCTTGAAGTCTATATCTCAGATAGGAGAGGGTTCAACATTTTGACGACAATTATTGGAGGACACTTTACGGGTATGATTACGAGATTTGTGGTGATATTCTTTAATGGGTAGACTCTTAGTCAGGAGGTTGAGTGACTCTTTGGAGTTTGAGTTGTCATTCCTTTATTGTGGATATTTGGGTGTATGAAGGATGAGATTTGACATACTCTTCGGATATTTATGGATGAAATTAGTAGAGTTTTTATATTCCTCTTTAGATTGATCATATTTCTACCACTTGGAGAGTTGTTGATTATCGATCAAGAAGTCAAGGGATATCTCTTGGATTTCAGTAGTCATACATCTTAGGTGGAATTGTGGTATATTTATATATCTTGATAGTACACTAAGATGAGAATTTGTTACTGGAAAATTATCAGGTTTGATTGATGTTGAGGATGGTTTGAGATTGATTGATATTGTTAGTCAGATATTGTGGTTTGTTATTTTTTGATGATTTATTGAGGGATATTATGAGATCAGATATGGTGATTTGTTGATTTCTAATGATTTATTGGATTAAATGTTGAGTTATGTGGTTGTTTGATGGTCTATTAGTGGAAAATTGTTTTGATGATCTATTGTTTGGGTTTGTCGTTGATGGTGATATAGTGAATATCATGTGTGATATTTATGGTTTTGTTGATATGTAGTTGGTGATCGGATTACAGATTCATTGCTAGTAATCTTATTGTTGAGTATGCCTTATATACGGACATTATGAGTTTTTTATGGTAAGTCATTTGGGCTTACCAATGCTCCAGCGGTATTTATGGATGTGATGAACCGCATCTTCCTAGACTAGATAGATCGATTCTTTATCATCTTCATCGATGACATTTTGACCTACTCACGTTTACGAGGAGGAACATTCACAGCATCTTCGCATAGTCTTAGAGCATCTTCGACGACATTGTCTATATGTGGACTTCAGAAAGTGTGCTTTTTGGCTACTCTCAGTCGATTTTCTGGGACAGGTGGTTTCTAGCCGAGGTATTTTGGTATATCCTCAGAAGATCCAAGTTGTCACCAGCTGGGAATAGCCGAAATCAGTTCAAGAGATCCGTAGTTTTTTTTGGATTGATCGGATATTATAGACGAGTCATTGAGGGTTTCACTCGCATTGCTATGTCGTAGACATGCCTGACTAGGAAAGGCGTGAAACTTACGTGGTCAGAAGCCTGCGAGACAGCTCCCAGGAGCTGAGGCGGAGATTAGTGTCAGTATTAGTTTTGATTTTGCCTCTAGAGAGGACAGATTTATACTCTACACTTACATTTCTCTATAGAGTTTGGGCGTTGTTTTGATGCAACACGGTAGGGTTGTCTCCTATGCTTCTATTCAGTTGAAGGAGTATGAGAAGAACTACCCGGTATATGATCAGGAGTTGGCTACCATTATCTTTACTTTGAAGATTTGGTGGCATCATCTGTATGACACTACATTTGAGATTCTTACTGATTAAAAGAGTCTCAAATATCTTTTCACTCAGAAGGAACTCAATCTCCGACAGAGGAGATGGATGGAGTTCCTGAAGGATTATGACTGTACCATTAGCTATCACCCGGGAAAAACTAATGTGGTTGCCGATGCACTTAGCTAGAAGTCCAGAGGAGCTTTAGCTTGCCATCGAGTTGTGGTCACGGATTTGGTTCAGGGTTTCTCTGAGTTGGGCCTTGAGGAGCAGGGCCAGATAGACCAAGGTATCCTGGTTACCATGGTTACTCTGTCATCGATCAAGATAAGGATCCGAGAGGTCTAGGCCGGTGATCAGCGCTTACAGTCCATTGGCAGCCAGATAGCTTCCGGGCATCAGTCCGAGTTGACCCGAGATTACGAGGGTATTATTATTTTCAAGGTAGATTATGCGTACCTCAATCTCACCCGGTCTTGGAGGAGCTACTTCAGGAGGCTCATCGCTCTTGATTTGCGATTCACCCACGCGGAACACGCATGTATCGAGATTTAAGGCGTTCCTATTGGTGGAATGACATGAAGAAAAACATCGCGGAGTTTGTAGCTAGATATCTAGGCTGTTAGCAAGTGAAGGCTGAGCATCAAAGACCTGCCAGATTTTCCTATGGCAGGGACTCCTATGAATTTTGTGGTGGGATTGCCTAGGACACGACAAGGCCATAACGCGATTTGGGTAATCGTTGACCGATTAACCAAATCCGCACACTTCTTAGCGATTCGGAAGACCGATTATAGATTGATTGGCAGAGCTATATTGCCAAGAGATCATTAGATTGCATGGTGTTCCTTTGAGCATTATATCATATAGAGACTCACAATTCACGTCCCGATTCTGACAGAGTCTGCAGGCCTTGGGCACACAACCTTGTTTCAGTACAACATTCCATCCGTAGATAGATAGGCAGTCAAAGCAGACCATCCAGACTTTAGAGGACTTGCTGAGGTCTTGCGTTATGAATTTCAGAGGAAGCTGGGATGACCACTTGCCATTAGTAGAGTTCGCCTACAACAATAGCTATCATTCGGCTATCCAGATGGCACTGTTTGAAGTGTTGTATGGTAGGTCTTGTCGGACACCCACCCTTTGTGAGGAGGTTGGAAAGGCCTAGTTGCTAGGACCGCAGAGAGCTCAGCGGGAGGCAAAGTTGGTGCGCACTATTAGTTGGAGGATGTCAGAGGAGTAGGACCGCCAGAAGAGTTATGATGATCGGAGACGGAGACCCCTGGAGTTCTCTACTGGTGACCATGTATTACTGAGAGTCTCACCCATGAAAGGGGTGAAGAGTTTTGACCTCCAATGTAAGCTAGCTCCACGATACATTGGGCCTTCCAAATCTTGGAAAGGATTGGAGCAGTAGCTTACCATCTGGCGCTACCACTATCTCTGGCAGGCATTCACAATATATTCCACGTATCCATGTTAAGGAAATACATATCCGACCCAACACATATTCTGTCAGATATATCAGTTCTCATTTGGCCTAACATTACCTACGAGGAGGTTCTGATACGGATTCTGGATCACAGAGAGCGCCAGCTGGGAAACAAGACTATACCATTGGTTAAAGTCATATGGCAGTATCATTTTGACGAGGAGGCTACCTAGGAGCTCGAGGATACGATCCGAGCTCGATACCCTTATCTTTTTTACTTGAGGTATGTGGGTTATATTCCATTCAGCATTTATCTGTTTACTTGCTGATGATAATTAACGAAATTTAGGGACCAAATTTTTATTAGTGGGGGAAATGTAAAAAACCGTAACAAAATAATAATAAAAAGGCTTAATGGGCAAATAACCTTATCGGAATTTTTAGAAATTTTTTGGAGCTCGTATGACGTATTTGAGAGGATGGATTTATAAGCTTGGGGAAAAGCCTGTTTGGAATACCTAAAAAGAGGAGTTGATTGAGGAAACAACTTAGGTTTTGATTTTTCCTAAACCTAAGTTCATATTATAAATATTTGATTTTTCCTCTCCCGAGCCCGATTCCCTTCTCTTCCTCTCAATCTCCCGATTCTTTCCCCGATCCCTTCCTCTTCCCCTGTAACGACCACCCTTCTTACTACTACTACACTCTAAGGATGACCGTTACTTAACTACTAACACCACTTAACCGGTGTGATCGAAACCAGGAGGAGTCCTAACCGAAAAATTTCGACAGAGTCTCCCCTATACCGGTGACCAAAATCTTAAATACAAACACTATATACACAGCCACAGGCGGCTGGAACATATAACAAACACCCACGCAGTTTAATAAGTGACAAACTATAATATCTACCTATTACATAGAAACTCATCATAGCATGCAAACTAAAACACGAACAAACTCAATAGGGACATAGAATATAAAATACAAACTCAATGACATCTACCATAGAGTACAACTCAATTACTCCTTATCCACTAAACACGAAAACTCAAAGCTTCCCAGATCTTTCCATAGTCCTGGCACCACACACCCCCATCAGACACCCTCCTTGTCGCCTTCCTCTTTACACTTTAACTTTTCCTTTATCTGCAGTAGGAGGAAAAATAAATCTATAAGCGAAACGCTTAGTAAGTACTAATCTATCTCACAAAAACTCGAAAATGCATAAGATGCAAAGAATACTGAAACTGAAATGCTAAAAAGAAAAGCTAAACATGCTCATCTATTAGCAAAGCACTAAAATAAACTGCATACTCATGATATACAAGAATAAATCAGCATGCTGGAAATAAAGCTAATCATGCTCAATAAACTCATAAGAAAGCAAATGAAAACTAATATGATATGCTTAGAATTAAAAGAGCTAATCTTGGCTAGTTCTAAACATAGGTGATACTTGTTTCATTTACTTATAGCTTTATACTTGAAATTAATTCTTAACTTTCTTCTTTTCTTTCTTTCTTGGGCCCAGGCTTAGTACCATCTTATGCGCGCTCTCTAATAGTGACTGTGGTAGTGAGCATCCAGTCCTATGAGGATAAAGACCTTGGTCTTACCAGGGCCAAGACCTTGGAATTGGTCACCTGGATTTGTTTAACGACAACCTTGGAAGTCGGGTACTAGCCTCTTACTTTAAATTTCTTGTTATCTTTTCTAATTAGACCTTGGTCCTTTTTCTTACTTGTAGTTACCCATAATCCTCAAAAGGTTTAATAGGGTACATAATCATTCCTCTAGAATACATGGCTATTCATCTTATTAAAATAGCAAAAACAATTAAGTATATGCTTTAGATTAAAGAGCTATTAAAAGATAACTAACACATATATGCATATGTATCAAAACAGGAAACTAGAAACTGAATTAAAAACAATACTGCTCATGCTATTCCAATACTGCAAGAAATGGAAATAAGATTCAATACTAAACACATGCTGTTCATGTCTAGTTAATTGCATATAATCTAAAATCTGCAAAGTTAACATAAGATGAAATACTTAAACACATGCTAAATCCCTTAAAGTTCCTTCTCCTCATCTATATCCAACTCACGACAGTAAAAAGGGAATTAACCAAGCTAAGGCAGCAAAAAGGGGATTTCACTAGGATTATCTAAACTTGGAATGCTAAAGATCAAGGGTTGTTTATGCCCATCTGATTGGCCTAAAAGGAAGTAAACTTGCTGGAATTTATGGGCAGTAGGTAAATGCACAAGGATACTGTTAGAGTGTATACTAAAAGCCTAGCTTTTGGTATAAACATTTATCTAGAAATAAGAATCACATTGGTCAAATGTCTACATTTGTGATAAATGTAGTTGTTCAATTAATTTATATTGTAGATAACATGGTGTGTGGTGCCACACACAGAGGATCATGTTATCAGTACCTTATAAATTATAAACAGTAGCTCACGACCAAGATGGAAAGGAACAAACCATTTGAAGGTCGTAGTGTAATTAGGTATTAGTTTATCTTAACTAAATAATTACACTAGTACACTTAGAGTGTATTGAGTAGGACCATTAGAGGTCGTTTCTTTTATACTGACTTTATAAAGAAACAAAGACCTCAGTTATTATGGAAGTGTGTGCTCTTAATCCTAATATAATAACAAGCACATATATTTGATATTTATTTCTTTAATTTGTCAATGGGTGAGATTTAGTTCGATGAATCAATAAGCCCGATAAGTTGGGAAATGATATCACTTATAGTGTGTGTTGTTGATTATAGAAGGAAACTGTGTCCTAGAGATACTAGGTTGAGAATGTCCCCAAGAGGAGCTCAAAAGGATTGTCATGTTAAACCCTGCAGGTGGACTTAGTCCGACATGACGATGAAGTTGAGTGGTACTACTCTTGGAGCTAGATATTAATTAAGTGAGTTGTCAGTAACTTACTTAATTAGTGGGCATTTGTTATCTTAAACACAGGGAGACTAACACACTCATAATAAGAAGGAGCCCAAAATGTAATTTGGGATTGGTGCGGTAGTTCAATAATAGTTCTTTAGTGGAATGAATTATTATTGATGGAATTAAGTTGTGTGTTCGGGGCGAACACGGGAAGCTTAATTTCATCGGGAGACCAAAACCAATTCCTCCTCTCGGTCCCTATCGTAGCCTCTTGTATATAGAGATTTATACCCACATACCACCTTCTTACCCATCCAATGGGGCGGCCAAGCTAGCTGGAACCCAAGCTAGGGCCAAGTCCAAGTGGATGAGCCATGTAGGGGGCGGCCAAAGCTTGGGTCCTAAGCTTAGGTGGCGGCCACTAGAATATTAAAAGGATTTTTATTAAAATTATTTCTTATGGATATCATGATTTTAAAGAGAGTTTAAAAATTAAAATTTCCTTTTATAACTTTCTACAAAAGATTAAGAGAAGAGATTAATCTCTTTCCTTATTTGTAGATTAAAAGGATGGTTTTAATTTTTGTAAAAACTTTCCTTATTTGTAAATCATCTACATGTTTAAAGAGAGTTTAAAATTTGAAATCTTTCCTTATTTGTTGATTAAAGGAGGATTTTAAATTTTAAGAAAACTTTCAATTTTAATCATGTTCATGATTTAAAAGAGAGTTTAAAATTAAATATTCTCTTTTATAAGTTTCTACAAAGATTAAGAAAAGATTTGATATCTTTCCTTATTTGTAGATTAAAAGAGATTTTAATTTTTAGAGATAACTTTCTTTTATCCACATGTTTAAAAGAAATATTTTAATTTATAAAATTTCCTTTTATTAACCACCATGAAGGGAAAAATTATTTGAGAAATTTTTATAAATTTCCGAAAGCAAATTAAGAAGTTTTAATTCTTGTGTGAATTAAAATTTCCTTGATTTGTGGAATGGTGTGGCCGGCCATTGTATTTGTAAAAAGGAAATTATTTTTAATTAAATAAAATTTTCTTTTTCATGGCAAAATAATTAAGGAAGTTTTTAATTAAAATTCCTTATTTGCCAAGACCAAGGATTATAAAAGAGGGGGTAGAGAAGGCTTCAAAAAAGAAAACAACTCTATTCTATTCTTCCTCTCTTTTCCTCCTTGGTGGCCGGCCCTAGCTTCTTCCTCTTCTCTTCTTCTTATGGCCGGCGGCAACCTTTCTTGGAGCTCTTGATGGTGGCCGGTTCTAGCTAGGAGAAGAAGGAGAGAAAGGTGGTTTTGTTTCTTGCATCCCTTGGAGCTTGGTGGTGGTGGCCGAACCTCTACTTCTCTTGGAGAATTGTGGTGGCCGAAACTTGCAAGGAAGAAGAAGGTGCTTGGTGGTTCTCATCTCGGAAGATCGTTGCCCACACAACGTCCGAGGTTAGAAGAGGAATACGGTAGAAGATCAAGAGGTTTTTTCTAAAAGGTATAACTAGTAATTTTTCTTTCCGCATCATACTAGTTATTTTTGGAAATAATACTAAATACAAGAGGCATACGATTCTAGAGTTTCGAATTTGTTTTCGATATAGTGTTCTTTTGTTTTTCTTTTCCTTGTGATTTGATTGTTCTTTTCGGTTAACCTAAAGTTATTTTAGGAAATTAAATATTATCTTTCCATAAAAGGTTTTGTCTAGTCGGTGGTGGTTGCTCCCATATCCAAGAAGGCCGTGTGCCTCGCCACGTCAGTACTGGGAACCAATTATGGAAATTAATATTTAATGGAATTAATAACTTAAGGTGATTTGGGTCGAACGTGTTAAGTTCCGCAGGAGACCCAAGTCAAAACCTAAAAGAACGAATAGATTAAGTTTTGGATCAAACGTGTTAAGTTCCGCAGGCGATTCAAAATTTAATTTAAAAGAACACATGGTAGCTAGGAAAAGGTTCAGACCTTTGTACAAAATTTTGTACAGTGGAACCTCTAGGTTCTCAGTAGCAACTAACAATTGGTATCGAGCTAGGGTTTCCTCTGTGTATTTGGTATTAGTTTAATTATGCACATGTCATACATAATTTAGGCGGGATAATAGTAGGATGTGCTAACTTTGTGGATCGGGATCCAACTATTATGGCTTATAGTTATTATGTGTGATTGGACCTTGGACATGTCGGGCATTTTATTGTGTGCATGATTGTATTATAAAATACGGGGTGTATTTAGTTTTATTAGGATTTTATTTTTGATCTAGATACATGTACATTCCTTCGTGGAATATAGGATCGAAAATGTAAAATTCTATATCGTGAATCGAATCTTGCAAGGCGTGGAACTTTTGAGGACCAGAGCGCAGTGGAACAAGGAGCAAGATGGATGCGATAACTAGACCGTGGCGGTGGCCAAAGATGGCGGCAGCTAGGGTTGGTGACACATGAAGGACAACAATAGATAAAAGCCATAATAGTTGAAAATTAGATTTTCTATTTATTGCTTTTATATTGTTGTGTGCATGTTAGTATACATAGACTAGTATAGTTAAAATTCCTCGTTTATAAATAACTAAGTGGGAGAGGATTTTAAATAAATTCCATGGTCTCCATTCTTGGTTTGTAAGTGATGCAAACAAGCTTGGCGTTGGCTCCAAAGTGCCTTCCTCCATAACGGATGAGCTTGTTTGTGGATCACTGAGCAGACTTCAATTTTGGATGACTATAGGAAGTTAATTAAGAGCGTGTGATCTTCCCCATCGGAAGGGGCATAATCTTATTAATGGACTTAGTGTCAAGTAATGGTATACACTTAGGCACGTCTAATAGTATCCTCCCCATCGGAGTCACTGCTATTATTTGTGTGACCGAAGAAAACCAACTATTAATTTGTCAAATAAATAGGTTGACAAGATAATAAAATTAAAAACCCCTCTTACAAATGATTGATTTTGTATACGTCCACACTATCGTGGCATACAAAATTCACGGTGTTTGAGGTAATTTTATTTGTCATAAAGATTTATTGACAAGATAATTAATGGGTAAAACCCTCTTACAAATGTTTAAATTTTGTATACGTCCACACTATCGTGGCATGCAAAATTCACAGTGTTTGAGGTGTTGGTGAATTCAAATAATATTTTTTGAGGAATCAATGTTATTTTAAATTCAAAAATTTTTGACCAAATATTTGATCAAAGACAGATCAATTATTAATTTTATTCGTCATAAAGTAAAGTTGACGAGATAATAAAATTAATGGATAAAATCTCCTCTTTGATTTTGTATATACAAAATTCATGGAGACTTTAAGGAGTTGATCTTGACCAAATATTTTTGTGATTCTTAGGATGTTTGTCAATCCCTAGTAGTCATACTATAGAAAAAGACTTAGTAGTCCCAATTGTAATGATTGGAAATAGGACTTGGACATTAAGGTAAACTGTCTTCTTAGAACTAAGAACAATTTAGGTGTATTTAATTCATTAGTTGAAACATGTCTAGTGGTGTTATCTACCAGAACCTGGAGTGTAGATACAAGATGCCATTAATCATGTCTGCAATTCGAAACCCGACAACTAAATGAAAGGTAAATCACCGTCCACATGAGCACTACTGTAAAAGTGGTAGTTGTTGTAGTGGAAGATGTTTATCCTTTGATAAGAATAAAATATGGATTTTAAGTAATTGTCTTTACGTACCAAGTTTAGAAAGAACCTGATTTCAGTTTCTAAACTATTATAGATATTGTGTTTGATAACAAAGATGTTATCAAGAAAAATAAGAAATTATCTATTCCGGTATGATGGTTGACAATTTATAATCCAATAACTCCCACGATGCAACAAATGGAAATTAGTAACACATCTTCTAATTTTAAGAGAAAGCAACCTTGAAAAGAACCAATTATATCTTTGGCATCTAAAAGCTAGGTTATACTTGAGTAGGATTCATTGGTAGCTGATGAACTTTTGGGTTCATTGGTAGTGGAAATCTTTCCAACCTGCGAGTCTTACTTAGAAAGAAAATAACCAAGAAGCTTTTAAGGGGTATGGAGTCAAATATATGTTGAAATTGGTTCATTCTGATTTGTGTGATCCTATGACTATCCAGACAAGAGGTAGTATTGAATATTTTGTCTATTTTATAGACAACTATTCAAGATACAAATAAATTTACTTAATGTGCCGCAAGACTAAGTACTTTGATTAGTTCAAAGAGTACAAGGGTGTGGAGAAATATTAAAGTAAAAGTCACTATGGTAAGATCATATAGTGGCAAGTACCTCTTGGGAATTTAGGAGTCACTTATCGAAGTTGGATTTCAATCCCAACTAACTACATCTGGTACACCCCAACAGAATGATGTAGTAGAAAGAAGGTATAAGACTCTTATGGAATAATTAGATAGGTGATGAGTTATTCAGAAAATTACCAAATTTGTTTTAAGGATATGCTCTGGAAACGGAAGTGAACGTAGTACCTTCCAAAGTCATAACTCTCTACTCATATAGAGTTGCTGAATAGGCATAAGCCTATTTTGAAGCATATTCGGATTCGGGTAATCCAGCACATATGAGAGATAATGATAAGTTGGATAGGAGTTCACTTGTTTGTAAGTTATCCTAGATAAACAAAATTAGGTTTATAGTCTTAAAAATCAGAAGGTTATTGTTAGCATCAATGACTGTTTTTTAGAAAAGGACTATATAATGAACCACGTGCTCATAAGTAAATTTGTTCTTAAGGAAATAATAAAAGACATGTCTAATCTAGTACCAACTGTACAAGATGAGATACCACAAGGAAAACTGCAACACGTATCACAAATGATACACAATTAAAAATGCCTTGTCGTAGTGGGAGGGTTGTTAAGCAACCTTAAAAGATTCATGTTTGGGGAGAGTTTTTGGACTCGATCCCTGAAGGACATGAACCTGATCTCCGGACATGTGACGAAGCACTCCAAGATAAATATGCAGCATCTTGGCAAAGAGTAATGAATAATAGAATTAGAATATATGTATTCTAATAAAATCTGGAAGCTTGTAAAACCACCAAGTGGTGTAAAAGCCTTTGGGTGTAAAAGGTCTATAATAGGAAAAGAAGGATAGACAGGAAGGTAGAAACTTTCAAGGCAAGGCTTGATGAAAAAGGAAATTTTTTCACTGGTAGTCATGCTTAAGTCTATTCAGATTCTTTTATCTATTTGGCAAGTGGATGTCAAGACAACATTCCTTAATGGAAGTCTTGAAGAAAGCATCCATATAAAGCAACCAGAAGGGTTCATTGCAAAGGGCTAAGAGCATCTTGTGTGCAAGCTCAATCAGTCTATGGACTGAGGCAAAGCTTCAAGGTCTTAGAACATCCGGTTTATTAAAGTCTATGGATTTATTTAGTAACCGGATAAGTCTTGTGTATACAAAAGGCGTGATAGAAACGTGGTGGTATTTCTTGTACTATACGTAGATAACATTTTTGGTAGTTGGAAACAATATCAAAATGTTGTCAGAAGTAAGGGTATAGTTGTCCAAACAATTCGATATAAAGGACTTGGGAGAATGTATATATTCTTGAGATCAAAGTAATAAGGGATCACAAGAAAAGAATATTTTACTTATCCCAAGCTCCATACATCGGATAAATCCTTGCTCGTTTTAAGCATACAAAACTCCAAGAAAGGTTTCTTACCTTTTCAGGATGGAGTAACTTTATCTAAAGATATGTCTCTGTAGACATCAAAGGAGATAAATGAAATAAAGGCAGTTCTTTATGCTTCGGCTATCGGAAGCCTAATATATGCTATGCACGAGATCAGAAATCTGTTTTGCCAAGGGCATAGTTAGCAGATATCAAAGTAACCCTGGACAAGGACAGTGGACTGCAGTAAAGCATATATTGAAGTACCTTAGAGGCACTAGAGATTATATGCTAGCTTACAAGGCAGTTAATTTGGTCCTAGTGGGTTGCATGGATTTTGGCTTCCAATCGGATAGGGATAATAATAAGTCAAGACTCGGGGTTTTGTGTTTACTTTAGGAGGTAAAGTCATAACTATGGAAGAGTGATAGGCATAGGTGTTTTTCTGAACTCCACCATAGAAGCTTAGTATATGGCAAGCCTCTGAGGTAGCCATAAAAGCTGAATGACTCAAATAACCTCAAGATAGACTTAGATATGATTTCTAGTTTGTCCAAAAATTATTACAATTTATTGTAATAATGTTGGTGCAGTAGCAAACTCGAAGAAACCATAAGTCTATAAGGCAAGTAAACACAATAGAGCGCAAGTACCACAGGAATCGTATAAACGAGGAGAAGTTGTTGCCGCCTAGATTGCATCAGGTGATGACCTATAGATCCTTTCACTAAGGTCCTTAAGGCAAGAGCTTTTGATGGGCATGTTGAAGGGATGGGAATCAGATGTATGGCAGCAGATATCGCAGCTTAGTCTTTTAGTATAAGTGGGAGATTGTTAGAGTGTATACTAAAAGCCTAGCTTTTGGTATAAACATTTATCTAGAAATAAGAATCACATTGGTCAAATGTCTACATTTGTGATAAATGTAGTTGTTTAATTAATTTATATTGTAGATAACATGGTGTGTGGTGCCACACACAGAGGATCATGTTATCAGTACCTTATAAATTATAAACAGTAGCTCACGACCAAGATGGAAAGGAACAAACCATTTGAAGGTCGTAGTGTAATTAGGTATTAGTTTATCTTAACTAAATAATTACACTAGTACACTTAGAGTGTATTGAGTAGGACCATTAGAGGTCGTTTCTTTTATACTGACTTTATAAAGAAACAAAGACCTCAGTTATTATGGAAGTGTGTGCTCTTAATCCTAATATAATAACAAGCACATATATTTGATATTTATTTCTTTAATTTGTCAATGGGTGAGATTTAGTTCGATGAATCAATAAGCCCGATAAGTTGGGAAATGATATCACTTATAGTGTGTGTTGTTGATTATAGAAGGAAACTGTGTCCTAGAGATACTAGGTTGAGAATGTCCCCAAGAGGAGCTCAAAAGGATTGTCATGTTAAACCCTGCAGGTGGACTTAGTCCGACATGACGATGAAGTTGAGTGGTACTACTCTTGGAGCTAGATATTAATTAAGTGAGTTGTCAGTAACTTACTTAATTAGTGGACATTTGTTATCTTAAACACAGGGAGACTAACACACTCATAATAAGAAGGAGCCCAAAATGTAATTTGGGATTGGTGCGGTAGTTCAATAATAGTTCTTTAGTGGAATGAATTATTATTGATGGAATTAAGTTGTGTGTTCGGGGCGAACACGGGAAGCTTAATTTCATCGGGAGACCAAAACCAATTCCTCCTCTCGGTCCCTATCGTAGCCTCTTGTATATAGAGATTTATACCCACCGCATACCCACCTTCTTACCCATCCAATGGGGCCGGCCAAGCTAGCTTGGAACCCAAGCTAGGGCCGGCCAAGTCCAAGTGGATGAGCCATGTAGGTGGCCGGCCAAAGCTTGGGTCCCAAGCTTAGGTGGCCGGCCACTAGAATATTAAAAAGGATTTTTATTAAAATTATTTCTTATGTGGATATCATGATTTTAAAAGAGAGTTTAAAAAATTAAAAATTTCCTTTTATAACTTTCTACAAAAGATTAAGAGAAGAGATTAATCTCTTTCCTTATTTGTAGATTAAAAGGATGGTTTTAATTTTTGGTAAAAACTTTCCTTATTTGTAAATCATCTACATGTTTAAAAGAGAGTTTAAAATTTGAAATCTTTCCTTATTTGTTGATTAAAGGAGGATTTTAAATTTTAAGAAAACTTTCAATTTTAATCATGTTCATGATTTAAAAGAGAGTTTAAAATTAAATATTCTCTTTTATAAGTTTCTACAAAAGATTAAGAAAAGATTTGATATCTTTCCTTATTTGTAGATTAAAAGAGATTTTAATTTTTAGAGATAACTTTCTTTTTATCCACATGTTTAAAAGAAATATTTTAATTTATAAAATTTCCTTTTTATTAACCACCATGAAGGGAAAAATTATTTGAGAAATTTTTATAAATTTCCGAAAGCAAATTAAGAAGTTTTAATTCTTGTGTGAATTAAAATTTCCTTGATTTGTGGAATGGTGTGGCCGGCCATTGTATTTGTAAAAAGGAAATTATTTTTAATTAAATAAAATTTTCTTTTTCATGGCAAAATAATTAAGGAAGTTTTTAATTAAATTTCCTTATTTGCCAAGACCAAGGATTATAAAAGAGGGGGTAGAGAAGGCTTCAAAAAAGAAAACAACTCTATTCTATTCTTCCTCTCTTTTCCTCCTTGGTGGCCGGCCCTAGCTTCTTCCTCTTCTCTTCTTCTTATGGCCGGCGGCAACCTTTCTTGGAGCTCTTGATGGTGGCCGGTTCTAGCTAGGAGAAGAAGGAGAGAAAGGTGGTTTTGTTTCTTGCATCCCTTGGAGCTTGGTGGTGGTGGCCGAACCTCTACTTCTCTTGGAGAATTGTGGTGGCCGAAACTTGCAAGGAAGAAGAAGGTGCTTGGTGGTTCTCATCTCGGAAGATCGTTGCCCACACAACGTCCGAGGTTAGAAGAGGAATACGGTAGAAGATCAAGAGGTTTTTCTAAAAGGTATAACTAGTAATTTTTCTTTCCGCATCATACTAGTTATTTTTGGAAATAATACTAAATACAAGAGGCATACGATTCTAGAGTTTCGAATTTGTTTTCGATATAGTGTTCTTTTGTTTTTCTTTTCCTTGTGATTTGATTGTTCTTTTCGGTTAACCTAAAGTTATTTTAGGAAATTAAATATTATCTTTCCATAAAAGGTTTTGTCTAGTCGGTGGTGGTTGCTCCCATATCCAAGAAGGTCGTGTGCCTCGCCACGTCAGTACTGGGAACCAATTATGGAAATTAATATTTAATGGAATTAATAACTTAAGGTGATTTGGGTCGAACGTGTTAAGTTCCGCAGGAGACCCAAGTCAAAACCTAAAAGAACGAATAGATTAAGTTTTGGATCAAACGTGTTAAGTTCCGCAGGCGATCCAAAATTTAATTTAAAAGAACACATGGTAGCTAGGAAAAGGTTCAGACCTTTGTACAAAATTTTTGTACAGTGGAACCTCTAGGTTTTCCGAGTAGCAACTAACAGATACTACACTGAAAAGCTAAAGGCATGCTTAACACATAACTACGTGCTAGAATTAGGGGCTGTTCGGATTATCACAATTGAAACATGTCAACAACAAAACTCGAAATTCTCATGACAATAGGTAGGGTTGTTCGGCTTAACAAACAGGGCAATGAAACTGTTGGTTGCTACTCGAAAAACCTAAAGGTTCCACTGTACAAAAATTTTGTACAAAGGTCTGAACCTTTTCCTAGCTACCATGTGTTCTTTTAAATTAAATTTTGGATCGCCTGCGGAACTTAACACGTTTGATCCAAAACTTAATCTATTTGTTCTTTTAGGTTTTGACTTGGATCTCCTGCGGAACTTTACACGTTCGACCCAAGTCTCCTTAAGTTATTAATTGCATTAAATATTAATTTCCATAATTGGTTCCCAGTACTGACGTGGCAAGGCACATGGCCTTCTTGGATATGGGAGCAACCACCACCGACTAGACAAAACCTTTTATAGAAAGCTAATATTTAATTTCCTAAAATAACTTTAGGTTAACCAAAGAGAACAATCAAATCACAAGGAAAAGAAAAAACAAAAGAACACAGCATCGAAAAAAACATATTCGAAATTCTAGAACGTAAGCCTCTTGTATTTGGTATTATTTCCATAAATAACTAGCATGATGCAGAAATAAAAATTACTAGTTATACCTTGTAGAAAAACCTCTTGATCTTCTACCGTATTCCTCTTCTAACCTCGGACGTTGTGTGGGCAACGATCTACCGAGATGAGAAACCACCAACCACCTTCTTCTCCTCCAAGCAAGGTTCGGCCACAAAGGAAAACTTCACCAAGGAGAAAAACCAAAATACTAACCAAGCTCCAAGAGATGCTAGCTTTCTCTCCTTCTTCTTCTTCTTCTCCAAGTAGTATCCGGCCACCACAAGAGCTCCAAGGGAGAGAGAGAGGTTCGGCCACCACAAGAGGAAGAGAGGGAGAGGATGGCCGGCCACACCAAGGAACAAAAGAGGGAGAGAAATAATAGATGTTGTGTCTCTTGAAGGCACCCTCACCCCTTCTTTTATATTCCTAGGCCTAGGCAAATTTGGAAATTTAATTACAATAAAATTTCCTTAATTTCCTTGACATGATTTATTGAGAAAAATAAAATAAAATTTCTCCAATTAAAATCAAGTGGCCGGCCACATCAATGAAAACAAAATTGGACAAGTTTTAATCAACAATTAAAACTTCCTAATTTGTTTCCGGAAATTTTAAAAAATAAAATTTCTCTTCAAATCTCTTCATTGTTGATAAAAAGGAAATTTCTATAATTTTAATTTTACAACATGTGAATAATTTTTAAAGAGAAAATAAAATATCTCACCAATCTACAAATAAGGAAAGAGATCTAATCTCTTTCTTTAATCTTTTAGATCCTTTTACAAGAGAGATATTTTAATTTTAATTCTCTTTAATAAATTATATCTTCCACATAATAAAAATTAAAATTAAATTTCTTTTTTAATTTAATTTGGCCTGCCCTACTAGCTTGGGTTCAAGCTAGGGCCGGCCACCCAATCTTATCCAGCCCTAGCTTGTTCCCAAGCTAGCTTGGCCGACCCCTATTGGGTGGGTATATAAGGTGGGTATAGGTAGGTATAGAAATCTATAAATAAGAGGCTACGATAGGGACCGAGAGGAGGAATTGGTTTTGGTCTCCCGATAAAATTAAGCATCCCGTGTTCACCCCGAACACACAACTTAATTTTATCAATAATAATTCATTCCACTAGAGAACTATTATTGAACTACCGCACCAATCCCAAATTACATTTTTGGGCTCCTTCTTATTATGAGTGTGTTAGTCTCCCTGTGTTTAAGATATCGAATGTCCACTAATTAAGTGAGTTACTGACAACTCATTTAATTAATATCTTAGTCCAAAAGTAGTACCACTCAACCTTATCGTCATGTCGGACTAAGTCCACCTGTAGGGTTTAACATGACAATCCTTATGAGCTCCTCTTGGGGACATTCTCAACCTAGTATCTCTAGGACACAGTTTCCATCTATAATCAACAACACACACTATAAGTGATACCATTTCCCAACTTATCGGGCTTATTGATTCATCGAACTAAATCTCACCCATTGATAAATTAAAGAAATAAATATCAAATATATGTGCTTGTTATTATATTAGGATTAAGAGCACACACTTCCATAATAACCGAGGTCTTTGTTTCTTTTTAAAATCAGTATAAAAGAAACGACCTCAAATGGTCCTAATCAATACACTCTAAGTGTACTAGTGTAATTATACAGTCAAGATAAACTGATACCTAATTACACTACGACCTTCTAATGGTTTGTTCCTTTCCATTTTGGTCGTGAGCTACTGTTTATAATTTATAAGGTACTGATAACATTATCTTCTGCATATGACACCACATGCTATGTTATCTACAATATAAATTAATTGAACAACTACAAACAAATGTAGATAATTTGACCAAATGTGATTCTTTATTCATGACAAATGTTTACAAAAGCTTAGGCTTTCAGTATACACTCCAACAATCTCCCACTTATACTAATGACTAAGCTGCCATATCTTCTACCATACATCTGATTCCCATTCCTCCACATGCCGATCAAAGCTTTAGGAAGGGCCTTAGTGAAAGGATCCGCCAGTTATCCGCCGATGCAATCTTGGCGATGACAACTTCTCCTCGCTCACGATATCTCGTGTGGTACTTGCGCCTATATGTTTACTTGCCTTATGAGCTCGTGGTTCCTTCGAGTTTTCGCTATTATCACAATAAATTGTGATAATTTTGGGCAAACCAGAATCACATCTAAGTCCATTAGAAAGTTCTGAGCCATTCGCTTCTTTGGCGCCTCAGAGGCTGCTACATACTCACTTCCATGGTTGAGTCCGATACACATGCCTAACACTCCTCCATGAAATGGCTCCACCTCCTAAAGTAAACACATAGCCCGATGTAGACTTACTATTGTCCCTATCGATTGAAATCTAAATCCGTGTAACCCACAGGGATCATCTGTCTGGTAAATTAGCATATAATCTCTAGTCATTCTCGGTACTTTAATATATGCTTTACTGCGTCCAATGTCCTTGTCTAGGGTTACTCGATATCTTGACCATGCCCAGCAAAACAAATATCGGTCTCGTACATAGCGCATACATAAGGCTTCCTACACCAAGCATGAACTGCTTTCATGTCTTCTATCTCCTTTGATGTCTTCGGAGACATCTCTTTAGATAGAGCTATTCCATGCCTAAAAGGTAAGAAACCTTTCTTGGAATCCTGCATACTAAAACGAGCAAGGATTGTGTCTATATATGAAGCTTGGAACAGACACAACATTCTTTTCTTGCGATCCCTTATCACTTTGATCCCAAGAATGTGCACACTCTCCTAAGTCCTTCATATCAAATTGTTTGGACAACCATACCCTTACGCCCGATAATACCTTGACATTGTTGCCAATTAACAAAATATCATCTACGATAGTACAAGAAATACCACCACGTTCGTTACACTTCTTGTATACACAAGACTCATCCTGAATAAATCCATACGATTGGATTACTTCATTAAACCGGATGTTCCAAGACCTGAAGCTTGCTTCATCCATAAATGGACCCATTGAGCTTGCACACTAGATGCTCTTTGCCTTTTCAATGAACCCTTCGGTTGTTCCATATGAATGTTCTCTTCAAGACATCCATTAAGGAAAGTCTTGACATCCATTTGCCAAATCTCATAATCCATATGAGCAAAGAACGGATAAGAGTATCCGGATAGACTTAAGCATGGCTACGGTGAAAAGGTCTCCTCATAATCGATTCCCTCTTTACGAGTGTACCCTTTCGCAACAAGCCTAGCTTTGAAGGTCTCTACCTTCCCTATCCCTCTTTTCCTTTTGTAGATCCACTTGCATCCAACGGCTTTTACACCATCGGTGGTTCTACAATCTCCGGACTTTATTAGAGTACATAGACTCTATTTCGAATTCATTGCCTTTTGCCAAGATGTTGCATCTATATCTTGGAGTGCTTCGTCAGATGTTCGGATCAGTTCATGTTTACCCGGATCAAGTCCAAGACTCTCCTAAAACATGAATCTTTCAGTCGCCTTACAACCTCCCACTACGACGAGGCATCTGTGGTTGTGTATCATGTGACACGTGTTGCAGCTCTTGTGGTACTTCATCTTGTACTTGTGGTACTGAAGTAGTCATGTGCTCTCTAAGTTCTTCTAAAACAACTTTACTCTTGGGCTTGTGATCCATTATATAGTCTTCTTCTAAAAAGCGGGCATTGGTGCTAACAATGACCTTCGGTCTTTAGGACTATAAAATAAACCACCTTCGTTCCTTTGGGATATCCTACAAACACTCGAACTTCACGGATTCTAACTTATCGATCTGGTTTCAAGACACGTGTCGGACTACCCCAACCGAATATGCTTAGTGGGCTTTCGCCCATTCCACAATTCTATGGGAGTAGAAGAAACCGATTTAGAAGGTACTAAGTTCGTAACATATACTGCTGTTTCCAGCATATCCCCAAACGAATTTGGTAATTCTGAATAACTCATCATTGATCTAACCATCTCCATAAGAGTCCTATTCCTTCGCTCTGCTACACCATTCTGTTGGGGTGTTCCAGTGCACAATTGGGATTGAATCCCGGCCTCGATAAGTAATTCCTAAACTCTCCTAAGAGGTATTCGCCACCACGATCGTCGTAGTGTCTTGATACTTTACCTAGTCGTTTCTCCACATCACCTTGTATTCTTTGAACTTATCAAAGCACTCGGACTTGCGGCGCATTAGGTAAATATATCCATATCTTGAATAATCGTCTATGAAAGAGACAAAATATTCAAAACCCCCTCTTGCCTGGACAGACATAGGACCACACAAATCAGAGTGAACCAATTCTAACACTTCTTTGGCTCTATACCCCTTGGCCTTGAACGACCTCTTGGTCATTTTACCTTCCAAACAAGATTCACAAGTTGGAAAATTTTCCAACTCAAATGAACTCAAAAGTCCATCGGCTATAAGCCTCTGAATCCTACTTAAGTTAATATGACCAAGCCTTAGATGCCAAAGATATGCTTGGTTCATCTCCGAAGGTTCTTTTCTCTTATTAGAGTTAGAAGATGAGTTATAAATTTCCATGTTTTGCTTTGTGGAAGAAATTGAATTTAAAGTATACAAATTGCCAACTAATGCACCAGAACAGATAATCTCTTTATTTCTTTTAATAACTACATTGTTACTGAAAGAAACTGAATATCCATCTAAAAACAGTTTAGAAACTGAAATTAAATTCTTTCTAAAACTGGGTACATAAAGACAATTTCTTAAAATCAAATTTCTATTTCTACTAAAAGATAAGTAGACGTCTCCCACTGCAACAGCTGCACCCTTAGTAGCATTGCCCATGTAGACGGTAATTTCTCCTTCAGATAGTCGTCGGGTTTCCTGGAACCCCTGCAAGGAATTGCAGACATGATCAGTGGCTCCCGTATCTACACACCAGGTGCTGGTAGATAACACCGCTAAACATGTTTCAACAACTAGAGTATGAGATATACCTTTGTTTTGGTTCCTACGAGGACAGTCCGCCTTCCAATGTTTTGCCTGCTTATAGATGAAGCACTTGCCCTTCGGCTTCTTCACTTTAAATCCCGTACACTGAGATTTATTCACTTTCTTTCCTGAACCAAATTGTTTCTTCTTCTTCTTCCTTTCTGTAGAACCATTTTCAACATAGTGAATTTGAGCATTATGACGAAATAATCCTTCTCGCCTGAAGTTCGCCAGTAGTTCCGCTAATGAATAAACCCTCTTATTCATATTATAGTTCAGCGAACTGCTCAAAACTTCTAGGTAGCGTTTGGAGGATCATATCGATCTGGGTTTCCCCATCAATTTCTCCTCCAATGATCTGTATTTCGTTCAGATAAGCCATCATCTTTAGGATATGATCCCTCACAGGAGTACCCTCTTGCATGGTGGCTGTCATTATCTTTCCCATGGCTTCTTGCCTAGAAGCCCTATCCTGATGACCAAAGAGTTCCTTGAGATTGTTCATAATATCATAAGTTGTTGGTAAATCTTGATGCTGATGTTGCAATACATTTGACATTGAAGCCAAAATGTAACACCGCGCCATCTCATCTGCTTTTACCCATTTCTTATGATATTCAATCTCCTCTTGGGTAGATTCACCAGTGGGTACTTCAGGGCAAGGCTCAGTCAGTACAAATTTATAGCTTTCAGCAGTAAGAACAATGTTCAGGTTCCTTTTCCAATCTATGTAATTAGGACTAGTAAGTCTATTCTGTTGAAGTATGATGGACAGTGGGTTGAAAGACATCCTAAGAATCACAAATAACTTTTGGTCAGAACTCTAAATTTAGAATAATATTGATTCCTCAAACAATACTATTAACCAACACCTCAAAACACCGTGAATTTTGTATGCCACGTTAGTGTGGACGTATACAAATTCAACATTTGTAAAAGGAGGGTTTTATCCCATTAATTTTATTATCTTGTCAACCTAACTTTTTGACAAATAAAATTAATAGTTGGTGTCTTTTGGTCACACAAATAATAGCAGTGACTCCGATGGGGAGGATACTATTAGATGTGTCTAAGTGTATACCATTACTTGACACTAAGTTCATTAATAAGATTATGCCCCTTCCATTGGGGAAGATCACACGCTCTTAATTAACTTCCTATAGTCATCCAAAAATGGAAGTCTGTTCTAGTGATCCACAAACAAGCTCATCCGTTATGGAGGAAGGCACTCAGAGCCAACGCGCAAGCTTGTTTGCATCACTTACAAACCAGTAATGGAGACCATGGGATTTATTTAAAAATCCCTCTCCCACTTAGTTATTTATAAATGAGGAATTTTAACTATGCTAGCCTACTAAAACTTGTAAACTAACATGCACACACAGCATAATATAAAAGCAATAAATAGAAAATTTAATTTTCAACTATTATGGCTTTTATCACTTATTGTCCTCCATGTGTTGTCATCCCAAGATGCTGTCATATTTGGCCACCGCCACCGGATCTAGCTGTCGCATCCATCTTGCTCCTAGTTCCGCTGCGCCTCTGGTCCTTAGAAGGTTCCACACTTTGCAAGATTCGATCTGCGACATAAATAGAATTTTACATTTTGATCCTATATTCCATAAAAGGAATGTACATGTATCTAGATCAAAAATAAAATCCTAATAAAACTAAATACAGCTCCTGCTGTACAATCATGCACACACGGATAAATGCCCTTGACATGTCCAAGGCCAATCACACATAATAACTAAAAGTCATAATAGTTGGATCCTGCGCAGTTAGCACATCCTACTATTAACCCGCCTAAATTATGTATTACATGTGCATAATTAAACTAAATACCAAATACACAGAGGAAAACCCTAGCTCGATACCAATTGTTGGTTGCTACTCGAAAACCTATAGGTTCCACTGTACAAAATTTTGTACAAAGGTGAACCTTTTCCTAGCTACCATGTGTTCTTTTAAATTAAATTTTGGATCGCTGCGGAACACGTTTGATCAAAACTTAATCTATTTATTCTTTTAGGTTTTGACTTGGATCTCCTGCGGAACTTTACACGTTCGACCCAAGTCTCCTTAAGTTATTAATTCCATTAAATATTAATTTTCATAATTGGTTCCCAGTACTGACGTGGCGAGGCACATGGCCTTCTTGGATATGGGAGCAACCACCACCGACTAGACAAAACCTTTTATAGAAAGCTAATATTTAATTTCCTAAAATAACTTTAGGTTAACCAAAGAGAACAATCAAATCACAAGGAAAAGAAAAACAAAAGAACACAGCATCGAAAAAACATATTCGAAATTCTAGAACGTAAGCCTCTTGTATTTGGTATTATTTCCATAAATAACTAGCATGATGCGGAAATAAAAATTACTAGTTATACCTTGTAGAAAAATCTCTTGATCTTCTACCGTATTCCTCTTTTAACCTCGGACATTGTGTGGGCAACGATCTACCGAGATGAGAAACCACCAACCACCTTCTTCTCCTCCAAGCAAGGTTCGACCACAAAGGAAAACTTCACCAAGGAGAAAAACCAAAATACTAACCAAGCTCCAAGAGATGCTAGCTTTCTCTCCTTCTTCTTCTTCTTCTCCAAGTAGTATCCGGCCACCACAAGAGCTCCAAGGGAGAGAGAGAGGTTCGGCCACCACAAGAGGAAGAGAGGGAGAGGATGGCCGGCCACACCAAGGAACAAAAGAGGGAGAGAAATAATAGATGTTGTGTCTCTTGAAGGCACCCTCACCCCTTCTTTTATATTCCTAGGCCTAGGCAAATTAGGAAATTTAATTACAATAAAATTTCCTTAATTTCCTTGACATGATTTAATTGAGAAAAATAAAATAAAATTTCCCCAATTAAAATCAAGTGGTCGGCCACATCAATGAAAACAAAATTGGACAAGTTTTAATCAACAATTAAAACTTCCTAATTTGTTTCCGGAAATTTAAAAAAATAAAATTTCTCTTCAAATCTCTTCATGGTTGATAAAAAGGAAATTTCTATAATTTTAATTTTACAACATGAGAATAATTTTTAAAGAGAAAATAAAATATCTCACCAATCTACAAATAAGGAAAGAGATCTAATCTCTTTCTTTAATCTTTTGTAGATCTTTTACAAGAGAGATATTTTAATTTTAATTCTCTTTAATAAATTATATCTTCCACATAATAAAAATTAAAATTAAATTTCTTTTTTAATTTAATTTGGCCGGCCCTACTAGCTTGGGTTCAAGCTAGGCCTACCACCCAATCTTATACCTAGGCCGGCCTAGTTCCCAAGCTAGCTTGGCCGGCCCCCAATTGGTGGGTATATAAGGTGGGTATAGGTGGGTATAGAACTCTATAAATAAGAGGCTACGATAGGGACCGAGAGGAGGAATTGGTTTTGGTCTCCCGATAAAATTAAGCATCCCGTGTTCGCCCCGAACACACAACTTAATTTTATCAATAATAATTCATTCCACTAGAGAACTATTATTGAACTACCGCACCAATCCCAAATTACATTTTGGGCTCCTTCTTATTATGAGTGTGTTAGTCTCCCTGTTTTTAAGATATCGAATGTCCACTAATTAAGTGAGTTACTGACAACTCATTTAATTAATATCTTAGTCCAAGAGTAGTACCACTCAACCTTATCGTCATGTCGGACTAAGTCCACCTACAGGGTTTAACATGACAATCCTTATGAGCTCCTCTTGGGGACATTCTCAACCTAGTATCTCTAGGACACAGTTTCCTTCTATAATCAACAACACACACTATAAGTGATACCATTTCCCAACTTATCGGGCTTATTGATTCATCGAACTAAATCTCACCCATTGATAAATTAAAGAAATAAATATCAAATATATGTGCTTGTTATTATATTAGGATTAAGAGCACACACTTCCATAATAATCGAGGTCTTTGTTTCTTTATAAAATCAGTATAAAAGAAACAACCTCAAATGATCCTACTCAATACACTCTAAGTGTACTAGTGTAATTATACAGTCAAGATAAACTGATACCTAATTACACTACGACCTTCTAATGGTTTGTTCCTTTCCATTTTGGTCGTGAGCTACTATTTATAATTTATAAGGTACTGATAACATTATCTTCTGCATATGACACCACATGCTATGTTATCTACAATATAAATTAATTGAACAACTACAAACAAATGTAGATAATTTGACCAAATGTTATTCTTTATTCAAGACAAATGTTTACAAAAGCTTAGGCTTTCAGTATACACTCCAACAGAAACCACAACTAAAGCCGAAATAAATCTGTCCATGCTAAATGAGGTGGTAATGAAATAATAAGATCTACTAGCTGGAATTAAACTTGCTGAAATTGAAGCGTAACACAAATCTAGACTTGCTGAACTTAACATAGACTGTTCATGCTCATAATTTGAGTTCACATGCTTCAATTAAGGGATTAACAAGGATAAACTAATCTAGAATACTAAAACTATAACAGGAAAAGCCTAATCTACTGCTTTTGTTTATAGAAGAAAAAATCTGAAATACTATAAATGCATGTTGTCCATGCTTGTAAGAATAGCAAAAAATAGATACTTATATACTAAAAGGCAGGGCTGCTCATGCTACTAAATCGACGACAAGGCTAAATCTAAAACTGTAAACAACTAAAGGCTGAAAACTGGAATGCTAATCAAGGAATCTGGAACACATGTTAGAGTAGCACTAAAAGCTAACTAAAACTGAAGCTAAATAAAAAGGAACTAATCCCCAACTAAAAGCTAGGGTTCGGATCAAGGAGAAGGATCAATGTTCATTCACTTGCATAACACTAACGGTAAGGAACAGAACCGATTCAAGAAGAAGTAACTCCAGCAATAACGAGAAGGAACGATTCTAGCTATAACAAAAGAATCAATCCATAAATTTCCCTAACGATTTAAGGAAACTCCTAACAAACTCTTAGAAACTTCTAGGGTTCATGCATGCATTAAAAACCCATTGAACAAGAAATCTAGATTCCTTAAACATGCTTCAACAGAAATAAGGTAGAGGAAACAATTCTTGGGAATTACTCTTAAACTTCTAGCAATCAATTCCTAAAGCATGCTACTGCCACAATAAAAAGAAATAAACGAACCTCATATAGAACTCTCTATGCATGCTATAGAATGCTACGGCAGAGATAACAGGAAGGAAACAAATCTCGGAAGTTTTCCTTAATCCCTAAATTTCTGCACACATGATCCAAACAAGAGAAACTATATCTTTAGCACAATAAATTCGGCATAACAAACCTAGCCTTAGCAATTCGGCTAGATAAATAGGGCATAAAAAAAAGAAAACCCTAGCATATGATTCCACTCGGCACAGTAAAATCTGAAAGCAAAGAAATCAAATTGAAGCTCGGAGCAACTCCTACCACAGGTGAGTAGTACTTACATCATTGTTCTTAGACTTACAACCGAGAAGAGGAAGACTCTAGGGTTCGCGGAGAGGGGAAGATCTCGGCGGCTCCTTTGTGCTTCCGAGCTCCCTTCGTCGAGATGACCACGCACGGTGAAGACTGGCCGGAAAAGCCCTCGCCGGTGCCGGAGAAATCCTTGCTCACTGCTGTGATTTCGTCCGAGATGGGAAGGCGCCGTCGGGAGAGAACGGGGAAAGGAAAATCGGTTTTTCGCGAGAAAGGGAAAACCTAATCTTATAACTGGGTTTAAATTTTTTTTGTTCCAATTATAACTTAACTATATTTGTTCCCCTTCCTTTTCAAGAAAAACTCCTCTGACCACTTGGCTAGCTCGACTCGCTAAAGACTTGTACGAGCCGGAGGTCGTCGGGTCGAGCTTCCACTCGGCCATTTTTCTGCAGCCTTTTTAACCTAAGGTATTCCTATATGAACTAGAACTTATATACATCTCGTTCCATATATGTTCACAAAAAGGGTCGCGGACTAGTTGGCTGGCCGGATTCGGTTAAGGTTCGGTTCAGGTCCGAGGTCCACAGTTCGAATCTCGGCTTGAACGTTTTTTGTCGAAACTTCTTTCGTTTAGTAAAAATACCAAACAACCTTCAAAATTTGCATAAAAATATTCTAAAAATTTCTAAAAATCGCTTGAATATTTTAAAAGCATTTCCAAATATTTTTAAGGACATTTAGAACTTGAAATAAGGAAAATTGGGTCATTACAATCCCCCATACCTTTTAAAAAGTTCATCCTCGAACTTAGAATAGTCCTGGATATTTCTGTCTCATACTGTCCTCACACTCCCAAGTGACTTTCTCGTGCTTCTGGTTCTGCCAGATGATCTTCATTAGTGGTACTTCTTTATTCCTTAGTCTCTTAACTTCTCTGTCCACTATCTGTGTAGGTCTGCTCTCATAGCTAAGATCCTCCTAAATCTGTACTGACTGAGGCTCAATCACTTGGCTAGGGTCATGGAGACACTTCTTTAGCATGGAGACATGAAATACATTATGTACTGCTGACATGTCTTGTGGTAAGTCCATAGATATGTCTTCCCACTCCCACTCTGGTATTGGAAGAGGCTGTAGTACTCCTCCTGGTCTCTGGTGCTCTGGTTTGACCCTCTGACATGTCAGGCAGGTACTGACATATTTAGCTACATCTCTTTTGAGTCCAGACCACCAGAACCTCTGTTTCACGTCTTGGTACATCTTGGTAGAACCAGGATGCATGGAGTATGGTGTACTATGAGCTTCCTCTAAAATCTTCCTTCTTAATTCCTCATCATTGGGGACACAAAGGCGGTTTCCCTAATAAAGAATTCCACTGTCTGATACTCGAAAACTCTGTATCTTCTTCTTTTTGTATCCCTTGCTTGATCTTCTGGATATCTGGATCTTCACTTTGCTTTCTTTGTATATCCTCAAGCAGGGTAGACTCTAAGGTCAATGCAGAGAGTTGCCCATAAATAACTTCAATTCCAAAATCTGACAACTCCTTCTGCAGTGGCAGGGCTAATGATGACAAAGTCATCAGGGATGCACTGGATTTTCTGCTTAGTGCATCTGCCACTTTGTTAACTTTGCCTGGGTGGTAGAGGATTTCACAGTCATAGTCTTTGATCAACTCTAACCACCTACGCTGTCTCATGTTTAAGTCCTTCTGAGTGAAGAAGTACTTAAGACTTTGATGGTCTGTGAAGATTCTGCACTGGACTCCATACAAGTAATGTCGCCTGAGTTTCAGTGCAAAGACCACAGCTGCCAGTTCAAGATCATGAGTGGGGTAATTCTTCTCATAATCTTTGAGTTGTCTAGAAGCATAAGCTATAACTTTTCCTTCTTGCATGAGTACAGCTCCTAGGCCCATCTTGGAAGCATCACTGTAGATATCAAAACTCTTATCACTAGCTAGAACAGTCAGAATGGGAGCACTGGTCAGTCTCTTCTTCAGCTCTTGGAAACTCTGCTCACATTTGTCTGACCATTCAAACTTCTTATTCTTCCTGGTTAAGGCCGTTAGTGGAGAAGCTATCCTGGAAAGGTCCTCCACGAATTTTCTGTAGCACCCAGCTAAACCAAGGAAACTCCTGATCTCCCTGGCGTTCTTGGGTCTCTTCCAGTTGTTGACCGCTCCTATTTTGGCTGGATCTACTTGAATACCTTCTTTAGAAATTATGTGACCTAGAAACGCCACCTACTCTAACCAGAACTTGCACTTTGAGGATTTAGCATACAGCTACTTTTGCTGAAGGGTATGCAGTACCATCCTCAAGTGCGTGTCATGCTTCTCTGTGGTTCTGGAATAAACTAGAATGTCGTCGATGAACTCAATGACAAACTTGTCAAGGTATTCTCTGAACACTCTGTTCATTAAGTCCATGAAGACTGCAGGTGCATTAGTTACTCCAAAAGGCATGACTACAAATTTGTTGTGTCCAGATCTTGTCCTGGAAACTGTTCTAGGTGTATCACTTTCTTTCACTTCCAACTGATGATACCCAGAGCGCAGGTCTAATTTAGAGAACACTATTGCCCTCTTTAACTGATCAAATAGATCACCTATTTCGGAAAGAGGGTACTTGTCCTTAACTGCTACTTTGCTCAGCGCTCTAAAATCTATGCACATTAGAATGGATCCGTCTTTCTTCTTAACGAACAACTCTGGAGCTCCCCGGGGTGAATGATTAGGGCGGATGAAACCCTTGTCAAGTAACTCCTGAAATTGTTCTTGTAACTCTTTTAACTCTGCTAGAGAAATTCGGTATGAAGCTTTTGAAATTTGGCTGGTGTCAGGAACCAATTCAATTTCAAACTCCACTTCTCTGTTGGGAGGTAGTTCAGGTAACTCTTCTGGGAATACCTCTGGATATTCACAGACTACCCGAACTTCCTCCTGCTAGGGACTTTCTTGTTATCATTGTTCTTCTAGTTCTGATTACTCGACTAGGGTCCCTGTTTCCCTATTGTCTTGTCCTCGATCTTGACTGACTTGTGTTGCATTTGTTGTGCCTTGATGTTGTTCAGATAGTGCTCACTAATACCCTGCTGACCAACTCTTCACCAATTTGTGGTCGGTGAGTTTCATTACTCACATTAAGTGTTAATTCTGGTCTCAGCATTCGGAGCATCAGTCTGACTCGTTCTTTCACTGTACTTACTAACTCTAGGCAAAGGCGAGCTAGCCTGTTGAATCTTTTGACCGCTTCTTCTACTGGTAGGTCACCTTGTCTGAATTCTATAAGCTCCTCATACTGTTTATTGGTGATCCGTTGGCAGAAGAACTCTTCGTAAAACTCTGTCTCAAAGTCAGCCCAGCTCATCTGGTTGACTACTCTCTTACTCTTAACTCGCTCCCACTACATACGAGCATCTCCCGATAGGCAGAAAGAGGCACACTTACCTTCTCGACTTCTAGCCAGTCAAGAAGCTCCATTGTGCTCTCCAGTGTATTGAACCAAGCCTGGGCATCCTAGGGCTCAGTCGTGCCTGAGAAGTTTCTGGTTTCAGCTTCAGCCACTGGATGAGGTATGCTTCTTGTCTTCTAGGTGTTGTGGTGACTTCCAGGGCAACTGATGGGACTTCAGTCACCACTGGGGTCTCCACATTAATGGTTGGGGAGTGGGAGGAGCTGGCTTCTGATTGACCATCAAGTTGGCAATCACTTGTTGCTGCTCTACTACTTGTCTCTGGAGTTGGGCAACAACTTCAGAGAGATTGGGCTCAGTTGATCTAAGCTCTTCGTTCTCCTGATCTTGGTTCTCAGTACGAACGGTACGGGGATGTTCTCTTCTTGTCATCTAATTAAGCAAAGAAGAAGACTTGATATTTTCTCTACCCTTTCTAAACATACATATCTGTATATGAATAAAGAAAACAGCAAAAACTCTTATCTGACTTAAGCACTTATAAACAATTACTCTATACTGCAAATAATAATAAAGGAAAGCAATAAAGAAAGAACTTAAATACTTTCTTACTTGAAGACGGCAAGGATGATGCTGATGTGTGTGATGCTGGAGAATGAGACCTGCTCTGATACCAACTGTAACGACCACCCTTCTTACTACTACTACACTCTAAGGATCACCGTTACTTAACTACTAACACCACTTAACCGGTGTGATCGAAACCACGAGGAGTCCTTATCGAAAAATTTCGGCAGAGTCTCCCCTGTACCGGTGACCAAAATCTTAAATACAAACACTATATACACAGCCACAGGCGGCTGGAACATATAACAAACACCCACGCAGTTTAATAAGTGACAAAAACTATAATATCTACCTATTACATAGAAACTCATCACAGCATGCAAACTAAAACACGAACAAACTCAATAGGGACATAGAATATAAAATACAAACTCAATGACATCTACCATAGAGTACAACTCAATTACTCCTATCTACTAAACATGAAAACTCAAAGCTTCCCAGATCTTTCTATAGTCCTGGCACCACACACCTCCATCAGACAACCTCCTTGTCGCCTTCCTCTTTACACTTTAACTTTTCCTTTATCTGCAGTAGGAGGAAAAATAAATCTATAAGCGAAACGCTTAGTAAGTACTAATCTATCTCACAAAAACTCGAAAATGAATAAGATGCAAAGAATACTGAAACTGAAATGCTAAAAAGAAAAGCTAAACATGCTCATCTATCAGCAAAGCACTAAAATAAACTGCATACTCATGATATACAAGAATAAATCAGCATGCTGGAAATAAAGCTAATCATACTCAATAAACTCATAAGAAAGCAAATGAAAACTAATACGATATGCTTAGAATTAAAAGAGCTAATCTTGGCTAGTTCTAAACATAGGTGATACTTGTTTCATTTACTTATAGCTTTATACTTGAAATTAATTCTTAACTTTCTTCTTTTCTTTCTTTCTTGGGCCCAGGCTTAGTACCATCTTATGCGCGCTCTCTAATAGTGACTGTGGTAGCGAGCCTCCAGTCCTATGAGGATAAAGACCTTGGTCTTACCAGGGCCAAGACCTTAGAATTGGTCATCTGGATTTGTTTAACGACAACCTTGGAAGTCGGGTACTAGCCTCTTACTTTAAATTTCTTGTTATCTTTTCTAATTAGACCTTGGTCCTTTTTCTTACTTGTAGTTACCCATAATCCTCAAAAGGTTTAATAGGGTACATAATCATTCCTCTAGAATACATGGCTATTCATCTTATTAAAATAGCAAAAACAATTAACTAAATGCTTTAGATTAAAGAGCTATTAAAAGCTAACTAACACATATATGCATATGTATCAAAACAGGAAACTAGAAACTGAATTAAAAACAATACTGCTCATGCTATTCCAATACTGCATGAAATGGAAATAAGATTCAATACTAAACACATGCTGTTCATGTCCAGTTAATTGCATATAATCTAAAATCTGTAAAGTTAACATAAGATGAAATACTTAAACACATGCTAAATCCCTTAAAGTTCCTTCTCCTCTTCTATATCCAACTCACGGCAGTAAAAAGGGAATTAACCAAGCTAAGGCAGCAAAAAGGGGATTTCACTAGGATTATCTAAACTTGGAATGCTAAAGATCAAGGGTTGTTTATGCCCATCTGATTGGCCTAAAAGGAAGCAAACTTGCTGGAATTTTTGGGCAGTAGGTAAATGCACAAGGATACTACACTGAAAAGCTAAAGGCATGTTTAACACATAACTACGTGCTAGAATTAGGGGTTGTTCGGATTATCACAATTGAAACATGTCAACAACAAAACTCGAAATTCTCATGACAATAGGTAGGGTTGTTCGGCTTAACAAGCAGGGCAAAGAAACCACAACTAAAGCCGAAATAAATCTGTCCATGCTAAATGAGGTGGTAATGAAACAATAAGATCTACTAGCTGGAATTAAACTTGCTGAAATTGAAGCATAACACAAATCTAGACTTGCTGAACTTAACATAGACTGTTCATGCTCATAATTTGAGTTCACATGCTTCAATTAAGGGATTAACAAGGAGAAATTAAACTGGAATACTGAAACTATAACAGGAAAAGCCTAATCTACTGCTTTTGTTTATAGAAGAAAAAATCTGAAATACTATAAATGCATGCTGTCCATGCTTGTAAGAATAGTAGAAAATAGATACTTATATGCTAAAAGGCAGGGCTGCTCATGCTACTAAATCGACGACAAGGCTAAATCTGAAACTGTAAACAACTAAAGGCTGAAAACTGGAATGCTAATCAAGGAACCTAGAACACATGTTAGAGTAGCACTAAAAGCTAACTAAAACTGAAGCTAAATAAAAAGGAACTAATCCCCAACTAAAAGATAGGGTTCGGATCAAGGAGAAGGATCAATGTTCATTCACTTGCATAACACTAACGGTAAGGAACAGAACCGATTCAAGAAGAAGTAACTCCAGCAATAACGAGAAGGAACGATTCTAGCTATAACAAAAGAATCAATCCATAAATTTCCCTAACGATTTAAGGAAACTCCTAACAAACTCTTAGAAACTTCTAGGGTTCATGCATGCATTAAAAACCCATTGAACAAGAAATCTGGATTCCTTAAACATGCTTCAACAGAAATAAGGCAGAGGAAACAATTCTTGGGAATTACTCTTAAACTTCCAGCAATCAATTCCTAAAGCATGCTACTGCCACATTAAAAAGAAATAAACAAACCTCATATAGAACTCTCTAAGCATGCTATAGAATGCTACGGCAGAGATAACAGGAAGGAAACAAATCTCGGAAGTTTTCCTTAATCCCTAAATTTCTGCACACATGATCCAAACAAGAGAAACTATATCCCTAGCACAATAAATTCGGCATAACAAACCTAACCTTAGCAATTCGGCTAGATAAACAGGGCATAAAAAAAGAAAACCCTAGCATATGATTCCACTCGGCACAGCAAAATCCGAAAGTAAAGAAATCAAATAGAAGCTCGGAGCAACTCCTACCACAGGTGAGTAGTACTTACATCGCTGTTCTTAGACTTACAACCGAGAAGAGGAAGACTCTAGGGTTCGCGGAGAGGGGAAGATCTCGGCGGCTCCTTTGTGCTTCCGAGCTCCCTTCGTCGAGATGACCACGCACGGTGAAGACTGGCCGGAAAAGCCCTCGCTGGCGCCGGAGAAATCCTTGCTCACTGCTGCAATTTCGTCCGAGATGGGAAGGCGCCGTCGGGAGAGAACGGGGAAAGGAAGATCGAGTTTTCGCGAGAAAGGGAAAACCTAATCTTATATCTGGGTTTAATTTTTTTTGTTCCAATTATAACTTAACTATATTTGTTCCCCTTCCTTTTCAAGAAAAACTCCTCTGACCACTTGGCTAGCTCGACCCACTAAAGACTTGTACGAGCCGGAGGTCACCGGGTCGAGCTTCCGCTCGGCCATTTTTCTGCAGCCTTTTTAACCTAAGGTATTCCTGTATCAACTAGAACTTATATACATCTCGTTCCATATATGTTCACAAAAAGGGCCACAGACTAGTTGGCTGGCTGGATTCGGTTAAGGTTTGGTTCAGGTCCGAGGTCCACGGTTCGAATCTCGACTTGAACATTTTTTGTCGAAACTTCTTTCATTTAGTAAAAATACCAAACGACCTTCAAAAATTACATAAAAATACTCTAAAAATTTCTAAAAATCTCTTGAATATTTTAAAAGCATTTCCAAATATTTTTAAGGACATTTAGAACTTGAAATAGGGAAAATTGGGTCGTTACATCCCCCATCTCAGTCACACTCCTTCCCTTCCCCTCCCGATCCACCGGCTACCTTTCCTCATCGTCGCCATCCCCTTCCTCGTGTTCTCACCTCACTCGACGCCACATCCACCTCTCCCTCCTTTCTCATGATTTGGCCACACCATCGACCACCGGTCGTCGCCGCCCGATGCCGCCACTGACGCTGCAAGTCAGTGCCAGCCGACTATTGGTTGTCAATTGGTCGAGCCCTTCTGCCCTTTCTTGCGATCGTGCCACCACCAACACCCAAGACGGAGCCTCCACCTCAGTATCTCCCTAACTACATTATATGGTGTATATTTGTCAGATCTCGACAACGCCGACGTCATCCAACCATCGTCGGCTGAGCTGTCACCTCTTCTGGTGATTGCTTGAGAACGAGTGTCGGCAGTTCTACACCCTAGGGTATTATCGTCGTCTCTGCTTATGTCATCCTAGTAGATCAATCAGCGATGTTGCCTTATCCTCTAACCCAGCTTACCACCTCAGCGACATTCAGATTCCTTTTGTGCAAGATCTCAGATCTGGTTCAGGGGTAAGTAATGTTTAGTGTTAGAGTAGTATGGATTTGATTACATGTTCTGTTTGGATGTTGAGATTAGTTGTGTGACAGATCATTGTATCTCTGGCACGGATTAAACAATTGGTGGCTAGCTGTGACCACTTGATCTTCTCCGACCATCATTTTAGCAGTGAGACCCTCTGGCCAAAGTTCCTAGTAACAAGTTCCTCCGACTTAGTGAACATCGAAGTCTTTGGATTTGGGTGAGTTTAGTTGATGGTTTATACGTTGATCTAATGCAATTTGATTTTTGGAAGAGTTATGGATATCTATTCTAATGTTATGATGGATTATGAAAGAGATTAATTAATTCATGATGCCTAGTTGATTTAAGATATGGAGTAAATGATGTGTTGATTTGATTAGGATTAAAGTGAAGGAATTGTGGATTGAGTGAAACCTTATTGGATTCATGAATTAGGTTAATTATTTTGATTAGGGTTTTTCCTAATTAGGTTGGGGATTTTATTTATGTATTTACTTCATATGTAATTAGCTAAATATATTATGTGATCTGCAGGATGTTGATTGAGATTAGTGTCTCGACATGAGATCTATTTCGAATACGATATCTATTTTTGAGGTGGGTACCTTTGACTTATCTTTTTGATATTGATATTATGATATGCTTAGTAGGTTATAACTAGTAGTAATAGTTATGTTTATATCTGCTTGGTATGTCACTACTTGATACTCATAGTTAGCCATATTGTTATCTATTGTGCATTCATGATTTTGTCCCCTTGTTTCTTGTCATGTGTACTTATGTAGTGGCATACAATGTATTACTGGATACAGGTCTAGCTACTAGTTATTACCTGGCATGTATACCTAGGTTTATTACTTGGCATGTGTACCTAGGTTTATTACTTGGCATGTGTACCTAGGTTTATTACCTGGCATGTGTACCTAGGTTTATTACTTGGCATGTGTACCTAGGTTTATTTTTTGGCATGTGTACCTAGGATTATTGTCTCGCATGTGTACCTAGATCATTGTTATGGACTTGGATCCCTTTTTGGTACATATTATAAGGATGTTGGTTTTTTTCAGGATTTACATGTTTAGTGTCATGCACCATTTTGCATGATTGCATGTTGAGCGATTGTCAGTTCCATTATTGTTGAGCACATCGCCAGTTACATGATTTTCACATATAACCACTCATGGGTTAGTGGTACATCAGGCAGGATGTGTGCAGTTTGCTCTGTCCGGGCTCCGCTGGTCCGCTTATGGGTAGTGTGATTGCAGCGTGGTAGCAGAACAGGGATCCCTCCTCTGGACTGACTCAGGGAGATGGGAGCATTGAGCTCCCCCACTCTATTTGGGGTAGGAGGATAGGTGTACTCCGACAGTATCCTGTCCACTCGGTCACTCAGGAGTAGTGATGGCAGAGTGCACAGTTGTCATAGCCCTACCCACTCGGTTTCACCATCACGTGTGAGATGCCTGACTGACGTCAGGGGTGACCATGTCATTTTTGCATCATATGCATGAATTACATTTATTGTTTGTACTTGCTGCATATTGGATGTTGTATTTTGGTGGTTGCATATGATTGACATGCATACAGGAGACATGACGTATTTGATTTGATGACCTTGCATCTGTTGGTGTGGTTCCCACCTGTATGCCTTGATAGGAAGCCTTGGTGAGTACAGTTCTTATTCTGTTGTTTAGTTTTGCATTACCTGTTATTGTTCAGGAGACTGCACTCTATAATTATTACTGGTAGTTATACTTATTATGCATGTAGGCTTGATACCTGCTGAGTTGTTGAATTCACCCCGTTGCTTTATTTTTCCTGTTGTTTTCATGTTAGCGCATAGATATGTCATGTCGCTTAGAGTATCCTATTTGCTGGCCCCACGCCACATCAAAAGATGGTTTACCTCACTCTTGATTTCATTTTATATATTTTCTATTGATTTAGCATTGCAATAATGTTTAGCCATGTGGCTATTTCGTTGTTTTTGGTGTTGTATTTGTGTTTAAGCCGTGCCGGCACACATTGTGTTGTTTTGTTTTGTATGGGCGTTTTGTTTGTTTTTCTGTTGTGTTTTATTAGTACAGACGTGTGGGTTGTTATATATATAACTGAGTGGTTGTGGTTATTTTGTTCTAGCCGAGTGGGCCGAGTATATAACTGCGTGGTTGTATATATATATATATATATATATATATATATGTTGGATCAAGACCGCGCTAGAGGGGGGGAGGGTGAATAGCGCTCGTGGCTTTCATGCATTTCGGATTCGTAAAACGTTTGAGTTAAAGCAGCGGAATAAAATAAAAGACAAACACAGAAAGACACAGGTTGTTTACTTTGTTCGGAACCTGTGGCGACTTCTACTCCAAGGCCCACGCTCGTTGAGTGTTTACGTTGGGCAACAACTGTAATTTCATTAAAGTGTTTACAAGATGAAGTACAATAATAAAAAATCAACTAAAATATACCAACGACAATAGAAAATTGAAGATTCTGAGCTCCGGGTCGTCGGTGTCAAGTTATGACTTCGTTGGAACGTCTCGTTAGCAGCTCGTTGCACAAGGATTGCTTAGAAGGTGATACACTTGCTGCTGCCCCGAGACTGTCTTTTATTGGGCGTTGAGGGCGCCTCCAATGCCCCATAGAGGTGCCTCGGACCCAAAACTTTTATCCTGGGTTCACCGCTGCGATAAGCTCTCGTCGCTGCCTTTTATCCGCCTGAGGGCGCCTCCCATGCCCCATAGAGGCACCTCCAAGAAGCAGTCCAAGGTGCCTCAAGCTCCATGGAGGCGCCTCCAACTCCTCTGCACAGACAACTCATCTTTGCACCCAAAGCACCTCCAATGTAACGACCCGGCTCTTTGGCCTAGTAGCAATGATTCCTTTATTTTCTATTCACTGACCAGAGAAGATGTAGCGAATGCCTCGACAGTTGTTACAATTCAGATTAGTATTTTACAGCAAAGTACAACTGTCTTATTCGATACTGGGGCAACCCATTCTTATATAGCCAGGGCGTTCGCCGATAAGTTAGCAATACCTCCAGAGGTACTCAGTAGTCAGTTTCTAACAACATTACCTTCGGGAGAAGTTATGGCATCCACGCACTGGTTCAGAACAGTGCCAGTCATGATAGCAGACAGAGAACTCTTTTGTGATCTGATAGTGCTAGACATGACTGACTACGATGTCATATTTGGAATGAATTTCCTGATCAGATACGGTGCCTCCATAGAGTGCCGTAAACAGAAAGTCATATTCCAACCTGAAGCAGAAGCACAGTTCGAGTACATCGGAGAACCCAAGAGAAAAAGGGCAAGTTAAGTCCTCGATACGTAGGACCCTACCCCGATCATAGAGAGAATTGGGAAGGTAGCTTACAAGCTAGACTTACCTCAAGATATGTCAGCAATACACAATCTATTTCATGTCTCCATGCTAAAGAAGTGTATTCACGACCTTAGCCAAGTGATTCAGCCTCAGACAGTGTAGATCCAAGAGGATCTTAGCTATGAGAGCAGACACAGATAGTGGACAGAGCAGACAAGATACTAGGAAACAGAGAAGTGTCATTAGACTTGATCCCTAGCGAATATGAACCTGATCCGCGGACATATGATGTGTAACGACCCAATTTTACTTATTTCGAGTTCCAAATGTCCATAAAAATATTTGGAAATACTTTTAAAATATTCTAGAGATTTTTAGGAATTTTTAGAGTATTTTTATGTAATTTTTGGAGGTCGTTTAATAGGGTTACAAAAAGAAAGAAGTTTTGACAAAAAAATGTTGAAGCCGAGTTTTGAACCCAAGACCCCGGACCCGAATCCGGACTTAGCCAACCAACTGGTCTGGAAACGTTTTGTTAATAATAAATGAGATGAAATGTATATGATGTAGAACATGGTAATGGAGAATAATAAGAAGGAAAATAAGTTGAAGAAGCTGGGTTTCGAACCGAGCTCCTCGGCCCGAGCAGAACTCGGCCCGACCAACCGAGCTGTGCTCGATTTGTTAACTAGATAGGAGAACAAATATATTTAAGCATAAGTTGGAATATTTAAAATAAAATGGTTGCAGCTGGGATTCGATCCCTCGAGTTGGGCTTTAAGCAGAACGCAGCCCACCAACAGACCAGCCGCGGGTTTGTTAATAAAACCCGAATCAAGTTGTATTTAAGCAATAGTTAGTTAACAGAATATTAAAGTTATAAGAAGAGAACTTAGGTTTTCCCCGTGACAAAAATCTTCTCCTCTCCTCCTCTCGTGACGGCGTTTTTCCTCTCGGGCGAAAACAGAGACGAAGCTAGGGCTTCGTCTCCGGCGGTCGGCGAGCGTCTTCTTCCGTGAGTTCTTCGTCGATCCGAGGTCACTCGTCAAGAAGGAAGCCGTGAGCGAGGAAGAGGCCCCGATTTCAAGCTCACCCGAGCCCTAGAAGCACTAGAAGGTTCCTCCTTCGGCTGTGAATCAAGGAAACGAAGGTGAGTTGCTTCTCACCTGTAGTAGGATAGCTCCGAATTTCTTTAGTTTCTCACTTTTCTTCCGAATCACACGTGAACCCTAGTTTCACATCTTGATGCCGTGAACCCTAGTTTTTCTTCACTAAGCAGAATTACTTCACTTTGTTGTCGAGAATTTCAAAGAAGGGAAACAGATTGTGTTGTTTCGAATTGTAGTTTGGATTCGGTAGAGTTTAGATCTTGTTGCTTTAGAAGCTTGCTGCCGTGAGTCTTCAGGGAAGAATATGCATGATTAAGTTTGGTTTTTGGATGCCCTAACTAATGTTTCGAGCATGAATAGTTTTAAGCTTAAGGTTGAGTTTTAGTTCCTTCCTTTGTATTCGGATTTTTTCCTATGGCTTCTAGATCATGCTTTATAGAATAGGGTAGCTAGGGACCTATTTGCTTGATGCTTAAGTTCTGTTATAGCATGCTTAAAGGTATTTATTTGCTTGATGCTTGTGTTCTGTTATAGCATGCATGTCCTAAATTTAGTCTTGTACATGTGCAGATTGATATTTCATTTATATCATTGAAACAAGCATTATAAAGGTTTTAATTCCAGCATGTATTAGTTTTGTTTTGTGCTATTTGCTGGATATGAATAAGCATGCTTTTATTAGCAAATGCAGAACTTAGTTGAGTTCCTTTCATTGCTGTTTAGTATTTCCTGATGAAGCATGATATACTGTTAATTCCATGCAGCAATGATTCCTTTATTTTCTAGATTCTATTGCGTGCCTAGTAGTTGAATTGGTTTTACAATCACAGCATGCTTAAGTTGTTCTAGTTTCTTATTTGCTATTGGAATAACATGAGCAGTCCTATTTTTATAGCATGCAGATTTTAGATAAGCTTAGTATGCAGATTTTGATAAACTTATATGCAGATTTTTATTAAGCTTTACACGCAGATTTATGTTAAGCTTTGTATACAGATTTTCAGTACGTAGAGTGTGTTCTAGTGCACCCCAAGTGCTTGATAAGATGCTTAGCTCAATATAATGCTACAGTAGGCATTTTAATAGCTCAGTAAATGCAGTAGAAGCATTTAAAATAACTTATTTAGTCTTGCTTCAGCTTATATGGGACTACGGTCCAATGGGTGGGCTCCCACAGTCACCTCTAGGTTCAGATAACCTAGTTCTAGGTTCAGATAACCTAGTAAAAGCAAGATAAGAAAATTAGCTATGAAATCAGTATTTTATTTCCAGCAATGGCACTGTACTGGATTAGATATCCATTGGGTTGGGCTCCCACAGTCGTCCCTAGGTTTAGATAACCTAGTAAACCCTACTAGACTCGGAACTTGCAATCCCGGGTTTAGTTAGGGATGCGCGCACAGCAAGTACAGTTGCCGGGCCCATCAGCAGCATGATTATTATTTTGATCTATTATGTAAATAGTTTTCAAAACTTCACAAATTAGTTATGTGAATACAAGTTAGACTCAGTTTAGCATTAATTAGTTCAGCTTATGTATTAGTTCAGTTTCCTGTTGATACACATGATAGTTCCATGATTAGCTATACATGTTTAGTAATTCAGTTAGTATGATTCCTTTATTGCTATTTATGAGCATGATTAGCTATACATGTTTAGTATTTCAGTTAGCATGATTTCTTTGCTATTTATGAGCATGATTAGCTATACATGTTTAGTATTTCAGTTAGTTAGATTTCTTTGCTATTTATGAGCATGATTAGCTTTACATGTTAGCTTTTTAGTTAGTTCCTTTGCTATTTATGAGCATGATTAGCTATACATGTTTAGTATTTCAGTTAGTATGATTTCTTTGCTATTTATGAGCATGATTAGCTATACATGTTTAGTATTTTAGTTAGTATGATTTCTTGTCTATTTATGAGCATGAGTAGCTTTACATGTTAGCATTCAGTTCTAGCATGTTTTTATTTATATACATGCATATCGAGATTTTGTGAGTAGGATAGCGCTCACTAAGCTTTTAGCTTATAGATACTATTTTCCTCCTACTGCAGATAAAGGAAAAGGAAAAGTATAAGAAGGAAGGCGACAAGGAGATGCTGTGACAGTGTGTGTGATGCCCGGACTATGGAGAGATCCAGAGTTCGCTAGTGAATTTTCAGGACCTACCTGTTTAGAGTTTTAGTTTATGTTATTATGAAGTTGAGATTGTAATTGAGTTTATTTCCGCATTGTAGTTTGATACCTCCTATTGTTGGAGTGATATGGTTGTTTGCCGTTGCTAGAGTAGTTTCATATTTTTATTGTGCTATTATACTGCGTGGTTGTGAAATTATATGTTCCAGCCGCCTGTGGCTGAGTATACATGTTATGTATCCCAGTTTGGGGTCACCGGTACAGGGGAGACTCTGCCGAAATTTTTTGGTAGGGTTTCCATATGATTTTTAATCATACCGGTTAAGTAGAGTTAGTAGTCAAGTAGCGTCCACCTTTAGAGAATAGTAGTAGTGTAGAAAGGTGGGTCGTTCCATATGGTTAGTTTAAGTTCTCATGCATCATGTTGGGTTTCCTTCAGTAAGAATACCTCTTCTCTTATCTATGTTTTCGCTTTCGTGTTTATAGATAACTAAAGCATGTTAATATTTGATAGCATTTGACATGATAGTAGTAGTTACCTATAACATGATAGTATTAGTTATGCATGTTCTCTACCCATTTAGAAAATGGTATGAGGGCCCAACAGAAGGGCACCACTATCGAGCCCAGGCGGGCGATTCGGTGCCTCCCGGACCTTCTGACATTAGTGGCTCGGTTATAGCGAACTAGTAGAACACGTGAGATAGCCACCTTAAAGGCTAATCGGCAGAATACTCCCACAATCACCTCGGAACCAAACATAGCAACCCATGGTTATAGAGGTTCCACCATCCGACCTGACACCGGTATACTAGTAGCCCAGTGAAACGGAGAAGCTATCGATCCGATGGCGAGAATCGAGCGAGAACTTCCGGGCACCGGTGAACCGTGGGATGCTTGCGTGGTTAGCTCTTGGAGAGGACGATGGAGCTTCTAGGCGGCGAACAGAAAAGGTGAAGTATGCCTCATACATCTCACGGAGACGCGTCGTATGGTGGGAGAGAATCGGGCGGGCGCCCGGTGAGCTAGATGACGGGCGGACTTGAGGAGAATTCTTGAGGAGTTCTTCCATACGAGCCCTGAACCACGGAGGAACTAGTGGTAGTGCTCGATCACGAGCACTACCGACATCAAGCAGCGAGCAAGCCTTCTCGAGTCCAAGAGACAAGGAGGCTCGGTGCCCGAAGCAGCGGGGCCACGCTCGCGTAGCTCTAACGGAAAGGGAACTCCAAGGCGCAAATCGTGAGTTACCCAAAGGACCATCTAGCAAACAGCCCGGCTATCCTAAGTGTGCCACTGTGGGAAATTCCATCCGAAGTTTGTCGCGGTACGAGGATGCTGAAGCGACGGGAAGGGCGTATGACCAAGCAATGCCCGAACAAGACCCGGTTTTCTGCACGCCGATTGATGCGGAGGTCGGCGCGACTCCATCGGATGACGGCTTTAGATGGTCCACATATCGGCACTAAAGCCCCTCGGCACGACCAGCGAGGATCTATTCATGACGAGAAGACGAATGCCTCGGCGGTTGTTACAATTGATTAGTATTTTACAATACAACTGTCTTATTCGATCTTGGGAACCCATTCTTATATAGCCGGCGTTCACGATAAGTTAGCAATACCTCGGAGGTACTCGATGAGTCGGTTTCTAACAACATTACCTTCGGGAGAAGTTATGGCATCCACGCATTGGTTCGAGCGGTGCCGGTCATGATAGCAGACGGAGAACTCTTTTGTGATCCGATAGTGCATGACTGACTACGATGTCATATTTGGAATGAATTTCACGATCGGATCGGTGCCTCCGTAGAGTGTAAGCGAAAGTCATATTCCACTGGAACGCGGTTCGAGTACATCGGAGAACCCAAGAAAAAGGGCAAGTTAAGTCCTCGATACGTAGGACCCTACCCCGATCATAGAGAGAATTGGGAAGGTAGCTTACAAGCTAGACTTACCTCAAGATATGTCAGCAATACACAATCTATTTCATGTCTCCATGCTAAAGAAGTGTATTCACGACCTTAGCCAAGTGATTCAGCCTCAGACAGTGTAGATCCAAGAGGATCTTAGCTATGAGAGCAGACACAGATAGTGGACAGAGCAGACAAGATACTAGGAAACAGAGAAGTGTCATTAGAAAAAGTCATCTGGTAGAACCAGAAGCACGAGAAAGTTACTAGGGGAGCGTGGAGACAGCATGAGACAGAAATATATCCAGAATTATTCTAAGTTCGAGGACGAACTTTTTATAAGGGAGGGAGAATTATAACGACCCAATTTTCCTTATTTCGAGTTCCAAATGTCCATAAAAATATTTGGAAATACTTTTAAAATATTCTAGAGATTTTTAGGAATTTTTAGAGTATTTTTATGTAATTTTTGGAGGTCGTTTAATAGGGTTACAAAAAGAAAGAAGTTTTGACAAAAAAATGTTGAAGCCGAGTTTTGAACCCAAGACCCCGGACCCGAATCCGGACTTAGCCAACCAACTGGTCTGGAAACGTTTTGTTAATAATAAATGAGATGAAATGTATATGATGTAGAACATGGTAATGGAGAATAATAAGAAGGAAAATAAGTTGAAGAAGCTGGGTTTCGAACCGAGCTCCTCGGCCCGAGCAGAACTCGGCCCGACCAACCGAGCTGTGCTCGATTTGTTAACTAGATAGGAGAACAAATATATTTAAGCATAAGTTGGAATATTTAAAATAAAATGGTTGCAGCTGGGATTCGATCCCTCGAGTTGGGCTTTAAGCAGAACGCAGCCCACCAACAGACCAGCCGCGGGTTTGTTAATAAAACCCGAATCAAGTTGTATTTAAGCAATAGTTAGTTAACAGAATATTAAAGTTATAAGAAGAGAACTTAGGTTTTCCCCGTGACAAAAATCTTCTCCTCTCCTCCTCTCGTGACGGCGTTTTTTCCTCTCGGGCGAAAACAGAGACGAAGCTAGGGCTTCGTCTCCGGCGGTCGGCGAGCGTCTTCTTCCGTGAGTTCTTCGTCGATCCGAGGTCGCTCGTCAAGAAGGAAGCCGTGAGCGAGGAAGAGGCCCCGATTTCAAGCTCACCCGAGCCCTAGAAGCACTAGAAGGTTCCTCCTTCGGCTGTGAATCAAGGAAACGAAGGTGAGTTGCTTCTCACCTGCAGTAGGATAGCTCCGAATTTCTTTAGTTTCTCACTTTTCTTCCGAAGCACACGTGAACCCTAGTTTCACATCTTGATGCCGTGAACCCTAGTTTTTCTTCACTAAGCAGAATTACTTCACTTTGTTGTCGAGAATTTCAAAGAAGGGAAACAGATTGTGTTGTTTCGAATTGTAGTTTGGATTCGGTAGAGTTTAGATCTTGTTGCTTTAGAAGCTTGCTGCCGTGAGTCTTCAGGGAAGAATATGCATGATTAAGTTTGGTTTTTGGATGCCCTAACTAATGTTTCGAGCATGAATAGTTTTAAGCTTAAGGTTGAGTTTTAGTTCCTTCCTTTGTATTCGGATTTTTTCCTATGGCTTCTAGATCATGCTTTATAGAATAGGGTAGCTAGGGACCTATTTGCTTGATGCTTAAGTTCTGTTATAGCATGCTTAAAGGTATTTATTTGCTTGATGCTTGTGTTCTGTTATAGCATGCATGTCCTGAATTTAGTCTTGTACATGTGCAGATTGATATTTCATTTATATCATTGAAACAAGCATTATAAAGGTTTTAATTCCAGCATGTATTAGTTTTGTTTTGTGCTATTTGCTGGATATGAATAAGCATGCTTTTATTAGCAAATGCAGAACTTAGTTGAGTTCCTTTCATTGCTGTTTAGTATTTCCTGATGAAGCATGATATACTGTTAATTCCATGCAGCAATGATTCCTTTATTTTCTAGATTCTATTGCGTGCCTAGTAGTTGAATTGGTTTTACAATCACAGCATGCTTAAGTTGTTCTAGTTTCTTATTTGCTATTGGAATAACATGAGCAGTCCTATTTTTATAGCATGCAGATTTTAGATAAGCTTAGTATGCAGATTTTGATAAACTTATATGCAGATTTTTATTAAGCTTTACACGCAGATTTATGTTAAGCTTTGTATACAGATTTTCAGTACGTAGAGTGTGTTCTAGTGCACCCCAAGTGCTTGATAAGATGCTTAGCTCAATATAATGCTACAGTAGGCATTTTAATAGCTCAGTAAATGCAGTAGAAGCATTTAAAATAACTTATTTAGTCTTGCTTCAGCTTATATGGGACTACGGTCCAATGGGTGGGCTCCCACAGTCGCCTCTAGGTTTAGATAACCTAGTTCTAGGTTCAGATAACCTAGTCAAAGCAAGGTAAGAAAATTAGCTATGAAATCAGTATTTTATTTTCAGCAGTGGCACTGTACTGGATTAGATATCCATTGGGTTGGGCTCCCACAGTCGTCCCTAGGTTTAGATAACCTAGTAAACCCTACTAGACTCGGAACTTGCAATCCCGGGTTTAGTTAGGGATGCGCGCACAGCAAGTACAGTTGCCGGGCCCATCAGCAGCATGATTATTATTTTGATCTATTATGTAAATAGTTTTCAAAACTTCACAAATTAGTTATGTGAATACAAGTTAGACTCAGTTTAGCATTAATTAGTTCAGCTTATGTATTAGTTCAGTTTCCTGTTGATACACATGATAGTTCCATGATTAGCTATACATGTTTAGTAATTCAGTTAGTATGATTCCTTTATTGCTATTTATGAGCATGATTAGCTATACATGTTTAGTATTTCAGTTAGCATGATTTCTTTGCTATTTATGAGCATGATTAGCTATACATGTTTAGTATTTCAGTTAGTTAGATTTCTTTGCTATTTATGAGCATGATTAGCTTTACATGTTAGCTTTTAGTTAGTTCCTTTGCTATTTATGAGCATGATTAGCTATACATGTTTAGTATTTCAGTTAGCATGATATGATTTCTTTGCTATTCATGAGCATGAGTAGCTATACATGTTAGTTTTCCAGTTAGTTGATTTCTTGTCTATTTATGAGCATGAGTAGCTTTACATGTTAGCATTCAGTTCTAGCATGTTTTTATTTATATACATGCATATCGAGATTTTGTGAGTAGGATAGCGCTCACTAAGCTTTATGCTTATAGACTGCAGATAAAGGAAAAGGAAAAGTATAAGAAGGAAGGCGACAAGGAGATGCTGTGACAGTGTGTGTGATGCCAGGACTATGGAGAGATCCAGAGTTCGCTAGTGAATTTTCAGGACCTACCTGTTTAGAGTTTTAGTTTATGTTATTATGAAGTTGAGATTGTAATTGAGTTTATTTCCGCATTGTAGTTTGATACGTCCTATTGTTGGAGTGATATGGTTGTTTGCCATTGCTAGAGTAGTTTCATATTTTTATTGTGCTGTTATACTGCGTGGTTGTGAAATTATATGTTCCAGCCGCCTGTGGCTGAGTATACATGTTATGTATCCCAGTTTGGGGTCACCGGTACAGGGGAGACTATGCCGAAATTTTTTGGTAGGGTTTCCATATGATTTTTAATCATACCGGTTAAGTAGAGTTAGTAGTCAAGTAGCGTCCACCTTTAGAGAATAGTAGTAGTGTAGAAAGGTGGGTCGTTACATCCAAGCTCCATGGAGGCACCTCGGACATTAATTATCCGATGCTTAGCTTGTTTCTTTTGTACCTACAAGACAATGTTAGCACATATATAAATAAAGTATCGACATTCGCCGAACTATACAGGTCTGACTTCGGATTTCCGACCGGAAACCCTAGGTCAACCCGACGCCTACTGTTCCCTCTTCCAGGGAACATGTCCTCACCTTCTCCCCTCAGGAGAGATTACCTGATGCCAGTTCAGTCCTCCAGACTGACTGGACTTTCCGCCTAGGGTTACCACCCCCTAAGACCTAGGGTTACCGCCCCCTAGGGTTTTTCTCCACCTAGGGTTACCACCCCTAGGACCTAAGGTTACCCTCCCTTAGGATTTTCCTCCACCTAGGTTTACCACTCCCTAGGACCTAAGGTTGCCGCCCTTTAGGGTTTTCCTTCACCTAGGGTTACCATCCCCTAGGACCTAGGGTTACCATCCCCTAGGACCTAGGGTTACCACCCCCTAGGACCTAAGGTTACAGCCCCTTAGGATTTTCCACCTGCCTAACCGCAGTTAGGACTTTTCTGAAACCTCATTTAAGCACGTTAGATAATAAAACACCTTAACTTTGAATCCTTTGACATAATCAAAACATAGGTTCGATCGTCGGATGCTTCCCGCACCAACAATATATATATATATATATATATATATATATATATATATATATATATATATATATATATATGGAGATGCTGTCGGATTTTCCTCTGGCAGGACTCCTCTGGGGCGTGACAATTTATTGGTATCAGAGCCATAGTTTTACGATGCCTATTTTCTTGTATTTTGGATTTCGTGTTTTGGTTTTCTCAATGTGACTTTTCGGGTTTTGGGACTGATCCTGTCTGAGAAGCTTGACAAAACGGAAAGCTGGGAGAAAACCTACTGTTGATGAAGAGTAATACTTGACTGAATACTGATCCGAGAAACCCAAAGCAGATCTAGAAGAATGAAGTCCTGGAATGTCCTTCTGGTACGAAACTCCAATGGCGAGAAAAAAAACCCGACTGAAGAAAACCCAGATCCGGAGCTTCCAAGGCTTCCTGCGCACAAGAGACCAACCAACACTCTCGTCAGTGACCTAAGAGCGGGGTGGGAATCCCTGGCTAGGCCCTTCGACGCTCCAGTCAGTGATCTCTCTTGGTGTGGAAGAAAGAAGAAGAAGATGAACAGTAGTTGAAAACTAGGGTTATGAATGTGAGCAGTGATGTGAACTTACCTAGCCAACAGAGAGGATTCCCCTGTTTATACCACTTCATATAACCTCCGTAGTCATGAAGTGGACCCCGGTTTTTTAGAGTTTGTTATGAGATGACGTCAGCTGCATACTTGTAGTAAATGACTTTTAAGGAATCTTTCTTGTACCCCAGATGTACCTCCTTTGTCGTTTAGCACCTGCAAAATAATCTAAAAGCATATTTCCCGCCGAAATATATAACACCTGTCATGTGGTTACATATTGCAGATATCCTCATTAATTATCCTATTTGAAATATTTATCTCTATTCTTCCTCATGAGGCTTCTGTCCGCGCCCTTCTATGTTATTTATCCTAACTAGAAATAGGCCATATTTTATCAGGTATTTTTCCAAGGTGTTGGTCGACCTAGCTGATATTAACCTTCCTTCTTCAGGGCATGTTGCGATCGATACTATTCTACATGCTTCAGAAGTATCTCCCGGCCGATATTAGCCTACTTCCTTTGAGGTATATAGATCTTCCTCCTGGGAAGCATATTTCGGTCGATATAGACTTACTTCTTATTGAGGTATGTTTCAGCCGATATTAGCCTACCTCCTTTGAGGTATATAGATCTTCCTCCTGGGAAGCATATTTCGGTCGATATAGACTTACCTCTTATTGAGGTATGTCCCGGCCGATATTAGCGTACCTCCTTTGAGGTATATAGATCTTCCTCCTGGGAAGCATATTTCAGTCGATATAGACTTATCTCTTATTGAGGTATGTACCGGCCGATATTAGCCTATCTCCTTTGAGGTATATAGATCTTCCTCCTGGGAAGCATATTTCGGTCGATATAGACTTACCTCTTATTGAGGTATGTCCCGGCCGATATTAGCCTACCTCCTTTGAGGTATATAGATCTTACTCCTGGGAAGCATATTTCGGTTAATATAGGCTTACTTCTTATTGAGATATATCCCGGCCAATATTAGCCTACCTCCTTTGAGGTATATTCCGGCCGAGATTAGCATACCTCCTTCGAGGTATATCCCGGCCGATATCAGCCTATCTCCTTGGTTCTATTACCTCCTTTCCTTTCCTTATCGGGGACCCACAAAACCTAACCCATATCACTAGCCTTCCGTTCAAGTCTAGTCGAAGGAGGTGTAGACGACTGACTAGGCATAAGTCTGATTTTATCTTTTCCTACCCGTGACTTTGCTCCAGATATTGAAATGACCTCACAGATTTTGTGTATAATTATCTGATGCAACCAATGTACAGTGATTCCTTGAGTCCCTTGATCCTTTAAATAGGGTTACAACCCTCTCTTTGTTCACCACCCACCTTAGTTCTTTTCCTTCCTTGTTAATTTTCATTGCTCCCTTTTTCTAGTTAAGAGTATGGCTTCGGTTCCCCCTCTTTAGGGGAGACTTGTGTTGGACAAGGCGAGATCTATATGTGAGTTTATTCAAATCTTTGCTTCGGCTAACTCTAGGGTTCAAGGGATTGTCTTAAGAGATGAAGCTTCGCAGTCCAGACTTTTCATCCAAAGGTGTCCAGTGTTGCTTGGTTTGTCACCATATAACCTTTCCCAACAGATTGTCACGTCTTAGATCGTTTCCTCATGACCAGACGGTATATATCAAGATTGATAAATATCGCCCGATATTTCATAGCTTAGTTATGTCTCGCCCGATTTGACACAGTTCTATCATGATGTCCCTAATATTGGTCGATTTATTTTACTTGATCAGTTTACCTCTATGTGTTCATATGTCCTTTTCACGTATTAATCGAGTCTCATATGGTTTTATCATAGTGCATATTATTTGATTCATTATGATAAGCCTTTTGGTCGACATACTAGGGTGCTCTTTGTCTCGGCCGATCCATCAAAATCGCCCGCTTCGTATTTACGGACCGTATCTAGTAATCTTTAACTAAGTCCTGCCTGCTACCTCGCGCTTAACTTCTCCTTATTTTATTACACCTATAACCTAAACCTATAATTACTGGATTAATTTTTCTTTATATCCTCCAAGCTTTCTCAAGAATTGTTTCTAGGGAAACTTAGCACATTTTTTGAGGAAGATTACTTAACCTTACCTCTTTCTTTTGATTTTATCACTCATTTATGACGGTTGGAATTTCTAAATATCTTTTCTTCTTCTCTCCTGCTATTTCTATTTGGGGGCTTTAGCGCAGGGCCGAAAGAAAAACACAGGTTTTACGAAGTTTTCTTCTGCTTTCCTCCATCTCTCATCCTCTTCCTTGATTCCTCTTTCTTTGATCGTCTCTCCATATGGCGGCTTCTCCTCCTGCGTGGTTTCTCTCATGCTCTTCCAACCTCATAGATACAGAAGAAGTGGACTTACAAGCGACCTATGGTTTTCCTTCTTATATAATCCATCCTGCTCCTTATGAGGGTCCGCATCTTCCTCCTTTAGGGTGTATATCTATCTTCCGAGACCAAGTCCTACAAGGTTTTCGCTTTCCTCTTCACCCTTTTTTCTGTAGTATCAGCCGTTATTTTAATATTCCACTCAACCAGTTTGTCCCTCAATCCTTTTCCATTCTTATGGGTTTTATTGGGGTATCTAAACTGTTAGATTTCCCCTTGTCTCCACGTCTTTTTCATTACTTCTTTATCCCTCGTCGAGTGGATGTTGGTGTTTTTAAATTTCAATCTCGTCCCAAGGCTATTTTGTTCAACCGCATTCCTCCTCAGGGGGAATGGTACCACAAATTTTTCTATATGCGTCTCCCTTCTACCCCTCCGTTTCCTATCCAATGGATACATGATTTACCTCCACTTCCTAGTACCCATGATCTTCTTAACGATCCCTCGGTTGCTTCTGCCCTTCCTAAACTGAGAGGAGCAAAATTCAGCTTGCCGCATCTAATCATGGAGGGTTTAATGTTTCCTTTCGGAATAAGCAAGATTGACACCCCTTTGGATGGGTCCTTTGGTATGTATACACATCTCGGTCCATATTTACAGATTAATGTATCTTTTTATAACGGTGTTTAATTCCTGTGTTTCAGCTGATGTTCTTCTTCCAGCTTTCATGTACAAGAATCCTGCCATGACTAAGTCTTTTGTAAATAATCTTGGAGAAGAATGGTTACGCGACCGCCGATCGAATCCTAATTTTTCTACCTTGGGTTTACTATCTGAAGAAGAACGACGGGTAGAGGCTGTCGCACTCATGGAAGAGGAAGAAGAAGAGCCTTTTGTTACCTTAGTTAAAAAGCCAAATCTTACTGAGACTTCTCCCTTTAGTGATTTCTTTGGTACTTTTGTGCAAGCTCCTCTTGTCCCGGTGCCCATTTCTCTTGAGAGAGGTAAGGCACCGATAACTCCAACCCATATTATCTCTAATCCTGCTCTTAGGATGATGAGACCCGGTCTACTTATCCCTTCTTCTTCTATTATTTCAGCTCTCTCTGCTTCTGCTTCTGAGGCGGCCATTATCCCTTCTGTGTCCTCTGCATCTTTGGCATTGGCCTTGCCTCCCTTGGCTTCTAGGCCTCGAGCAAAACGAACACCTTGACGGAGATCTTCTCCAAGTGTCAATCCTTCAGCTATCAGTGTTCCCATAACCGAATCAGCTTCTCCTACATTGTTACCTTCTATTCCATCTAGTTCTTCCTCTGCTTCTCTTGTTTCTACTATTTCCTTTCCTTCTATTGCATCTTCTTCTTTTTTGCCTCATTCTTCCTCCCCTCCTCGTCCTTTATTTAAACAAACTACGGGTTTACCTTCTCAATTGGGGCAACCCTCTGATCCACCTAGCTATGGCTCTTTGTAACTACAAGGTCTATTAGCCGAATCTTGGCTACAGGGTTACGAACAACTAAGAGGCCTTAGTCTTCCACATCGAGCTGATCGCCATAGTCGTCAGGCAGTGGCTGTAAGTATTTCTAGTTATATGTTATCAACTTTGTACCTTCATCTTTAACTTATATCATCCTTTTGTTTAGTTTCTTGCCTCAAGTCTACATATCGACCAGCTACTTACAGCTAAGGACCATGAGAACAATAAATTAAAAGCTCAACTGGAGACGTTGAAGGCTACTTCACCTTCTTCTAACAGCGATATGGCTCAGTTGCAAGAGAAAGTGGCCTTACAAAATCAACAGTTGGGGACCATGAAACAAGAATTGGAGGAGTGTCAGCAATTATTGAAAGATAAAGAGCTCGCCAAAAGAACTTTAGAATTACAGGTGGATCGACTACATTCTGGTCTTAGACTAGAGATTGCTTTAAAAGAGAAAGCTCTCTTAGATGCTTCTCATAAAAGTCTTCTTTTAGAGAAAGTAGAGAAGCTTCATAATGCCTATCTTTATGACCAAGCTCAAGACCTAGCCTCTTATGATTTCACTATCCTACAGGAACAAGAACAAAGGAAAGCTCAAGATTGTAACGCCCGCCCTCCTGCTACTCAAAGGGACGGGGCTACTTACTTACTTAACTATTCCAGGATACATACATATTCAAAATTTCTTTCTTATAACATAAAGCAGCGGAAATGTCATAGAGTTATACTGGAATGTAACATAAATACAATGGTTCATGTCAAACATAACAAAACATTATAGCAGGTCTTATTTGTCTTAGCCGAGCCACTGCCACACACACTTCCTTGCCTCTCCTGCAGCTCCCTTAGGTCATCCATCCCTTGCCTTTATCTGTGGTACAAAGAAGTAAGCTATGAGCACACGAGCTCAGTAAGATTCTTTCCTACTCACAAAATTCGTATCTCAAGCATAATCATACAAGCATATCATCAATGAAAACATAATCATCAATATGTGAGCATAGTTTCTTATTATAACATATCCTTATGAATCATGTTTCTAACATATCATAAACAAAGGAATCATATGAGGTAAAATCATGAGAAGCATAACATATCATCAGATTACATGGAACATAGAAAGAAACATATCATGGAACATAGAAAGAAACATCTCATATATAAATGGGTGCATAATGCAAAATGTCCTTTTAAAACATATGCCATGTCGAGTGCAAGATGTCTTTATACATATCTTTTAATACTTGAACATAATATCATCATCATGAGGGCCCGGCTTGTACCACATACATACATAAATGCGCGCAATCCCTAGGACAGAGTAGCTAGCCCCGAACCTACTAGGGATCTAGACCCGTTCATAGTCCGTCAGTCTAGGGGCGTACTAAGGAGCCCATCCCTTTTTACTAGACCCGTTCATAGTCCGTCGGTCTAGGGGCGCTTATGGAGCCCACCCTTGGTACAAGCCATACAAAGTAAAGTACATGTCATGCATATCATATAATTGTCATATCATATCATCATAAATGTCATGCTCTTGTCTTAACATGAAGAGTGCTCTTAAACCCAACTTAAGGGAAGCAACTCTTTGCCATTTTCTTATCATAACATAAGGCATACATTCTTGGCACATGGCCATCATATAAAACCATTATCATGCTTGGTTCATAAGCTTACATAGATGAGCATGCAACATATTGACAACATACATGCTTGAGTACATAGTCATCATAAGAATCATATCATGCATCATTCATAACATACATAATCAACATGTTACTGATCTTATCATAAAACATGCATACTTAAATATAAAACATATTATAAGGGTCATCATCATGCATAATTCATGAGTATCCTTAATTAAGTACATGAATTATCGTAGGCAACCATAATCATACATGGAAAACATATACTAGCATCTCTTAGTTCATATTCTAGTATGTGAGACACCTAGTAAGGTCATGATTGGGTCTCTAACCCTAGTTATATATGGTGGCCGAGAGTCACCATGCTAAGTTTAAGTTACAACTACATATAAGCATGTGAACTTTAAATCAAATTCATGTCATAAGCTAATAAGAATGTCATGAGCATAGGTAGTAGGTTCTAAGCTTCTTAACCCCTTTTAACTTAGTTGTGGCCGAACCCCTAAGAGTATTAAGTTCTACATAAGCATAAAATAGCAACTACCTTCATATCATATCACAAGGAAAATTCATGGCTTGGTAAGTTTAAGTTTAAACTTTCTTGAATCCTAGGTTATATTCATGGCCGAGAGTTCATAACAAAAGAATACTCCTAAGCAACATACAACATGAATACTTAGCAAATTTCATAACATATCATAAGAAGTCTATGAACATACTAAATTAGGTTTTGAGTTTCATGAACCCTAACACCTTATCATAGCCGAAACATCATATAACAAGGAGTAACTTCTAAGCAACATATGAACACAAATACTTAGCCAAATTGATAGCATATCATAAGGAAGTCCATGAGCATGCTAGATTGGGTTTTGAGCTTTATGAAACCCTAAAATCTTAACATGGCCGAAACTTCATAAGCCAAGAATACAAACTTCTAAACAACATGTAATCATGAACACCTAGCTAATTCCATCATATATCATAAAGAAGTCTATAAGCATACTAAATTAGGTTTGGAGCTTCATGAACCCTAAGGACTCATCATGGCCGAAACTTCATCAAGTAGGAAATGAACTTCTAAGCAACATATAAGTATAAGTTTCTATCCCATTTTATAACATATCATAAAGAAGCCTATGAGCATACTAACTTAGGTTTTCAGCTTCATGAACTCTAAAAAAAGTTATCATGGCCGAAACATCATGCAACAAGAAGTAGACTTCTAAGCAACCTTTTAACATGAATACCTAGCCAATTTGTTAACATATCACAAGGAAGCCTATGAACATACTAAATTAAGTTTGGAGCTTTATGAAACCCTAAATCTCTATCATGGCCGAAACTTCATAAACTAATAAGTAAACTTATGAGCAACATGTAAACATAAATCTCTTAGTTAATTTCATAACATATCACATGGAGGTCTATGAGCATACTAATTTAGGTTTTGTGTTTCATGAACCCTAATATTTCCATCATGACCGAAACTTTCTCAAGCAAGAACATAACTTCTAAACAACATATGAACATGAATCTCTAGCCAATTTCATAACACATCATAAATAAATCCATGAGAATGTTAGATTAAGTTTTAAGCCTCATGAACTCTAAATCTTCATCATGGCCGAAACTTTCTCAAGCAAGAACATAACTTCTAAATATCATATGAACATGAATCTCTAGCCAATTTCATAACACATCATAAATAAATCCATGAGCATGTTAGATTAAGTTTTAAGCCTCATGAACTCTAAATCTTCATCATGGCCGAAACTTATAAAAGGAAAAGAAGGTCAATAAACATCTTAATAAGAAGATCAAGCTTAACATCACACACATAATTTCTTTTCTAACTGAATTCCTACTAAGATTCATGAGCATGGTTTCTTCTCTTCTTTTTTTATTTTTATTTCCAAGAGTTCTAATCTTTCGAAAACCGTAAGCAACTTGTACCACAGGTGAGGGAATACTTACATCCTTATTTGCTTAAGGAAAAGGGGTCTTGCTTGTGGAGCCTTCCTAGAGAGGAGTCTTCTTTGTTTTTGGATTTCGGCAAGGAGAGGTGGGGGAGGGTTCTTGGTCACGGTGAGGAGAAGGAGGGATGAGGAAGAGGAGAAAATGAGTTTTCCTCTTAAATTTCCCTTTTATTCATCATGAGGGAAGGAAGGGAAAATGTATTTTTCCTTCTCCTTTCTTTTATTTCTCCTTAATGAAAAGAAGAAGCAAGAATCCTCTTTTCTTTTGAGAGGGAGAAGGCAACTCTAACTTCTCTTTCTCAATGAAAAAGCTCTTCTCTTACACTTAACTATATTGTTACTTCTCTCTTTAATAATAACTTCTCTTGGTCTATTGGTTAACATGTGCATATATCTAGTAAGAGATCCAAGGTTCAAGCCTTGGTCATCTCTCTTTTTGGTTCTATTTTATTTTTATTATTTTTGAAATTTCCACATAAGGCCTATTTTTTTATTCATGATAAAAATATCTAAAATCTTGCTAAGTACTCTATGGGTGTTACAAAGATGTCGAATTGTCACTGCTCCAAAAGGAATTGGAGCAGCTTAAATCAGAGAAGGATGCTTTGAAAGATCAAAACACAAAGCTGCAAGCTGATTTCCAGAGTTATAAGGAGCAAGAGAAGAGTCGATGGGAGGAGTGGCGACTGGTTTACTTAAAGTCTCCATCATTTGCCCGAGAATTTGTTCGTAGGATAGTAGGTGCTCTAAATCATTCTGTATCGGGAGTTCTTCAACAGTTACGAGAGGGTGACTATTTACCCAAGGAACCCCCCCTTTCTTTCATAAATCGTCATAGGCTTAACAAAGAGCTACCCGCAGATATAAAAGGTCCTTTTCTAGATGTTTAAAGAGATTATTCAGAAAAGGCTTGTAAATGCAGAACTAGTAAAGAAGTATAACCAAAGTTTGGCAATTAATTGATCGTGCTGTATAGGAAATTTTTAATACTTACATGTTTCTCTATTGTGCTGATTTGAGAATGCCTCTCTTGAAATGCTCCTGAACATTAAATATAAGCTTTATTCTAGAACTCCTTGCTCATCTTTTGAAGTTAAGCCTTGTCTTGATGAATCCTTCCGCAGATAACATCCAGTGTGCTCCGTATCCCCTAAAGAATAAATAATCCCAAGTGATCTTAGATAAGGAATCTGTATAAAACTCCTGAGTTCCGAGCTGAGTCTACTACTCCAGGCGATTTTTAAGTAAAGACCTCCAGATGGATGGGATTCCAAATGAATAATGTATCATATGCATAGAATCCCTTTTTGAATCCTGGTTTCATGTCCGTATAACCCCGGTCGATTAGGTTTTGAAATTATGAGATTTCTCGATCAATTGTGTCCTGTGATGGTTTAGAGTCTCTGGTTCCTACCATGAAGACCCGTCCGAGTTACTTCATGGGATTTCCCGATCGACTATGTTCTGTGATGGTGTAAAGTCTCCGGTTCCTCCCATGAAGACCCGTCCGAGTTACTTCATGAGATTTCCCGATCGACTATGTTCTGTGATGGTTTAAAATCTCCGGTTCCTCCCATGAAGACCCGTCCGAGTTATTTCATGAGATTTCCCGATCGACTATGTTCTGTGATGGTTTAAAGTCTCTGATTCCTCCCATGAAGACCCGTCCGAGTTACTTCATGAGATTTCCCTATCGACTATGTTCTGTGATGGTTTAAAGTCTCTGGTTCCTCCCATGAAGCTCCATACTTCCAAGAATGAATATCCCGGTTGATATCGGTTAAAGAATTGTATTAAACTCTTGAGCTTCGAGCTGAGTATAATATCCCAGATGATTTTTAAGTAAAGACTTTCATATAGATGGGCTTCCAGATGAATAATTCATCATATGCCTAGAATCCCCTTTTAAATTCTGGCTTCAAGTCCGAAGACCCGCGTCGATTACTTTTCATGAGATTTCCCGATCGACTATGTTCTGTGATGGTTTAAAGTCTCTGGTTCCTCCCATGAAGACCCGTCCGAGTTACTTCATGAGATTTCCCGATCGACTATGTTCTATGATGGTTTAAAGTCTCCGGTTTCTCCCATGAAGACCCGTCCGAGTTACTTCATGAGATTTCCCGATCGACTATGTTCTGTGATGGTTTAAAGTCTCCGGTTCCTCCCATGAAGACCCGTCCGAGTTACTTCATGAGATTTCCCGATCGACTATTATTTGAGGGAAACTAAAATGCTTGCACCAACCTTGTGATGTTTTTAACGTCTTTGAGAATCCTTAAGGAAGCCTGGTCGGTTCCTACTTAAAGCCCCCAATTGACAGATACTTGAGCGCACTTTGCTGCCTGGGATATTTCTATTAATAGTAGTTTCGCCTTTGATAACGATCCATATTTGCTTTCTTATTTTTCAAAACAAAATAGTCTTCTGTATGATGGTTGCTGGTCTTGTGATAAGTGCACCATCTTCTTGGTGCTTCTTGTTGCATCTCCACATGCTGTATTGCTTGTGGACGATATTCTGGATGATGATGGGGTGGGTGAATTACTCTAGGTCCTCTTGGTGGAGGAATAGGAGCAGGAGTTTTCTCCTTAATAGGAGCAGGAGAAGAAGTGGTATCTTCTTTTCGGCGTGCAGCCTGAGCTTCTTCGACATTAATAAACTCAGTAGCACATTCAATTAATAAGTCAAAATTGGCAGGAGGATTTCTCACCAGATCTTTAAAGAAATTATTATCATTCAAGCCTTGAGAAAAAGTACTTACCAATATCTCAGTGGTAGCATTGGGCACATCGATGGCTACCTGATTGATTCTCTTAATATAGGCTCTAATGGACTCTTTAGATCCCTGTTTAATTGAAAATAAGCTCCAAGGAGTTTTATGATACCTCTTGTTGCTGGAAAATGATGCAAGAAAACCTTCTTGAAATCTTTAAACCTTCGGATAGAATTCTCTGACAATCTTTTAAACTAGCGTTGAGCTGCTCCTCCGAGTGTCGTAAGGAACATCTGACAATTTACTCCATCAGAAAATTGCTGTAGTAACTCTACATTCTCGAATTTTAACAAATGATCTTCTGGATCTGTAGTCCCAGTGTTCTTGCTGATCTGAATATTTTGATACCGCTTAGGAAGCGGATCATCCAGTACACTTTGAGAGAATGGAGAAATGATTCTTTCCGGCGAACTATCGCTAGTTATCATCTTGACTTTGCACTTTTCTCTGTCTAGTGCTTCGCCAGAGGATTCTTGAAATATAGTCTTTCATCCTCCTTGTTCCAAAGGAATGCGAAGGAAAGCTCGAGGACGCCTAGTTGGGGAAGCTGTGGCCGGAGGGAAATATACATGCTCTTCTTCTTCTGGCTCCTTTCCTTTTTGGTGCTCAGTAGTCGAAATTGTTGGATTATGAGCTACTGGCAGAGTATATCCATTATGAGTTTGAAGTTGTTGTTGTTGTTGTTGCAAAGCTTTTTGTACATGAGAATTAATAAGAAAATCTAGATCTTCACGGCTAATAGTGAGTAAATTCAATTTTCCAGCCTCTTCCATCTTGTAGTCTCAGATTCAGGTGAAGTTCCCACAGACGGCGCCAAATTTGATCATGTTTGAGAAGTTTGACAAAACGGAAAGCTGGGAGAAAACCTACTGCTGATGAAGAGTAATACCTGACTGAATACTGATCCGAGAAACCCAAAGTAGATCTAGAAGAATGAAGTCCCGGAATGTCCTTCTGGTGCGAAACTCCAATGGTGAGAAAAAAAACTCGACCGAAGAAAACCCAGATCCGGAGCTTCCAAGGCTTCCTGCGCACAAGAGACCAACCAACACTCTCGTCAGTGACCTAAGACCGGGGTGGGAATCCCTGGCTAGGCCCTCCGACGCTCCAGTCAGTGATCTCTCTTGGTGTGGAAGAAAGAAGAAGAAGATGAACAGTAGTTGAAAACTAGGGTTATGAATGTGAGCAGTGATGTGAACTTACCTAGCCAACGGAGAGGATTCCCCTTTTTATATCACTTCATATAACCTCCGTAGTCATGAAGTGGACCCCGGTTTATTAGAGTTTGTTATGAGATGACGTCAGCTGCATACTTGTGGTAAATGACTTTTAAGGAATCTTTCTTGTACCCCAGATGTACCTCCTTTATCGTTTAGCACCTGCAAAATAATCTAAAAGCATATTTCCCGCCGAAATATATAACACCTGTCATGTGGTTGCATATTGCAGATATCCTCATTAATTATCCTATTTGAAATATTTATCTCTATTCTTCCTCATGAGGCTTCTGTCTGCACCCTTCTATGTTATTTATCCTAACTAGCAATAGGCCATATTTTATCAGGTATTTTTCCAAGGTGTTGGTCGACCTGGCTGATATTAACCTTCCTTCTTCAGGGCATGTCGCGATCGATACTATTCTACATGCTTCAGAAGTATCTCCCAGCTGATATTAGCCTACTTCCTTTGAGGTATATAAATCTTCCTCCTGGGAAGCATATTTCGGTCGATATAGGCTTACTTCTTATTGAGGTATGTTTCGCCCGATATTAGCCTACCTCCTTTGAGGTATATAGATTTTCCTCCTGGGAAGCATATTTCGGTCGATATAGACTTACCTCTTATTGAGGTATGTTCCGGCCGATATTAGCCTACCTCCTTTGAGATATATAGATCTTTCTCCTGGGAAGCATATTTTGGTCGATATAGAATTACCTCTTATTGAGGTATGTACTGGCCGATATTAGCCTATCTCCTTTGAGGTATATAGATCTTTCTCCTGGGAAGCATATTTCGGTCGATATAGACTTACCTCTTATTGAGGTATGTCACGGCCGATATTAGCCTACCTCCTTTGAGGTATATAGATCTTCCTCTTGGGAAGCATATTTCGGTCGATATAGGCTTACTTCTTATTGAGGTATATCCCGGCCAATATTAGCCTACCTCCTTTGAGGTATATTTCGGCCGAGATTAGCATACCTCCTTCGAGGTATATCCCGGCCGATATCAGCCTATCTCCTTGGTTCTATTACCTCCTTTCCTTTCCTTATCGGGGACCCACAAAACCTAACCCATATCAGGGACCATACAACAGCAGGACATCTCCTAGCTATAAGAGGAATGTTTGTTATTGTTATCATGCACTTCTTTTAGTACTTATATGGTTATCTATGATAGTTAGTTATGACATGTGTCAGTACTCTTTTAAGTACTACCAATCTTAGGGGATAAAGGATAATAGACTTAGGGGATTCACTATATCATACTACCAGTAATAATCTTGTTGACTTAGTCTGTAGAGGATTAATTTATATTCTCTTTAGTTATGTCTGTAGAGGACTGATTTATCCTTATTGACTTGGGTAGTTATGGATTGATATACTCTTATCGGGTCAGTTAGTTGATGACCGATCTATTTTTGTTAGTTCGATCAGTAAGGGATCAACTTTATTTTTATAGAGATTTTGATTTTTGGGTTGCTCGTGCTTGGTTAGATATTTTAGGACACATTTGTGTGTATGACTTGTACCATTGTAGAGAAGACGGAATTAGCCATATACCATTGTCGGCTTGGTCAGTCTGTAGAAGATTGACATATCCTATTCCATGGGGACTTTGACCTTGGACCGTCTGTACCTGGTAGGATGACTTAGAAGGTATATTCGTATAGGATACCCCCACTGATGTGGAAAAGTGTAGATCTAGGTGCTTAACACTTGTGAGATACAACCGTTACTTGGGTATAACTTGGAGAGAACATTTGGATATATAATTTGTACTGGAATAAGAAAAATTGAAGTTAGCTACTTATCTTTACGTGACAAGGCATCACGTGAAGGGAGAAGCAGATGATGTTTTTTTGAGATTAAGGCATCATTTGGTGATTACGTTGAGGTGTTTTGAGAGCGAGTACTTCACTACCTCTTCCGGTAGCATGATAAATTATAAGGTGATGGTCAGTTGACTCGCCTAACGCTATTCCATAGGAGATCCTGACTCATGGACCGATCGCAGATATCCTTGATGTTATCTGGAGATTTATGACCCGCAGTGATATAAAGGTGGTGTTAGTTGATTAACACCTAGGAAGTTTCACCTTCACTGAGTGAAAATATCATATGATGATTTACGAGGAGCAAAGCGTTGATTGACAGTTATGTCGATTAGTTATTTGTTGATAGTACTTCTCTACCCTTGTGGACATTGCTCGTCACTAGAGATTATTGAACCTCAGGTGGAGCAATCGTAGTATGATGTGTTATATGACAATAGTTAGTTGACTCAACTAGCATTATCTCCATATGTAGCTCAAGACCTTGACAACATGATCAATTGCTTAAGGTCTTGAAGTCTATATCTCAGATCGGAGGGTTCGACATTTTGACGATAGTTATTGGAGGACACTTTATGGGTATGATTACGAGATTTGTGGTGATATTCTTAATGGGTAGACTCTTAGTCAGGAGGTTGAGTGACTCTTTGGGTTTTGAGTTGTCATTCCTTTATTGTGGATATTTGGGTATATGAAGGATGAGATTTGACATACTCTTTTGATATTTATGGATGAAATTAGTAGAGTTTTTATAATCCTCTTTGGATTGATCGTATTTCTACCACTCGGAGAGTTGTTGATTATCGATCAGGAAGTGAAGGGATATCTCTTGGATTTCAGTAGTCATACATCTTAGGTGGAATTGTGGTTTAGTGGGTCTTTGGTAGAAAGGAGATAGTGAAGTTAAGCAAGCATGAGTATCGGCCGGTATAATACTTTAAGAAAGATAGGCCATTATCAGCCGGTATAATACCTTAAGAAAGATAGGCTAATATCGAACGAGATAATACCTTAAGAAAAATAGGTCAATATCGGTCAGAATAATACCTTAAGAAAGATAGGCCAATACCGGCCGGGTTTACACATTTAAGATAGATAAGCCAAGATTGTCTGAGTTGGCACGTCTAGATATAGACTAGTATTAGTCAGGTATATATGATCACTCGGGTATGTAAAGACACAAGGCCTTACAGGATTTATAGTATATTATCGGATGAGTAAAGCATATGTTGAACAATAGTAATAATTCGCCCAAACATAACTTAGGTTCAATACCGTCCGATACAAATCATAGTATAAAATTGGGTTGTATATAACATAGCAGAAGATAGGGTAAGCAGGCATGGGTGATAAATATACCTTGACATAATCTATAAGACAAGGTGAGAACAAATATTTTAGGAATATTCATAAATAGCTTAATGAAAATATCTGTAGTATGTGATTGTGTAACAGGTTGACTAATTTGGCGGGAAGAATGTTTCTAGACTTTTCTGTAGGTACTAGGCGACAAAGAAGGTACATCTGGGATACAAAAAAGATTCCTTAAAAGCTATTTTCTACAAGTACATGGCTTACATCATCTCATAACAAACTCTAACAAACTGGGGTCTACTTCATGATTACGGAGGTTATATGAAGTGGTATAAAAGGAGGAATCCTCTCCGTTAGCTAGGTACGCTCATGCTCACGCACACAACCCGCATAATCATTGCAAACCCTAATTTCAGCTACTATTCATCTTTTTCTTCTTTCCACACTAAGAGAGATCACTGACTTGAATGTCAGAGGGCCTAGCCAGGGATTCCCACCCCAGTCTTAGGTCACTGACAATAGTGTTGGTTGGTCTCTTGTGCGTAGGAAGTCTTGGAAGCTCCAAAATCCCGGTATTCTTCATTGAAGCTTTCCTTTCGTCCTTGGGTCTTTGTACTAAGAGTGGTTCTGTGTGGCTTTATTCTTCCGGATCCACTTTAGTTTTCTCAGATCATGAGTCTTCAGGTATTCTTCTTCATCAACAGTGAGTTCTCTCCCCAGTGTTCCATTTTGTCAAGTTTCTCAGACAGAATCAAATTTGGCACCGTCTGTGGGAACTTCACTTGAATCTGAGATTGCGAAATGGAAGACACTGGAAAATCGAACCTACTCACTATTAGTCGTGGAGATCTGGATTTCCTTATTAACACCCATGTGCAGAAAGCTCTACAATAACAACAACAACAACAATAGTAAGCTCATACTGGAGCTACTCTACCAGTAGCTTATAATCCGGCGAGCTCGACTACTGATCGTCGAAAGGAGAAGGAGTTAGAAGAAGAAGGTCATGTATATATTACTCCAGCCAATGCTTCTCCAACTAGACGTACTCGAGCTTTCCTTCGTACTCCCTTCGAGCAGGGAGGATGAAGACCTGTATTTCAAGAATCCTCCGACGAGGCCCCGGACAGGGAGAAGCGCAAAGCTAAAATGATGGTAGCTATTGATAGCTCACCAGAAAGAATTATTTCTCAATTTTCTCAAGGTGTATTGGATGATCTGCTTCCTAAACGATATCAAAATCTTCAGATCGGCAAGTACACTGGAACTACAGATCCAGAGGATCATTTATTAAAAATTGAGAATGTAGCATTATTACAACAATTCTCTGATGGAGTAAAGTGCCGGATGTTCCTTACAACACTCGGAGGAGTTGCTCAACGCTGGTTCAAAAGATTGCATGAAAATTCTATCCGAAGGTTTAAAGATTTCAAGAAAGTTTTCTTACATCATTTTTCCAGCAACAAGAGGTATTATAAAACTCCCTGGAGCTTATTCTCAATTAAACAAGGATCTAAAGAGTCCATTAGAGCCTACATTAAGAGATTCAATCAAGTAGCTATTGATGTACCCAATGCTACTACTGAAATATTAGTAAGTGTTTTTTCTCAAGGCTTGAATGATAATGATTTCTTTAAAGATCTGGTGAGTAATCCTCCTACCAATTTTGACTCATTAATTGAACGTGCTATTGAATTTATTAATGTCGAAGAAACTCAGGTTGCACGCAGAAAAGAAGATACTACTTCTTCTCCTGCTCATGTTAAGGAGAACGCTCCTGCTCCTGTTCCTCCACTGAGGGGACCTCAAGTAATCCCTCCACCCCATCGTCATCAAGAGTATCGCCCACAAGTAGTACAGCATGTGGAGATGCAGCAAGAAGCACCAAGAAGATGGTGCACTTATCACAAGACCAGCAGTCATCATACAGAAGACTGTTTTGTTCTGAAAAATAAGAAAGCAAATAGGGATCGTTATCAGAAGAGAAATTACTATCAACAGCAATATCCCAGGCAACAAAGTCCACTTAAACTAGAATATCGCCCGGTCGAGCCTCAACAAGGTATATTACCAATCCCGGTCGGCACAACTCAGGTGCCTAGGAAAACTCAGCTTGAGGCCATGACTGCCCGGCAAGAAGAGAACAGGAGCATTGCCGCCCGAGACAACATTAATATGATCGCGAGCGGGTCCACTGATGGATATTCCAATAGGGCTAGAAAGGCACACGCACGAAGACTTGAGATCCATGCTGTAGGATGCAGCAGGGAGAAAGCAGTAGGGCCGTAAATCAGTTTTGGGCCCCGAGATCTCGAAGGGGTAGAAATACCCCATGATGATGCATTAATAATTAAGGTTGTTATAGCCAATTACACTATTTCCCGTACCTTTATAGACACAAGTAGTTCCGTAAATATTATTTTCAAAAAAGCTTTTGATCAATTATAGATTGATCCAAGTGAATTTCAACAGATGGTGACTCCTCTATATGGATTCGCTGGTAATAAAGTACAACCGCTTGGCCAAATAAAGTTGGCGATATCTTTAGGGAGGAGCCCCTAATGAGAACAAGAAGATCTCACTTCATGGTGGTGGATGCCCCATCTGCCTATAATGTGATACTAGGTCGACCGGCCTTAAATGAGTTTAGGGCGGGTGTTTCTACTTTTTGCCAAAAAATTAAATTTCCTGTGGATAACCAGGTTGGGGAAGTACATGGTGATCAGAAGATGGCTCTAAGTGTTATGTGGAGATCATTAGAACTGAAGTTAGTGTCGCTCGAAAAATGCAAAGAATAGAGGTCAATGTCATTCAAGAGAAGCCACCTATCCTGGTTTATGAGGAGAAGGAAGAGGTCCAGATACAGATCGGTTGACCTGAAGCCGTCACCTATATCGCGGCTAATCTTGATCCTACTCTGAAAACAGAATTGGTTCAATGCTTGAAGAAAAATAATGATGTTTTTGCTTGGATGACCAAAGAAGTTACGGGCGTTTCTCCTTCAGTAATGGAGCATTCTTTACATGTCTTCCTAGATGCTCGGCCTGTGATGCAAAGAAAGAGGAATTTTAGTACAGAACAAAATCAAATCATCAAGGAAGAAGTAGTTAAACTTATGGAAACCGGCTACATCAGAGAGGTACAGTTCCCTAGTTGGCTAGCTAATCTTGTCCTAGTCTCTAAACCAGGGAATAAATGGCAGGTATGTATTGATTTTCGTGATCTCAACAAGGCCTGCCCAAAGGGTTATTATCCATTGCCCTGGATCGATTAATTAGTGGATTCTACATCCGGGTGCGAATATATTTCTATGTTGGACGCCTATCAAGGCAATCATCAGGTCCCGCTTGCTAAGGAGGATCAAGAGAAGGTTAGTTTTGTAACATCTGAAGGTACTTATCGTTATAATGTTATGTCTTTCGGACTAAAAAATGCAGGAGAAACTTATCAAAGACTAATGAATAAGGTCTTCCGGAAACAGATTAGAAGAAATATGGAAGTATATATTGATGATATTTTAATTAAGTGTCTTCAGGCGACTGATCTCTGCAGGGATATAGAAGAAACTTGCGGAACATTAAGGCAATATGGCCTCAAGTTGAACCTAAGCAAATGTTTGTTTGGAGCAAGAGGGGGAAAGTTCCTGGGTTATATGGTGTCCGAGTTAGGAATAGAGGCCAACCCAAGAAAAGTCAAGGCACTTCAAAATATGGAGCCACCACGCAATATGAGGGAGGCACAGAGACTCACCGACTAGATCACCGCCTTGTCTAGATTCATTTCAAGGTCGACCGATCGTAGCTTCCATTTCTTCAAAATACTCCGGAAGGCTAACAAATTATAATGAGATGAAGAATGTGACAAAGCCTTCCAGGAATTAAAAGACTATTTGTCTACCCTACCTGTGTTAGCTAAGCCTGTAGTAGGAGAAACCCTGTGGGTGTATTTGTCAGCTAATGAAAATCCTGTAGGCTCTGTGTTAGTTAGACAGGAAGGGAAAGAGCAACAACCTGTATATTTTTCTATCCATTTATTAAAGGGAGCCGAGTGTAGATATACTACACTCGAAAAGTTGGCCTATGCATTAGTGTTAACTGCCCGGAAGTTGCGTCCATATTTTTTAGCACATGCAATTATTGTATTGACCAACAGTACTCTCGGATGGGTGTTGCTTAACCCAGAGGCATCTGGTCGGTTGATCAAGTGGACGACCGAACTCAGTGAGTATGATATACAATACCAACCTCGCTCAGCCATCAAAGCATAAGCTCTGGCAGATTTCATCATAGAGGTTCAGGGTCCTGAAGAAGAAAGTACTTGGAAAGTATATGTGGATGGATCTTCAACCAGACAAGGTAGCAGAATTGATATTCTTCTTATATCTCCAAAGGAAGATAAGCTTCAACTTTCTGTCAGGCTGAATTATGGGGCCACTAATAATGAAGCAGAATATGAAGCATTGATAGCAGGGTTGTAAGTTGCTCGGCATGTGGGAGCAGCCCGAGTTTTTATTTATTCTGACTCTCAGTTAGCAGCCCAACAATTATCAAGTAACTTTGAAATCAATAATGATAGACTCAGATTATATGCCGAAGCATTTGATAAATTGAAGACTCAATTTCAAGAAGCAAATATACAAAAAATTCCTCGATCTGAGAATCAAGTAGCGGATGAATTAGCTAAATTGGCCTCTCTTATAACGCCATGGAGCTTAGATTGGCCGGTTGAGCAGACATTGTTAATATCTTGTATTGAAAGACAAGTCGATATAGAGATACAAGGTGATTGGAGAGCATAAATCATATTATATTTACAGCAGGGTATTCTTCCAATTGATGCAGAACAAGCAAGGATATTTAAGAAGAGAGTTTCCCAATACACTATGATAGGGGAGCAATTATATAAAAGGGCTTTCTCCAGACCTTTACTTTAATGCATTGGAACAGAAGATGTACAGTTGATCTTGCAGGAGGTTCATCAAGGCTCATGCGGCAGCCATATAGGAGGAAGATCCTTAGCCCACAGAATTTTACTAGAAGGATATTTTTTGCCTACTCTATATGAAGATGCTGCCAAATTTATAAGAACCTACATTTCTTGTCAGAAACATCAGAATATTCCATATCATCCTACACAATTATTAAGAACTTCTATAGTTTCCTGCCCAGTTGACTAATGGGACATGGATATAGTTGGTCCATTTCCTTTGGCAACTGCACAAAGAAGATTTTTATTAGTAGCAGTGGACTATTTCTCCAAATGGGTGGAAGCAGAACCACTTGCTCGGATTACTAAAGATGCAATTATTAAATTCTTGTGGAAAAATATTGTTTGCAGATTTGGTATTCCTCATAAATTAGTCTCTGATAATGGAATGCAGTTTCAAGGAGACAGAATCTTGAACTGGTGCAAAAGCTATGGTATTACTCAAGCATTTACCTCTGTGGCATATCCACAGAGTAACGGGCAAGCTGATGTAACCAACAGAGAGATTATAAGAGGCCTAAAAACCAAACTGGATCATGTTGGTGGGAGTTGGGTGGATGAGTTGCCCAGTGTTCTTTGGGCATATCATACTACACCCCGAGAAGCTACAGGGATTATTCCCTTCCAATTGGTTTATGGAGGAGAAGCTGTAATTCCTATCGAGGTGGGAGTAGAATCTGACAGAAGACAGCTATATGACGATGACAATGCAGGTCGAGGACTTATGGAGCTAGATCTGATAGAAGAAATTCGAGACAAAGCTACAACCCGTCTCACATCATACCGACAACGATTGAGGTAAAATTATAACAGGAGAGTTATCTCGAGATTTTTTCAAGTGGGAGATCTAGTATGGAAACATGTCAAGCCCGCTAGGGATGTTAGTAAATTAGCACCACAATGGGGAGGACCCTATAAGGTGGTGGAAAAACTTGCATCGGGCTCATATTATCTCCAAGATGCAGAGGGAAGAATTCTCGAGCATCCATGGAGTGCAAATCATTTACATCCCTACCGAACTTAACAAGCTTATATCGCTCGAGGAATATAAGTATCCCTGAACAAGCGGATTAATTCCTCCTTAGTGTATTCCAATCATCCAAGCACACGAAACTTAGCATGTCCAAAGGTGACAAATCAAGTTTACTTTAAGAAAGTTCCCTCCGTTCGGCCTTGCTTAAAGATAACAAGTATGTTCTCAATTTATGTACTTCATTTAATTTTGCAAATAAAATGCAGGCAAAATATCGCCCAAAAAATAGACATGATTTAAACGACATGGTGATTACCGGGCAGACATTCTTAGTCCGCTCAAACGTCCATCGATTGGGGGCTTTAAGGAACTACTAATCAGGCTTCCTTAAAGAATCTCGAAGACGTTAAACCATCACAAGGTTAGTGTGAGCATTTTAATTTTACTCAAATAACAGTCGATCGGGAAATCTCTTGAAGTAACCCGGATGGGCCTTCTCGGGAGGAACCGAAGACTTTAAACCATCATAAGCATAGTCGATCACGAAATCTCTTGAAGTAACCCGGACGGGTCTTCATGGGAGGAACCGGAGACTTTAAACCATCATAAGCATAGTCGATCGAGAAATCTCTTGAAGTAACCCGGACGGATCTTCTTAGGAGGAACCGGAGACTTTAAACCATCATAAGCATAGTCGATCGGAAAATCTCTTGAAGTAACCCGGACGGGTCTTCTTGGGAGAAATCGGAGACTTTAAACTTGTTGGTTAGTCCTAGGAAAATCGTACCGGTTCCACTGTACAAAAATTTTGCACAAGTATCGAACCTTTCCTTAAAAAACCTATTGTGTTCTTTAGAAGTTAAATTAGGAATCGCAGATGGAACTTAACATCATTGATTCCAAATTTAACTTATCTGTTCTTAATGGTTTAGATTTGAATAGCAAGCGGAACTTAACACTATTGATTCAAATCCACCTACATTATAAATTCCATTAAATATTAATTTCCAAAATTAGCTTCCAGGATTGCATGGCGAGGCACATAGCCTTCTTGGATATGGGAGCAACCACCACCGCCTAGACAAGCCTTTTAAGGAAAGCTAATATTTAATTTCCTTAAATAACTCTAGGTTAACCAAAAAGAACAATCAAATCACAAATTCGAAAAAAAAAAACACAAACTCGAAAAATAAATTCGAAAAACTAGATCTAATGCCTCTTGTATTTGGAATTCATACAAAGAAAAATAACTAGTATAATGCAGAAGAAAATTACTAGTTATACCTTCTTTTTGTATGTTAATGACCTTGAGATCTTCTGCCGTATTCCTCGCCTCGCCTTGGACGTTATGTGGGCGACGATCCTCCAAGATTAATACCACCCAAAGAGCTTTCTTCTTCCTCCTCTAAAATCCGACCACCACCACCAATTTAGGAACCAAAGAGAGCAAGGGAAAGGGAAGGGGAGAGATCCGGCCATAATAGAGAGAGCACAAGCAAGCGAATAAGAGATGATGCAATCCCTACTTCTCCTCTTCTTCTCCTTCTCTTTGTATCCGGCCACACCAAGCAACTACAAGAGGTGGTCGACCCTAGCATGAAGGGAAGCAAGGGTCGCCCCTTAGGAGAAGAGTAGAGAGAAAAAGAATAGCTTACTCATGAGGCCTCTCCTCCCCTTCTTTTATAATACTTGCCCAAGGCAAATAAGGAATGACTTTTTACAAAAATTAAAATCTTCCTCTTGTTTTTCCTTTTCCCTTTTAATTTTTCCTTTTCTTTCCTCTTGATTGAATCAATCACTAATCATAGATTGATTTTAATTTGATTGGAGGATGATTTAATCCTATTGGGCAGCCCCTTGCTTGGGCACCAAGCAAGGGTGGTCGGCCCCTATAAGGAAGCACTACAACAAAAATCACTTTTCGTAGCGCGCAAATTCACTTTCCGTAGCGCACATTGCATGCTGCGCAGTTAAAAGCTGTTGAAAGTCCTATATTATTCGCGGCACGCATTGCACGCTGCAGAAAATACTATCCGCGGCGCGCATTGCGCGCCGCGGAAAAGACTATCCGCAGCATGCAATGCGCGCTGTGGATTGTATTTTTCGCTAAATAAAAAATAATATCCGCAGCGTGCAATGCACACTGCGGATAATAGTATCCACGGCACGCAATGCACGTCGCGGAAAATAATATCCGCGACACACAATGCATGCCACGGATAGTAATTTCCGCGGCGTGCATTGTGCGCTTCGGATACTATTTTCTGCAGCACGCAATGCGCGCCGCGGATAGTCTAATGAATATAAAACAAAATAATTTCATTATGCTAAAACAATCAATAAACATTTCACAATAAATTAAATACAAATCCAATCCACACACAATTAATAAAAGTCATTTCATTATACCAAAAAACAGTTTTAAGATCCAAGAGTAGCTATTACAAACTTCAATTAAACTAGTTATTACATATCAACAATTAAACTTACGATCCACACAAATTTGTATATTATGTATCAATCACACAATACTATAAATTTCGATAACCATGCAACCGTGCTTCCTATTGCATCATCAAGAAACTGCATTTCATCATTTGGTCGAATTAGGTCCACCTTTTCCACCAAAACTTTATCAACCCAAACTTTCCAACATGATCCACCAAGAATAACGTGATGCACTTTTGTGTTTGGATCTGTGGATGTAATTCGACCTTCTGCAACAACTAATTCTTCAGCAGACTAATGAAGCAGCTTACATTTAGTATTTGCACAAATATCTCCACGACACACATTTCTCAAATTTGACTGTAAATAAACAATACAAAGTTATTAATTCAATCATATATATTTTTGTAACAATTTTGTGATTCAGAAATACATAATTTTATGATAATCACCTGATAACATGACCAAAATCATCACTTTTTTGGCACCAATATTGATATCGCTATTGCTACCAAATTCATTCCCAATACCGCTACAAATGCCACCACTAGCAATCTAATTTTACAACCAAATCGTGTCAAGCAATGTCATCATGATAATTCAAAAGCATTTAAGTGTACATATCAAACTTATTTTATATATATTGTTTACTTACTAACCTGTTCTGGATGATTTTGTTGTCTCATACTTTGTAAAAACATAGACCTCATTTCTTTCATTTCTAGTTGATTTTGTTGCCTCATTTCTTGCATTTGTTGTTGAACATTTTGTACTACAGTTTGAAGTTTTTGAACCGTTCTATTTTGTTGCACAGAAGCTCCAACTTTCGATGGTGTTACTCCAAAGCCCATTCCACGCACTCTACCCCGAGCTTCTTTGCCAAACACAATGCTAATTGCATCATCAACAATATTAGTTGTGTTTTGAGATTCGGGTGGACATTCTAATATTTTTTTCTGCAACAAAAAAAAACTTTCAATATATTATCATTAATATAATAAATGACTATACAAAACATCAACATATCATGCATGTAAATGAAATCAACATATAATAAAGAAATCAACTCATGTTAAAATTCTTAAATAGAATAAAGAAATGCACAGCTTCATATACCACGGGTGTTACAAAAATTATTATCAATGAACTATAAAAATTTCTACATGTGAATAAATGAACTATACTGAACTTAGTTCAGTTTAGAAGTCAACTAAATTAAAAGGGTGTTACAAAAATTATTATCAAAACTAAGTTTAAACAATAAGGAATTTTAAAACTCACTTCATATAGCAAGATTAAAACAGACAGACAAACTTTAGAGATTTATGTTCACTAACCATATGAGAAAAAATCTCAGACTATTATCAGATACTGATTTAGTTCCAAAGACAGAATAAATACAAAGGATGACACAAAAATTATTATCAAAACTGGTAAATAAATGAAAAAACCTACAATAGAGAATTTGAATAACTAATAACTAGCAAAAATAAACCAAAGCAACAAAAACATAACACGGTACGAAGTCAGAAACGGCAAACACAGCTACAATTACGTAGGCACATATTTCAAAAATTAAACACATTGTACATACATTCTTACGGATCTAAAACAGGTTACAAGCACTTGACAATTACAATGTTTCTGCTTCATAAATTGAGAGACTGTTGACAAGCTTAATGCCAGCAAAGATCATAGAGAAAACATAAAAAAAATCAATGGAAGGTTTAGCTACAGCGTTGCATGAAAGGTTTACTGACTCCAGAGAAAATTAAAAAAAGATTTTGTCATAGCAATCTGAAATTGAAGATTATAAGCTTCAGAGTGAGCGATTAAATTCAGAAATCAAAAACATGAGGAGATCTTAAGTATAAAAAGTCATTGATTTACAGTAGCACTCTTACAGCAACAGAGTAACAAATGATGAAATACCAGCAATAGATGAATCAACTAAAATGGAGATCTTAAGTATAAATGCTTATGAAAAACCATATCAGTTGAATAAAATACCAAAGAAATCTAAAATGAGTGAACATGCTTATCATTTTCTCTCCAACGGCTTGAGTACTGGGCTCCCCATTTTTTTTCTTGTGACCTTCAATCCAAACTTGCGATCTCGTAATTTTTGTATCTATCGGACTTGTCTTTTCCTTGAATATAAAAATATATACAAAATCATTACAGCATAACTTAAAAGATGCATATATCAGTAATTATTACTTAAATTATAATAAATTAAAAAAAATTACCATAATGTGAGTCAAACGAGCATAACCCCTCCGACTCATTGTGTGAATGTGGTCTTGTTTTTCCCTCATTGCTCTAAATCTTGCACTCTTTTCCTAAGATCAGTCAAAATCACATAATCAAACTCTCCAACATATTAATCTTAGTAGTCTCTTACCCAACCATAGCATTAGAATAAATTCAGTGCATTCTCATCCAACTCATGGTCTAAGTGAATAAATACTTACTTGAAAGGTAGATGATAATGTCCTCTGTACAAACAAGTCCCACTGATTTTGGTCCATAAATTCAGGCTTCAACAAACTGAGATCTCGTGAAGCCACTCGACTTGTATTAGCTTCTCGTACAAGTATTTGCAATTTGGATTTTCTATCGCGCCACAATTTAGCTAACTTTTGAAAAAATTGATTTCTTTTCCCAATCCTCAACTTTATAAGTCATCTGTACATTTAATAATACAAAAATATGTCTACATTTTGTTATAAAAATGGAAATGAAAAATTAAGTAACTAAATATATTACCTGAAGACAACTCCACATCCTATCTTTCACTTCTTCATCAATATCACTCCATCCATCTAATGTATATAGCACAAATTCCTTTATCATGCAACCTAGGAAAGAAGCGTACTTCACTGAATTATCTCCAATCGGCTGTCCAAACTCATTACGCTCCAGCTCTTTGCACTTGTCTTGGCCACTAACCATTTTCAACTTTGAAGCACCCCGTCCTTTTTTATTATCAATTTTCTCATCAGCAATTGGTTCTTTACCATGCAAATCTTCTGATGAATTGGTTGAATTGTTAGAGTCCATTCTCGATAACTTATTAGTTATATTTTCCTGTAAAATAGCAAAAAGAGATATTGAAATGTCTTTAGTAAAATAAACCAAGATTTAAAATAGAATACAATATCACCTGAATTTCAGCTACAAATCCTTTGCCACATTTTTTAACCATTTTACTCATCTTTTTAAAGCTATGTAATGACCTGGTCAAACATGTAATATGACATGATGCATTGCTGAAAATAAATAAGCAGACAAATATATTGAAACACTCAATAAAGAGTTATGCAATTATTGATAAGAACATGTATCAATCAAAATAAATAACTATAAAATATATAGTTGAAAATGTCCATCATGTCTCTGTTGAAGTGTATACTTAAAAGTTTAGTTTTTGTACACATTTATTTTGAAATAAAGAATCACATTGGTCAAATGTTTACATTTATTTGTTAAATGTAATTGTTCAATTAATTTATATAGTAGATAACATGGAGTGTGGAGTCACACTTAGAAGATCATGTTGTCGGTTCTCTATAAATTATAAACAGTTGCTCACGACTAAGATGAAAAGGAACAAACCATCAGAATAGACGTAGTGTAATTAAGTATTAGTTTATCTTGACTAATAAATTACACTGATACACTTTAAATGTATTGAGTAGCATCATTTAGGTAAGTTCTTTTTGTACTGACTTAGTAAAAGAACTAGACCTTAGTTATTATGGAAGTGTGTGCTCTTAATCCTAATATAATAACAAGCATGTATATTTAATATTTATTTCTTTGACTTATCAAAGGGTGAGGTTTAGCTCGATAAATCAATATGCCCGATAAGTTGGAAAATGATATTACTTATAGTATGTGTTGTTGATTATAGAAGGAATCTATGTCCTAGTTATCTAGGTTGAGAATGTGTAACGACCACCCTTCTTACTACTACTACTCTCTAAGGATGACCGTTACTTGACTACTAACTCTACTTAACCGGTATGATTAAAAATCACATGGAAACCCTACCGAAAAATTTCGACAGAGTCTCCCCTGTACCGGTGACCTTAAACTATCATACATAATATACACAGCCACAGGCGGCTGGAACACATATCAAACACACAAAAGGAATAACATCACCACGCAGTTTAATGAAATCAAATCATGCAAGTAATCAGTAGCGGAAACAAAATAAAAACATACAGTTAACTAACAGCGGAAGACTAAATGACTCATCTAATACATTCTTAATAAATGGTAATCTTAATAAATTCTTAGACTAAGTCCCAAGGCTTCCATAGTCCTGGCATCACACATCCCTCGAACACCTCCTTATCGCCTTCCTTTCTATATCTTTTCCTTTTCTGTATCTGCAGTAAGAGGAAGTGTAGTCTATAAGCAAAATTTGCGTAGTAAGCGCTATCTAACTCACAAAAACTCGATATGCATGTATATAAATAAAAACATGCTAAAACTGAATGCTAACATGTAAAGCTACTCATGCTCATAAATAGCAAATAATAGTAAGCTAACTCATGCTCTTCTAACAGTAAAGAAACATACTGAAAGGCTAAACATGTAAGACAAGTCTATACTATCATGCTAGCATAAAGAATTTAACTTACTGAATTCTAAACACTTTCTGATTCTTATTGAACTTACTTAAAAACTTATTCTTTTATTTCACTTATTTAAAACTTATTCTTTTATTTCACTTATTTAAAACTTATTCTTTAATACTTGTAAACTTTTGTAAACACATTGTTTTATTAGTTCAAAAGCTTATACTTATAATACTTCAAAATAATAATCAACTTCTTCTTGGGCCCAGGCGTAGTACCATCTTATGCGCGTTCCCTAATAGGTTGGGGTAGCGAGCCACCAATCCTAAAAGAGCAGACCTCGGTCTACCAGGGCCAAGACCTCGGAATTGGACACCTGGATTTGTTTAACGACAACCTCGGAAGTCGGGTACTAGCCTCTTCTTAAAAGTAAAATACTTATAATCTTAATTACTTCTTCTTTAAATGCCTTGGCATTTTAATAGGCACCTTGTGTGCCAAAAATCCCTAAAGTCTCGACTTTGGGATCTACTTAAGGCCTCGGCCTTTTCTTTTCTTTTCTTTATCTCTCTTATATTTTTCTTTATCTTTCTTATTCTTTTCTTTATCTTTCTTATACTTTTCTTAAACTTCAAAATACTGATAGGGTATTTTCCATATGCATCTATGAGTGAAACTAACTAGGTAACACACAATCATGCATATTAAAGTAGCAAAGAAACCTAAATCTATATTTTGCCACAAACTAATCACCTCAAGCTGGTATACAAAAAAGAAATCTAGTACCTTAATGCTTTAAAAGAAAGGTTGCTCATGTTATTCTAATAGCCAATGAGAAATACTGCTCGTGCTCTACTAATAGCATAAATGAAATCTGCATTTGCTAAAGAACTAAACTAAATCTGCACTTAATATTCTGCAAAGGAAACTGCTTATGTCCAGCTAACATCACAATGAAATCTGCACTTTAAATTCTGCAAAGGAAACTGCTTATGTCCAGCTAATAACACAATGAAATCTGCACTAATCCTTAATCAAATCTGCACACTAATACTTAATAAAACTACACTATAAGCTTACAAAATCTGCTCTATGATTGGAGTTCTGCGTACAAGCTTAAACTAAAACTAAAACTGCACTATAAACTTGTTCATGCACCTTGTGGCTGTTCTTGTCGTGGGAATTACTCTAAAGCTTATCTCACACCTTATGTGAAGCCAACTGTTCATATACCTCTTGAAATTTCGTGCCTATTAAAACTTCAAACATACCTCTTTAATTATAGAACTGTAATCAAATCTCTGCTACCTTTTTCAGCATTTTTAAGCCTGTAGGGAAGTCAAATATACCCAAATTAAATACTTAATGAAACAATCCAAATTCATTCCTTTCCATCTAAAACGTTAGAAGCCTTTGATTCCTTAACAGCATCACCAATTCTCAGATTAATCCCATTTTGTCCTACCAGATAGCTATCTGTGAACCTAAAAGCTAACATGAGGAAACATAATCATCTGTCATTTAATCCTAATCTACTGATGACTACCAGTAAATTTCTAGAAAATCCTAAAAGAAGATATAACAAGTTCCTCACAGATTAATCCACTGGTGATGTCCTTATCTACCAAAAATAAGAGAAGAAACATGACAAGTATCATCCAAATTCAACCCATCATTCTTTTTCCCCAATCTAACCAAACTGGAATGAGGTACATGGCAGAAAACATGAATTCCCAATCTTCACAGAAAATTCAAAAAAACAAGAAGGAATACGAATCCGGATTTATCCTACTGCAGGTGAGTAGCAACTTACCTTCGTTTCCTTGATTCACAGCCGAAGGAGGAACCTTCTAGTGCTTCTAGGGTTCGGGTGAACTTGAAATCGGGGCCTCTTCCTCGCTCACGGCTTCCTTCTTGACGAGCGACCTCGGATCGACGAAGAACCCCCGGAGTTCGCCCCTCGCCGGCCACCGGAGGGATGCCCTAGCTGTGGCTTGTTTCCGCCCGGCTGCCCTTGTCGCGCGAGAGAGGGAAGGTCGAAGGAATTAGGTCACGGGAGAGAAAAGAGTATAACTTAACCCTCTCCTTAACTTGTCCTTTTATAACTACAACTTAAGACCAATTCGTTATGAATCTGTTTACGAAATACCTGCTGGTGCGCTTGGTCCGCTGGAAAGAGGATTCCCGAAGGTCTCGGGTTCGAGCCGCCCTCGACTCTTTCCTTTGTTTTTGAAACGGAATTTTAATTTCATTTCTTACAACTACTTAACTACATTTAATTCCCTTATATTATAACAAAACTTGCTTAGCTCAGTTGGTTGGCTGACCTTGGTTAAGGTCTAGTTCGGTCTAGGGTTTAGGGTTCAAAACCCAACCTTAACACTTTACTTTTTTTTTTTTTTTTAAACTTCTTTTGTTTGGTAAAAATACCAAACGAACTCCAAAAATTGCATAAAAATACTCTAAAAATTTCTAAAAATCTCTAGAATATTTTAAAGGTATTTCTAAATATTTTTGAATTATTTCTGAGACTCAAAATAAGGAAATTTGGGTCGTTACAATTCCCCATACCTTATAAAAAGTTCGTCCTCGAACTTAGATTAATTTCGGATATTTCTATCTCATACCGTCCTCACACTCCAAGGTAATTTCCTCATACTTCTATTTCCAAATAACTTTCACTAACGGTACTCTTTATGCCTTAATATCTTAACTTCTCGGTCCTCTATCATAACATCTAGTTATGCCAAGGATAATACTTGACATCTTCTCTATCCTTTCTAAACATACTTATGTACATGAATATAAGAGAAACAAAACTAAAATTGTCTCCATTCTTCCTAAGCATGTGTATCAAAACATAGAAAATTAAAACAAGAATTTTCTTCTTTCCTAAGCACATATAAGCAGATACTCTATACTGCAAATAATAAAGAAAGCATAAAAGAAAAAGTTAAATACTTTCTTACTTGAAGACGGCAAGGATGGTGCTGATGTGTGATACTGGAGAATGAGAACTGCTCTGATACCAACTGTAACACCCCACCCTCCTCACTACTGGACTGTGAGGGCGGAACGCTACTGGACTACTAACTTTACTTAACTATCCTTGTTCACATGTTGATAGTAATTCCTAAAACTCTCGGAGAACTCAAAACATACAATTAACTAGCAGCGGAAGACTAAATGACTCATCTAATACATTCTTAATAAATGGTAATCTTAATAAATTCTTAGACTAAGTCCAAAGTCTTCCATAGTCCTGGCATCACACATCCCTCGAACACTTCCTTGTCGCCTTCCTTTCTATATCTTTTCCTTTCCTGTATCTGCAGTAAGAGAAAGTGTAGTCTATAAGCAAAATTTGCTTAGTAAGCGCTATCTAACTCACAAAAACTCGATATGCATGTATATAAATAAAAACATGCTAAAACTGAATGCTAACATGTAAAGCTACTCATGCTCATAAATAGCAAACAATAGTAAGCTAACTCATGCTCTTCTAACAGTAAAGAAACATACTGAAAGGCTAAACATGTAAGACAAGTCTATACTATCATGCTATCATAAAGAATTTAACTTACTGAATTCTAAACACTTTCTGATTCTTATTGAACTTACTTAAAAACTTATTCTTTTATTTCACTTATTTAAAACTTATTCTTTAATACTTGTAAACTTTTGTAAACACATTGTTTTATTAGTTCAAAAGCTTATACTTATAATACTTCAAAATAATAATCAACTTCTTCTTGGGCCCAGGCGTAGTACCATCTTATGCGCGTTCCCTAATAGGTTGGGGTAGCGAGCCACCAATCATAAAAGAGCAGACCTCGGTCTACCAGGGCCAAGACCTCGGAATTGGACACCTGGATTTGTTTAACGACAACCTCGGAAGTCGGGTACTAGCCTCTTCTTAAAAGTAAAATATTTATAATCTTAATTACTTCTTCTTTAAATGCCTTGGCATTTTAATAGGCAATTTGTGTGCCAAAAATCCCTAAAGTCTCGACTTTGGGATCTACTTAAGGCCTCGGCCTTTTCTTTTCTTTTCTTTATCTCTCTTATATTTTTCTTTATCTTTCTTATTCTTTTCTTTATCTTTCTTATACTTTTCTTAAACTTCAAAATACTGATAGGGTATTTTCCATATGCATCTATGAGTGAAAGTAACTAGGTAACACACAATCATGCATATTAAAGTAGCAAAGAAACCTAAATCTATATTTTGCCACAAACTAATCACCTCAAGCTGGTATACAAAAAAGAAATCTAGTACCTTAATGCTTTAAAAGAAAGGTTGCTCATGTTATTCTAATATCCAATGAGAAATACTGCTCGTGCTCTACTAATAGCATAAATGAAATCTGCATTTGCTAAAGAACTAAACTAAATCTGCATTTAATATTCTGCAAAGGAAACTGCTTATGTCCAGCTAACATCACAATGAAATCTGCACTTTAAATTCTGCAAAGGAAACTGCTTATGTCCAGCTAATAACACAATGAAATCTGCACTAATCCTTAATCAAATCTGCACACTAATACTTAATAAAACTACACTATAAGCTTACAAAATCTGCTCTATGATTGGAGTTCTGCGTACAAGCTTAAACTAAAACTAAAACTGCACTATAAACTTGTTCATGCACCTTGTGGCTGTTCTTGTCGTGGGAATTGCTCTAAAGCTTATTTCACACCTTATGTGAAGCCAACTGTTCATATACCTCTTGAAATTTCGTGCCTATTAAAACTTCAAACATACCTCTTTAATTATAGAACTGTAATCAAATCTCTGCTACCTTTTTCAGCATTTTTAAGCCTGTAGGGAAGTCAAATATACCCAAATTAAATACTTAATGAAACAATCCAAATTCATTCCTTTCCATCTAAAACGTTAGAAGCCTTTGATTCCTTAACAGCATCACCAATTCTCAGATTAATCCCATTTTGTCCTACCAGATAGCTATCTGTGAACCTAAAAGCTAACATGAGGAAACATAATCATCTTTCATTTAATCCTAATCTACTGATGACTACCAGTAAATTTCTAGAAAATCCTAAAAGAAGATATAACAAGTTCCTCACAGATTAATCCACTGGTGATGTCCTTATCTACCAAAAATAAGAGAAGAAACATGACAAGTATCATCCAAATTCAACCCATCATTCTTTTTCCCCAATCTAACCAAACTGGAATGAGGTACATGGCAGAAAACATGAATTCCCAATCTTCACAGAAAATTCAAAAAAAACAAGAAGGAATACGAATCCGGAACTATCCTACTGCAGGTGAGTAGCAACTTACCTTCGTTTCCTTGATTCACAGCCGAAGGAGGAACCTTCTAGTGCTTCTAGGGTTCGGTTGAACTTGAAATCGGGGCCTCTTCCTCGCTCACGGCTTCCTTCTTGACGAGCGACCTCGGATCGACGAAGAACCCCCGGAGTTCGCCCCTCGCCGGCCACCGGAGGGATGCCCTAACTGCGGCTTGTTTCCGCCCGGCTGCCTTTATCGCGCGAGAGAGGGAAGGTCGAAGGAATTAGGTCACGGGAGAGAAAAGAGTATAACTTAACCCTCTCCTTAACTTGTCCTTTTATAACTACAACTTAAGACCAATTCGTTATGAATCTGTTTACAAAATACCTGCTGGCGCGCTTGGTCCGCTGGAAAGAGGATTCCCGAAGGTCTCGGGTTCGAGCCGCCCTCGACTCTTCCCTTTGTTTTTGAAACGGAATTTTAATTTCATTTCTTACAACTACTTAACTACATTTAATTCCCTTATATTATAACAAAACTTGCTTAGCTCAGTTGGTTGGCTGACCTTGGTTAAGGTCTAGTTCGGTCTAGGGTTTAGGGTTCAAAACCCAACCTTAACACTTTACTTTTTTTTTTTTTTTAAACTTCTTTTGTTTGGTAAAAATACCAAACGAACTCCAAAAATTGCATAAAATTACTCTAAAAATCTCTAGAATATTTTAAAGGTATTTCTAAATATTTTTGAATTATTTCTGAGACTCAAAATGAGGAAATTTGGGTCATTACAGAATGTCCCCAAGAGGAGCTCATAAGGATTGCCATGTTAAACCCTGCAGGTGGACCTAGTCCAACATGACAATAAAGTTGAGTGGTACTACTCTTGGAGCTACATATTAATTAAATGAGTTGTCAGTAACTCACTTAATTAGTGGACATTCGTAATCTTAAACACAGGGAGACTAACACACTCATGATAGGAAGGATCCCATAATGTAATTTGGGATTGGTGCGGTAGTGCGGTAATAACTCTCTAGTGGAATGAGTTATTATCGATGAACTTGAGTTGTGTGTTCGGGGCGAGCACGGGATACTCAAGCTCATCGGAAGGCCAAAACCAATTTCTCCTCTAGATCCCTGTTGTAGCCTCAATAAAGCCTCAAGTCCATCCAAAGAAAAGCCTATCTTTGTGTCCAAGAGGGGGTCGGTTCATTGCTTGGTGACCAAGCAATGGTCGGCCACATGTTCTCTAGAAGTGGCCGGCCCTTGCCTTGGGCAAGGGGGCCGGCCGCAATATTTAAATTAGGAAGGTTGTTTCTGAATTTTTAAATTTCCTAAGATATTTACAATTTGTAAAAAGAGAGATTTTAAAAATTTATAAAATTTTCCTAATTTAAATTAGGCCACAATGTTTTAAAAGAGAGTTGTAAAATTTATAAAACTTTCTTTTAAAAAGAAATATTATTAGAGATGTTTTAAATTTTAAAACTTTGTTTTAAATTTTAAAATTTGGTTTTAAATTTTAAAACTTTCCATTTAATATCCACATTAGAAAAAAAAATAGAGTTTGTAAAATTTTATTAGAAGTTTTCTTCTTTAAAATTTTATAAAAAAATTTTCTTTCTTTCCCTTTTAATAAGTGGTCGGTCACCTTGCTTGGTGCCGAAGCAAGGGGCCGGTCAAATAATTAAACATCAACAAATAGTTGTTTAATTAATAAATCAATCTAGGATTGATTAATTAAAAGGAAAGAAAAAGAAAAAAATTAAAAGGAAATAGGAATGAGTCTAAATTATAAAACTCTTTCCATAATTTTCCGTTGGGAAACTAATATAAAAAGGGGGGAAGGGGAGGCCTTCAAAAATATAACAATTGATATTGTGTTGTCGGAGATCATCAAGTGGTTGGCCCCTCTCCCTCTCTTCCCTTTGCTCTCTTTTGCTCCTTTATGGTGGTGGTGGCCGAATTCTAGAGAAGGAGGAGAAGCTTTCCGGGTGGTGTTCGTCTTGGAGGATCGTCTCCCACACGAGGTCTAAGAGGAGGCGAGGGATACGGCAGAAGATCTCAAGGTTTTTAGCATACAAGGAAGAGGTATAACTAGTATTTAATTTCCGCATCATACTAGTTAATTTGTCTTTATATAAATACCAAATACAAGAGGCATTTGATTCTTGTTTTTCGTGTGAGGTACGGAAAAATAAAATAATCTATAATGATTTATGGGAATTTTTAGACATTTTTCTGGATTTATTTAGAGGACTTATGACAGTGTTTAAAGGGATAATGGAAATCACCATTTGAGAGGCTTATTAGGGAGTTAATTAGGTGGAGTAATTAAACCCTACCTATATAAATAAGAAGCTACAGTAACTCGAGCCCTAAAAGCTGCCTCCTGCCTTTTTCCTTTGATATCGCCGAACTCACGCCCCTTCACCCGATTTCGTTGACCCAGCGCCGCGACGATCTCTGCACCCGAGCTCACGGCGACGTTTAGCCGTCGCTCACCAGAGCCTCTTTCCCCTTTGTCTACAACTCCTCCTCCCCTCTCCAGATTGTTGTTTCACACAAGGGATTCTCGGTTGGGTGAGGAGGTTTGGGCTTCGGTGTCGCTGGAGATTGAATCGACGAGTCCCGGGTCATTTTTGATTGAGGAGGTGAAAGCTAGACGGAGGTCACCAAGGTTCGTCGGATGCTTTTCGTCGTTGAGGATAGACGGTCACCGAGGTATGTGGAATGTTGATTGTCTTGATAAGGTCTCTGTGATCTTGGATCTGTGATTTGAAGCCATGAATGTGAGGTGGGACTGATTGAGGATCGTTTGTGGCAGTGACTCGCTGGGGAGGGGCTTGGCCACAACCTCCAGTAGCTGTTCATCATCCGGGACTCATAGGTAAGATATTTACAGTATTAAGACAGTAGATTTGTGGATCTGAGGTTGTATTCCATCTGAATTGTGCATTGATAGTGTGATTGCAATAGATTGAAGGCTCTGTAGGAGCTCTGTTCGTGAATCTTGGCAGTGGGTATCACTGGAAGGTTTGAGCCGAAGACCTCACCTTCCGGCAATGAGTGATCAGTGGGGTGTAAGGTAAGGTTTAGGTTTTCCGATACCTAGTTTAATTGAAAAGTTATTTTGTACATTGTTGTATTGGGGACAAATGCATGATTTGCGGGAATCCTAATTTTATGATCTGAAGGCATACGGTTAGGGCTGTGGATTGGGAATTAGTAGATCAGAATGGTTTCGTTGGGGTAATGAATGAAACTTGGATTAAATTCACCTGTCATGTTCACTAGTATGGTTATTCAGTTTCATATGTAGTTAGTTAAATTTTGTACGTTGACACAGGACTTTGATCGAGGCGGGTATTGTGACGAGGTTGACGTCGGATTTAGCCTACATTTGAGGCGGGTACTTTTTACTTGTTTCTTTAGTTATTGTTCTTGGCGCATGAGTATCCCAGATAAAGTAGTGTTTATCTTGACTCCACTCATTTTATTTCTGTGCTTGATACTTTATCCACTCAATCTTCGAGATGCTCACTTTCGTATCTATACAGTCTCCCGTTGTTATTCTTGATAACTAGCAGATACTATATGCCATGTTTACCTGTTTGACTACTGTTTATTTATTCTTAGTATTGAGCATGCGGATTCATGAAGCATACCTGATTTTCTGTTATATATATATGATGACTGTTGCATTATTCGCATCAGGTCATTGCATGCATAGCCAACGACTTTGGCTCCCTTGTGGTTGAGACGGTCGTTGGCCTGGGCCGCGCACTCGGCCACTCATGGGTAGTGGTAGCTTGGAGCGTGTCGCATGTCCTGTCATGCCCCCACTCGCACACTCATGGGTAGTGTCTGCTGGAGTCGCGGGCAGCAGGGACCCCGTCGCAGACGTAGCTATTCAGCTACTATGCAACTGTTCCCTCGGCCACTCGAGAGTAGTGGTAGCTAGAGTGGTGTACTGTCTGTCATTGTCCCGGCCTCTCGTCCATACTAGGGTCATGGACTTGAGGGGTGGGCGGGAGTGACCATCCGTGCATACGCTACTTTTTGATATACGTGCTTATGCTGTTTATGCTTACTTATGCAGTTCTGTTATCACATATCTGTTATATATACTTGGACACTGATTACTATTACAGTATACTTTATATGTGATTCTGGTAGTTATGAGCAGTACTGTAGCAGTTTATGCTATCTCAGACCTTTCACTGTTAACCTAGGATATGGTTTCAGGTATGGATATATACTTTGCTTACCCAGTAGTATCTGCTATTCATCCTTCCGAGACTGTATCCTATTGTATTCCTGTTCTTTATGATACTCATGCACTGTCTATTCTATTACCCGCTGAGTCTTTATACTCACCACCCACATTGGTAATTTCACCAGGTAGCTGATAGCGATGCTAGTACACTTGGAGGAGGATCCCAACTGCCGGTCCCACGTCGCTTCCGAGGACGGTTTTATGATTTTGGTTTTCATTTTATTATGAGTTAAACCTTTGAATTTAGCATTGTAATAATTGGGCTGTGGACTTGTTATTTTGTATTTGGTTGTTTTGTCGAGGAGTCAAGCCGGGCCGGCTCGCGGTGAGTTTTCGTTACCTTATACTTGTTATTTTTGTTTTCCCCTGTGTTTGATTTTCCAACCGTGTGGGCTGCATATTATCTGCGTGGTTGTGATTTAATTTGCATATGTATTATCTGTTGGTGATGTATACCGGTTTCATTTGTCACTGCTACAGGGGAGGTGTTGTCCGATTTTCGTCGGACAACCTTACTCTCGGGGCGTGACAATTTATTGGTATCAGAGCCATAGGTTTACGATGCTAGATTCGTACGTTTTGGATTTTCCGTGATTTTATTCCTCGAAGTGACTTTTTTAGGATTTGGGACCAGGCGGCGGCGTGTTGGGTTCTTCGAGCCGCGAAAACCGCTTTTTCGCGTCGCGGAAACCCCGAAGGACCCAAAGCCGTAGATCCGTGCAATGATTCGTATAAAAAAATTTGAAAAACTATTTCTTGTACGAGTTCAAAAACTGATCTACTACTTAGATCTATGAGGAAAAAGTGTTTACCCTTGATGCGATGCCCTTCGCGTTCCCGCTCGTCCAAATGATGCCGGATCTCAAGACTGTCAAGTGCCGGTCCTCTAGAAGTATCCACACGGACACACTAGATGGAGATGACCAAAAAACCAAGGTGTGCTAGCACCTATGTGGTTCGGCCAAGGGAGGAGAGGGAGAGGGAGAGCTTGAGAGGGAGAAGGAGGAAGATGCACACAAGTGAATGAAAAATCAATTTTTTCACCCAAAAACCAAGTGGCCGGCCACATTTCAAAATTCACATTAATTGCATTAATTGCAATTAATATGAAACCATAAAATCACATTAATTGCATTAATTGCAATTAATATGAAACCATTAAGAGAGTGACTTTGTTACTTCCATGAGGTGGCACCCATGATGATGTGGAACATCATTATTGGTCCACCTAATGCCAACTCACCAATGAGGTGGCAAAAAGGTCAAGTCAAAATTGACCTTTGGTCTTCCTTCTCAAGTCAAGTCAAACTTGACTCAATCTCTACCATGGTGGATCTAATCCAACCATTTGATTCGAGCCAACTTAATATAATGAATCTAATTCATTAAATTAAATTGATTCAATGAGTCAAAATCTAAATTAGACTCATTTAACACATGAATCAACTTGAGTCGAACTCAAGTTAGCCCAATTAGGATTACTCTTAATCCAATTTGATTCATCAAATAAATCTAATCCTCTTGGTTCATCATATGAAACTAATCTCCACCTAATTGTCCTAAGTGTGTGACCCTATAGGTTCTTGTAACGTTGGCAATGCCCTAAACTCATTTAGGAGCATAAGTAATGAGCGGTATCTAGCAACACATCATTACTACCCAAGTTACAAGAATGTCAAGATCCGACATCACCTTGTGACTACCAATTGTGACTACTCACAAAATAATGACAAGTGTCCTTCTATCCTAGACATCTAGATTGATCAATATGAGGCATAGACCGTGTCATCCTCTAATCAATCTAAATCTTGAACTCCAAGTAGACTCACTCGATCAAATGAGCTCAACATCTAATGTTGACTCATTTGGGCATGGCCATGCACTTAGTGGTCTCACTCTATCAAGAATACCGATGTCGCTCCCGTCATATGGGAGGGATAGATCCCATCTACATCACTCACATCCCTCTACATAATTCGTTATATACCCAGTAATCGCCTTTATAGTCCACCCAGTTACGGGTGACGTTTGACGAAACCAAAGCACATAACTCCTTATGTAGGGATCCATGGTGACTTCAGGTCTAAGGACTAATAGTCATACTAATAGCCACATGAGAAAGTATATGACACTCATATAACGATCCATGATACTTTCTCATGGTCATTCAATATACATTCTCTAATGCATACCCATGTGTCGACGATATCTCTATATCCATGACTTGTGAGATCAAGTCATCGAGCTGACCTACATGCTAGTCTTATTGTATTAACATTGTCCCTGAATGCTAATACTCGACTAGGAATGATTTAGAGTAGTGTTCCCTATATCATCTCACTATCGATTCAACTAATCGATTGATATAGGTATGAACCTTCTACTCAAGGACGCTATTATACTTAGTCTATTTGGCACTAATATAAATAAGTATAATAACCAAACAAATGCCTTTATTAATAAACAAGAATATGATATACATGAGTCCATACAATCAACAAATGATTGGCTCTAGGGCTCTAACTAACAATCTCCCACTAGCACTAGTGCCAATCAGTATAGGCTCTAAGGCCTAAAGACCTAGTGTGACCATCATGCTTCCTCTGTGCCAAAGCCTTGGTCAAGGGATCTGCAATGTTAGCCTCTGTAGGTACTCTGCAAATCTTCACATCTCCTCTATCGATAATCTCTCGAATGAGATGGAAGCGCCGTAGTATGTGCTTGGTCCGCTGATGTGAGCGAGGTTCCTTCGCCTGCGCTATAGCTCCATTGTTGTCACAATAGAGCTCAACTGGGTCAGCGATGCTAGGAACCACCCCAAGTTCAGTGATGAACTTGCGGATCCAAACTGCCTCCTTTGCTGCCTCTGATGCAGCAATATACTCGGCTTCTGTTGTAGAATCAGCTACTGTATCCTGCTTCGAACTCTTCCAGCTGACAGCACCACCATTAATGCAAAATACGAACCCTGACTGCGATCGGTAATCATCCTGATCGGTCTGAAAGCTGGCATCACTGTAACCCTTTACAGTTAGCTCATCATTACCTCCATATATCAAGAAATATTCTTTAGTCCTTCGTAAGTACTTAAGAATATTCTTGACCGCTATCTAGTGACTTTCACCTGGATCTGGTATCGCTCGTCATGCTCAAAGCATACGAGACATCGGTCGAGTAGCATGGCGTGCATGATCGATCCTATGGCCGAGGCATAAGGATCTGATCCATGGGGTCTCTCTCTCTAGAAGAGGGACCTTGAGTCTTCGAAGACTCACGCCATGTGACATCGGAAATCCCTTCTTGGAGTTCTGGCAAACCGAAGGAGTACCTTATCAATATATGTACTCGACTTAGGCCAAGCAATCTCTTAGATCTATCTCTATAGATCTGTCCCTAGAATGCGGATGCCTCACCTAAGTCCTTCATTGAGAAGCAACTCCTAGCCAGGTCTTGACAGATGAAACATAGGGATGTCCTTCCCATGAGTAGTATGTCATCCACATATAATATGAGGAAGACAACTATGTCCCTACAACCTTCTTGTAGACACAAGGCTCATCTTCGTTCTTGATGAAACCAAACTGTTTGATCGCATCATCAAATCGAAGATTCCACTCAGAAGCTTGCTTTAGTCCATAAATGGACCTATCCAGCATACTCTGCTAGTATCTTGTGGATCTACAAAACCCTCGGGTTGTGTCATGTACACATCCTCGAGTAGGTTCCATTCAGAAACGCGGTTTTGACATCCATCCGCCATATCTCATAGTCATGGTAGGTTGCAATAGCAAGCATGATCCGAATGGACTTAAACATCGCCTTTGGAGAAAAGGTTTCATCATAGTCAATACCATGAATCTGCTTGAAACCTTTAGCTACCAAGCGACCCTTATAGATAAGTCCATCCATGTCAGTCTTTCTCTTAAAGACCCACTTGCACCCAATGGGTTTTACCCCTTCAGGTGGATCAACCAAAGTCCATACTTGGTTGGTGTACATGGATTCTATTTCGGATCTCATGGCTTCTAGCCATTTCTCAAATGGTCTCATCGCTTCTTGATAGGTGGTAGGCTCGTCCTCATGAGCAATGTCATCATGGTACAAGAGAAAGAGTGGTGACCACTCTACGGTCGCCCCTATAGGGGTATTTTACTTGAATGCGGTTGTTGTTCCTCAACTCTTTGTGGAACAACATCATCCACAACACTTTGTGGTTCCAGTTCAACTTCCATCGAGGCATCAGTGCTATTGTTCGCATCTTGAACTTCTTCAAGATCGAACGCGCTCCCACTAGTCTTTCTAGAAACAAAGTCCCTTTCTAGAAAGACCCCAGTCTTTGCCACAACTACCTTGTGCTGACTGGGAATGTAGAAGTAATATCCCTTAGTTTCCTTGGGATATCCGATGAAATAGCACTTGTCAGATTTGGGTCCTAATTTGTCTGAGACTTGACGTCATACGTAAGCCTCACAACCCCAAATCCTCATGAAAGACACCTGGGCATCTCTCCCAGTCCATATCCTATATGGTGTCTTTATCACAGCCTTGGATGGAACTCGGTTGAGAATGAAAGCTGCCGTATCTAGAGCATAAGCCCAGAGGTATGTCGGAAGATCTGTGTGACTCATCATAGACCGTATCATATTTAATAAGGTACGATTCCTCCTTTCGGACACACCATTCCACTGTGGTGTTCCAGGAGGAGTGAGTTGGGATAGAATCCCACACTCAGCTAAATAGTCACGAAATTCATGGCTTAAGTATTCTCCACCTCGATCGGATCGAAGTATTTTAATACTCTTGCCAAGCTGGTTCTGTACTTCATTCTTGAATTCTTTGAACTTTTCAAAGGATTCAGATTTATGTGTCATCAGGTACACATAACCGTATCTACTGAAGTCATCAGTAAATGTGATGAAGTATCTATAACCGCCTCTAGCAGCGACATTGAAAGGGCCACATACATCACTATGTATGAGTCCTAACAAATCAGTCGCTCTCTCGTCGTGCCCACTAAAGGGAGTCTTGGTCATCTTGCCTCGTAGGCATGACTCGCATATCTCATATGATTCAAAATCAAATGAGTCCAGCAAACCATCCTTATGGAGCTGGGATAAGCGCTTGTCATTTATATGACCTAAGCGACAGTGCCAGAGGTAAGTTTGGTTCAAGTCATTCGACTTGATCCTCTTGGTATTTATGTTATAGACAGGGCTCTCTAGGTCTAGAATGTAGAGTCCGTTTATCAGAGGTGCACTACAATAGAACATATCGTTTAAAAAGACGGAACAACATTTGTTCTTTATTATAAACGAGTATCCTCTCTTGTCCAAACAAGAAACTGATATTATGTTCTTTGTCAAGGCAGGCACATAACAACAATCGTCTAATTCTAGTACTAGCCCAGAGGGCAGAGATAGATGATAAGTTCCTACAGCAATAGCAGCAACTCGTGCTCCATTGCCTACTCGTAGGTCTATCTCACCCTTCGTCAATGCTCTGCTATTCCTCAGCGCTTGTACATTAGTACAAATATGCGAAGCACATCCGGTATCTAATACCCACGATGAAGAAATAGAGAGATTGACTTCTATAACATTTATACCTGAAGTAGAAATCTTATTTCTCTTCTTCTTAAGATCTTCCAGGTATTCTTTGGAGTTCCTCTTCCAGTGCTTGCTTGTCCTTGATATAGGTGACAAAGATGTTCAACCATATCGTAAGCGCTCATAAACTCATGTTGCTTCTGAAGCTCAAAGTTCATGGTTGCGAGCATAAGACAAGACACATCTAATGCGTCATCTTGATGCTTCTTGTAAGCATCTCGATCCTCTCGCGTGGCGCCTCCGGAAGGGGCTGCTCCAGAACGTACAGTTTACGTTCTTGGGTGAGAACTATTCTCGATTCCTGCGGTCCAGGAAATTTGCTCCGTTGAGCTTGTCCTTCTTAAGGACAGATCGCAGGGAGAAAATGTTTGTATTCGACGTCATGGCAATTCTACAACAGAAATAAATGCAGAAATAAGTATCATATTCTTTAAAATCATTTAATTAGGCCTTTAATTAAATGATACTCCCACTGAATTCTATAATTCTTGTGGGACAAGATCCACATCATACTAACCCTTGAGTTAGCTTTGGCTAATACGCCCAAGGCTTAGTATGATTGGTAGGTAACGATTACCAATTACATCTCTATGCAACTCTTGTTTATAGAATCAATATCCGTATTTATATTAAAACTCGAGTTAGCTTTGGCTAATACGCCCGAGAGTTAATATAGATGTGATTTTGACCTATCTTTTCCAACCGTTGGAATAATGCCTATAGTTGACTCGATCCAACCGAGTAACTATGAAGACTCAATCTAATTGAGTTCGTATTCACCCATGCGTTGATAGGCGGGACCAAAATTGTCCCTCCGTACCCTACCAAGATAATATGTATTGCTCTGCTTTGGCAGATTCAACAATACATGTGATCGAGGTAGTGATAGGTATCACAGCACGGTTAGGAATTTAGAGTTGGTTCGATCTAGATCTAATCTAATCGAGAAGGATGCATCTTGTGCACGACTTAGATCTAATCTAATCGCAAGGGTGCATCATGTGCACGACTTAGATCTAATCTAATCGTTAAGGCACTAATTAATTAATTAATTATTAAACATGCATCAAATACATAATAATTAATTAATTAATCTATTTGTGATTTAGTCATGGCCCTACTACGATCTTCTCAAGCCAATGAGAAGATCGATTGGTCAACCTAGGGTCAACAGCTTCTCCAAGCGCCTCCCTTTGACCACCTTGTGTTGCTCGTGCCCGCCTCGGAACTCCGTCTCGTGTGGACCCTCCACCGCTTCAATTTGTACATTACAATTTGAAACTCGAGTTACATTCGAGTCTAAATCTAATTTACAACAAGAATAAAAGATGAGGCACGACGCGCAGGTCGCGAATAATAAAATAAATACAACACGCGAAAACACATCACGACACGCAGGCCGTATTATGAATTACAACACAACCAATCATATTGGGCTTTGGGCCATGACTATCACAAATTAATATATATAATTCAAAATTATATATTTTCATAATTTTCTATAATTTTAAAATTAATTTTACAATTTTTACAAGTAAAATTTCCCGGCGGTCCCGTTTAGCGGTTTCGGGCGCAATCGCGGAACGGATCCCCTTGCGGGGCCCAGGGGCAGCGCCCCTACCCACGATCTAACCATCGCGAGGGTTCCTTTGCGATCCATCAGCACCTAAACCCGCTGTCCCAAAACAATTTGGCCCGAGACATTACCGTTTCGGAAAAATCTTCCCGACGGGTTCGTTTTTAGCGATTTCGGGTGCGATCGCGGAGCAAATCCCCTTGCGGGGTTAGGGGCAGCGCCCCTACCCATGATCTAACCATCGTGAGTTGCTCCGTTGCGATCTAAAGGCACCCGAGTCCGCTGTCCCAAAAGATTTTGGGTCGAAACGAAGCCGTTTGGGAAAATTCTTCCCGATAACCGAAGCCTACAAGTGCCGAGACACTTGTGCTTCGCCTATAAGGAAAAATTACCCATAAAATCATAAAAATTGAATTTTTACAGAAAATCACAGAAGCTTTTTGTTTTCCAAAAACCAAAAACTAACTCGTACAAGTCTTTGCACGTGGCTCTGATACCACTGTTGTATTCTTCGAGCCGCGAAAACCGCTTTGGACCCAAAGCCGTAGATCCGTGCAAAGATTCGTATAAAAAAATTCGAAAAACTATTTCTTGTACGAGTTCAAAAACTGATCTACTACTTAGATCTATGAGGAAAAAGTGTTTACCCTTGATGCGATGCCCTTCGCGTTCCCGCTCGTCCAAATGATGCCGGATCTCAAGACCGTCAAGCGCCGGTCCTCTAGAAGTATCCACACGGACACACTAGATGGAGATGACCAAAAAACCAAGGTGTGCTAGCACCTATGTGGTTCGGCCAAGGGAGGAGAGGGAGAGGGAGAGCTTGAGAGGGAGAAGAGGAAGATGCACACAAGTGAATGAAAAATCAATTTTTTCACCCAAAAACTAAGTGGCCGGCCACATTTCAAAATTCACATTAATTGCATTAATTGCAATTAATATGAAACCATAAAATCACATTAATTGCATTAATTGCAATTAATATGAAACCATTAAGAGAGTGGCTTTGTTACTTCCATGAGGTGGCACCCATGATGATGTGGAACATCATTATTGGTCAACCTAATGCCAACTCACCAATGAGGTGGCAAAAAGGTCAAGTCAAAATTGACCTTTGGTCTTCCTTCTCAAGTCAAGTCAAACTTGACTCAATCTCTACCATGGTGGATCTAATCCAACCATTTGATTCGAGCCAACTTAATATAATGAATCTAATTCATTAAATTAAATTGATTCAATGAGTCAAAATCTAAATT